>NW_004955542.1:232808-268584 GCF_000276665.1 Chinchilla lanigera | reverse complement strand
GCCCGGCCCGCCGCGGCGCGCCCACCTCCGGGCGGCTCCATCCCCGCCTTCCGGCCCGCTCCGCAACGCCAGCGAGGATCCCACCCGCAGCCTGGGTCAACCGGAACGCCCGGGCCTCCCAACCAGAGAAGCAGCGTCGTGGCGGGCGCGTGGCTCTCTGGGACTCGGAGTCCGCAGCCGATGGACTACAGCTCCCGGCAGGCCTCGCGGCGGGGCGCAGGCGCAACACGGGCCCGGCGGGCGCTGGACCTCGGGTCCAATAGGGCCGCGAGGCGGGCCGGGCAGAGGGGGACTGCAAGTGCGTCCTGGGCGCCCTGGGACTCCAGTCGGCTCCTGAAAGGCTGGGGGCCAGCCAGGTCAGGCCTCGCGGAGGGGCGGGGGCGCACGCGTAGTCGCCGCGGAGCGCCTTTCCTCCTCTGCTCCTCGGAGCCCGCCGGTCAGGGTCGCTCCCTGCGTCCCGGCCGGACCTTCGCGCGACTCCCAGCCTTCGCGGAGCTTCGCAGGCTCTACAGAAGTCGCGCAGCACGGGCCCTGCTCGGGCGAGTGCTTCGCTTCTCGCCTCAGTTTCCCTGTAAAGGCGTGGTCGTGGGTCCAGGACCGGGCCTGCCATTGAGACTCAGGGCGACCCCTAGGTCGGTTCCTGCAGGAGGCAAGGCCGAGGGAGGTGCGAGTCCGACCCTGCGCGGAAGTTTGAGCCCCACACGAGGTCGCTGTCCCCGGCGCGAGCCACACAGGAGAGGGGCGAGACTGGGGGCTGCGGGCCCGGCTCCGCGTATCCGCGAGGAGACCCCTTCCCTCCTCCGAGTGCTCCGGCCTTCCTCTGCGCGTGGTGTATTTTCCCAGGGGCCACTATGGGGGGACCTCTCTGGCTGTGATCCATGGTGGCCCCTTGCGCCGTTGGCTCTCCACCTCGTCCACCCTAATAATTTTGTTGGCTTGGTGGTTGGGAAATTTTTTCATCTTTTTTTTTTTTTTTGGTTTGGTTTGGTTTTGCGGTTCTGAGGATTGAACCCAGGGCTTTCAAACTAAGCAATAACTCAGGCCCTTTTTTTTTGAGGCAGTGTCCAGCTAAATTGCCCGGGCTGAGAACCCCATGCCTCAGCCTCCCAGCATGCTGGGATTACAAGTATACACTGCCACACCGTGCTATTTTGGTGGTCTTTTTGTGGTCTTTTTGTTTTTTTTTCAGACAGGATCTTGTTAAATGATTAAAGCTGGCCTTGAACAAGATACGTAGCCCAGCTGGCCTGAGATCCTCCACTTCAGCCTCCTGAGTGCTGAGATTTCAGCCCTGTGCCACATGCCCAACTTAAATTTTTGTTGGTTTGGTTTTGTTTTTTGAAATAAGACCTCTTGTTGTGTAGTTTAGACTACCCCTAACTTACTAGGTAGCCCAGGCTGGCCTTGATCCTCCAGCCTCAGCCTCCTGAGTGCTGGGATTATAAGATGTGCCACCATGCCCAGGCAATAATTCTATTTTTAATCTTAGTTTTTCTATGGCTTCTCTTTAGGAATATGAAGATAGTACTTTCCTTGTTGATCGATAAGATTGATAAAGTGTATGAAGGGCCTGACCCTTCTCAGGTACTCAGAAAATTGCTGTTTTTATGGTTGGCACAGACCAATGGTGGACTGCTAGAGGAGACAGCAGTCCCCCACATTCTGGGGCTCTGTACTAGCTGCCCTGGATAGGGGCCCCAGGTTCAGTCACTTGGATGCTTCAGGTGTCCTCCAAGGCAGGCGGAGCAGTTAGCCACACTTAACTCACAAAGGACACATTTAGAGAACGTGGGGTGCACCCAAGGCCACAGAACATAGCATAGCGAGGCTCTATGCACCCACTGAGCCCTGGGGCATACTCTATTGCAGGACATCCTGGTGATGGCCACATGCCCAGAGGTGATACTCAAAAGTAGTAGCAGAAGCTGGAGTCAGGGTTTGCCCATCAGAGCACTGCATGTCACAGGCTACCTGCCGTTTGGCAGGAAATAAAGCCCAGAGAGATATGCAGTCCACTGGTACGGCCTGGCTCAGGATCTAGGCTTCATTCAGGCCTGAGATGGTGGCTTGAGCCCTTGGGATTGTTCTACAGAGGGAAGGGTGGGTGCTCAGGGCTGAGCTAGGACCACAAATGTCTACAGGCAAAGCTTGACGGGAACAGGAGAGGAAGCCTCCAGGTCCCTTGCTGAGGAGGGCAGGAAGATCATCCAGAGGTTGAGGCCAGCCTGGGCTACATAGTGAGTTCAAGTCTAGCCTAAACAACATAGCAAGACCCTGTCTCAAAAAAACCAAAAAGTTATTTGTAAGTGGGTATTGGAATGCTCACTGCTGGAGAAGTCACCCTGGAAAATCTACTTAGAGACCACAAGCTCTGAGGAGTCACAGCTGACCATATGAGAACCGTGAAAGGGGGTGCACTGTACTTAGTGCCAGTGCCCATGCCAGATGCCTGTGTGACAGCTGGAGGCCAGCCCAGGTGGGCTGTGGATGGCCCTGGCCCCAGCTGACACCTGATTGAAGCTATGTGAAGACCTCTTGGGTAAATTTGGCCACCCTGTGAGCTAGGAAAGATGATGGGGACTTATTTTAAGGGAAAAAAATGAGTGAGAAGATAAAGGTAAGGAAATCACTCTAGTGATCAAGGAATTCCAGAGGGGAAGAAAGTTCTTTTTTTGGGGGGGGGGAGAAAGTTCTGAGAGCAGAATGCTACCCAGAGTTGGAAGTTGTCACCTTGGGGTGGAAGGTGGCACTGAGCACCCCACACCACGAATAGCAAAGAACTCACAGCGGTGACATGCCAGGAGGGGAGGGATCCATGAGAGAACCTGAAAGCATCCGAGGAGGAAAACACAAAGATGTACGCAAGGAGCTGGGTGTGGTGGTGCATGCCTGTAATCCCAGCACTCAGAGGTTGTGCAGGAGGATCACAAATTCCAGCCCAGCCTGAGCAACTTGGCAAGACCTTGTTTTAAAGAATAAAAAGGGCTTGGGATGTATCTCAGTGTGAAGGCCATGGGTTCGCTTCCCAGTACAGGAGGGAGGAAGGGAGGTTGGAAGGAAGGGGTCTGCAAGCCTGGAGAATCAGGGTGTTGCCTCTCATTGGCATTGGAGGACCAGACGAGACACATTCAACCCTGAGAGGTGATAAGACCATCAACCCAGCATGTTTGCCAAGCACAAGAATCCAGTGCAGATGTGTTCAGATTTGTAGTACTCAGGAAAATAAGACATTTACAAAGACATCTGTTCACATCCAAACTTCCATTGCTTACAACACCACCATATATTTTGCTCATGAATCTGCAGCTGGACAGATGCTGATGTGGATGGCACACCAGAGGCTGTGCTCCAAGGTGACCCCAGTGCTCCAGTTGCCTCTAGTGCTGGCTAAAGGTGGGCAACCAGCTAGGGCAGGAGACCATGGCCTCCAGGGCTATCCTAGCTGCTGAGCAACCTTGGTTGGCATGGTAGTACAGAAGGGGCAGGCAGGTCTGTTATAACAAGACACCATGAACTGGGTGGTTTTAGCAAAAGAGAACTTTATCAAAAGAAAAACTATTTCCTAGTTTTGGAATTTGGAGAGTCAAGGTCAAAAGCAGTGATGGTGAACCTCTTTGTGCTTTCAGTGATAACAGCTAGCTGTTGCATGTGAGCCACAGGCTCCCTACCACTGGTGAAGATCAGTTCAGCTCCCGGCAGGGAGGGATCATCCCTGCAGCCGGCTGCTTCCTACTGCAGAGAGAGGGTGAGCTCTCTGGTGTCTCTTCTGCTAGAGCTTCAGCATATGAAGTCAGGAGGGAAGGGCACAAGCCAGTCCAGAGCACAAGGTTCCAAGGGCTTCATCTTGATAGAAGAGGCCAGAGACAGGTGACCTAAAGACCTATCCTTGTGAGTAACAACTGCTCTGCCATCGTCACAGGCTCACCCAGATTTAAGGGGAGAGAGTATTGAAATCACACTATGAGAAGAATGCAAAGCATGGGAGGTAATTTATGCATTTGTTTGTGGGTTGGGGATTGAACCCAGGGCTGGTGCATGTTAGGCAGGCCCTGTACCACTGAGCCATACCTCAGCCCGGGAGACTGTGTGGTTTAACTACTTAAAAGACACTATCACAAAGAGGAAATCACATAATAGGTTCCGCAGGCTTAGGAGTGAATAATGTCTTAGTCATAACCATGTAAACACTATGTTGACTTTCAACGTATAGAATTATTCTACAGTAGGCTAATATTTACATGTGGTCCTAGAATAGAATGTAAAGATTTTCAATCTTAACTATTTTTTTTTAAGCCACCTTAGACTAAACAGTTTTCAAATAATACTTTTTTCCATACTGGTGATTAGACCCAGAAGTAAGCTCTGTACATAAGCTACATTCCCAGTCTTTCCTTTTAAATTTTTCAGACTTTATGAGCATATGTTTGCAGTATATAAGAACCACATCTAGGGGGACTGATGCACGTACAGAACACATTGTTTTTGTTTTTTTTTGCTTCCCCTTCTCTTCTCCCTTCCTTCCTTTTTCCATCTACTGGTCCCATTCCCTTTTACAAAAAATCTGTCTCCCTGTTTTCTCTTCAGTCTCTGTCTCTGTCTCTTTTTCCCTTTTTTTTTTTTTTTTTTGGAGACAAGTTCTCACTAAGTAGTACAGGGTGGCCTTGAACTCACTATGTAGTCCAGGCTGGGCTCAAACTTATAGTAATCCTCCTGCGTCAGCCTCCTGAATGCCAGGATTACAAATATGCACCTCCAAACCAGCCTCTATCTTTAATTTTTGCTCCTTATTTATACTTTGGGTTTCTCATCTGAGAGAAGTCATGTAGTATTAAGCTTGTGTGTCTGATTTACTTCAGTTAACATATATATATATAGATATATATATTGTTGTTGTTGTTGGTCTTTTTTCAGACAGGGTCTTGCTTTCAGTTTAGGCTGGCCTTGAACTCACTTTGTAGCCCAGGTTGGGCTAGAACTTGCAATGATCCTCCTGCTTCAGCCTACCAAGTGCTCGGACTACAGGCATACGCCACCACACCTAGCCTTTCAGTTAATGTTATGGTCTCATGGTGCATCCATTTTCCTACAAATGACTCAGAAGTATTCATCTTTATAGCAGTATAGTACTCCACTGTGTATAAATACCACATTTTCTTTATCCATTCATTTGCTGATGGATATAGAGACTGCTTCCAAGTTGTGCTTCTGTAAACATGGGTATACATGTATCATTGTAATATGATGTCTTTCACTCTTTCAGGAAGATACCCAGAAGGGGACTAGCTGGATCAAATGGAATTTCTATTTTTAGCTTTTTGAGGAATCTCAATACTGATTTCCATAGTAGTTGTACTAGTTTACATTCCTATCAACAGTATGTAAGGGTTCCTTTTTCCTTGCAGCCTCCATTTGTTATTTGATGTCTTGACAGTAGTTGTTCTTTCTGGAATGAGATGGAATCTCAGTGTTGTTTTAATTTACATTTCTCAAATGGTCAGCAATATTGAGCATTTTTTATGTATTTATTGGCCATTTGCACTCCTGAGAAATGTCTATTCATTTCAGTTGGCCATTTTTTACTGGGTCTTTTATTTTGAGAGGGTCTAATGTTTTGAATTCTTTATATAGTCTAGATATTAGTCCTCTGTCCAAGGTATAGCTGGAAAAATTTGTTTTCTATTCTGTAGGTTGTTTTTTCACCCTGGTGTTTATTCTGCTGGCTATTCACTTACTCTGTTTTGTGTTGGTATAACAAAATACCTGACATGATGCAATTTATAAAGAAAATGATTTCTCATAGATCTGGAGGCTGGGAAGTAAAATGTCAAGGTTCTAACATTTGTTGAGGGCCAGGGATACAGCTCAGTGGCACAAGCGCCTGCCTGGCAAGCGCAAGGTCCTGAGTTTGACTCCTGGTACCAAAAAAAAAAAAGAAACCAAACGTTTGTTGAGGGCCTCCTTGCAGTATTGTCAAGTGGAGGAAGGCATCACATGGAGGGAGCGCGTGCCAAATAGCCCCCTCGTGCTCTGCCAGCACTAGTTCATTCACCAGGGCAGATCCTTCATGGCCAACAGCTCTCAAAGGTTTTACCTCTTAATACTATTACTGTGGCAGTTAGACTTCATCGTAAGTGTGGAGGGGATAAACATTCAAATCATAGTAACTGTGGTTTACTCCTGGGCTATCTTCTGTTCATTGGTGTGTGTCTGCTTTCACACCATTGTGATTACTGTACCTTTGTGATATTGTCATCAGTCAATTGAGAGTATTTTTGCTCAGTTTGGATAGAAACCACAAACTGGCGAAGTGCAGCTATGTTAGTGGCTCTGGGATATGTGCAGCTATGTTAGTGGCTTTTATTTGAGTGACAGTGGCTCACAGTGTTATAGCTCTTGCTCTGAGTGGCAAGGGTCTTGACACCCCGTGTTACAGCTCTTAGCCAGCTCTGTGGCTCCCAGCCTCCTCATCAGCTCTCATAGTCTCTTTCGCAGCTGTCTGGAGCCCTTCCAGCAGCTTCCACTGCTTCTCTGGGGCTCTCTGCAGGTCACTGTAGGTCTCCATCGGCTGCCACTGGTTGACGCAAGTTGATGCTAGCTGCTGCTCTCAGTCACTGCTGGTCTCTTTAGCCACTTGTTGCTGGGCTCTGCCACTGGTCTCTGCCACTGGTCCCTGAAACTCTTCCAGGCTAGCAGTCCATGGCGTTAACAGCTTTTATTAATGTGACCAGCTCAGCCCACGCTGCCTGAGGTAAAAACCACAAATCAGCAACAAGACCACCCAAGCAAGGCCTTTATTAGAACCTGAGCCGTAGAACATGGGCTAATACTCAAGAGGGAGCCCTATGCTAAGGAGTGTGAAGGTGTTCCGCCTAAATAGACCACCAGTGGACCCACACGTGTAGTTTTGTACATTTCCTGAGCCTATTTAAGGACTTTGACGGCAAAGAAGTCTGATGGCAGAGTCATCCAGGATCATCTATTTCCAAGCCTGCTGCAGCCACAAGGTAGATATCTCCTAGCATGGCTACAGGGCGCCTAGGACAGTCGCAGCTGTTGTGACAGTTCAGCTCAACTCTGGGAGAAGCAGCTGCTTGATTGACAGCTCCCAAGTTTCTGAGAACACGGTGGAGTTGAAGTCATGGCTGCTGCTGCTGCTGCTGCTGCTGCTGCTTCTCAGGAGTCTTTAGGAAGGCCAGCCATGTTGATCATGGCCACTTGAGGGATAGAGATTCAGGATACCAGCAGTGGGGCCCATCCCTCCTGGATCTTTGCTGTCAGGCTTGTTTTTCAACTTCCTCCTCAGAGAGGTGGCGAGAGCACCTGAGTGGCCCAAACCAGGGAGAGGCATCATGACCAGCAGGTGAGCCTGGTTTCTGTTAGCAGGGCCTGAAGGGTAGCACCACAGTAACTCCAGGGATGTCAGAAAGACCCTGGAGCCAGTCCCTCAGGCCACCTCTAGGGAAGTGAAGAAGGGTGTGTGGCTGTTTGCAAGGTCATGCCCTCTTCTGGCTGTAAGGGGGGAAAGGGAAGTGTCAGGCTTCCTTTCTTTTCTATCCCAAGATGGCTTGAAATTAGGAAATATAATGTCTCCAGCTTCTAGCTTTCTTTCTTTTTTTTCCCTTTTACAGATTCCAGATTCTTGCTATGTGGTTCGGGCTGACTTCAAACTCACTATGTAGCCGAGGCTGGCCTTGAGCTCATAGAAATCTTCCTGCCTCTGCCTTTCCAGTGCTGGCATTACAGGAATGTATCACCATCCCTCCCTTCTTTCTCAAAACTGCTGTATTGGTTAGTTTTCTTTGTGCTAGAACAAAATCCTTGATACCTGCCACTCAGAGGAGAAGAGGTCTGTTTTGGCTCACAGTTTCAGAGGTTTCCTTCCTTGGCTGGCTGGCTTGAAGTAAGGAATGTGTCGTGGTAGAAGGATGGGCTAGAGCAGAGTTTCTTACTTCATGAGAGCTGGGAAGCAGAGCAGGTTGGAAAGTGTAATGGAGAGGCAGTGGCTAGGAATCAGATATAATCCCCAGGGTCATGTCCCCATTATCTACTCAGACACACCCAGAAGTATGCTTACTTACTTTCTTCTCCTTGAGGCTCAATTCCTGACACCCACAATTTAAGGGAAGAAAGGTTTATTTTGGCTCACAGTTTGTAGAAGTTTCAGTCCATAGTTGGCTGGATCCAAAGTAGAACAGCATGGTGGGAAGGCCCGGACAGAGAGAAGCTGCTCACTTCATGGCCTCTAGGACCCAGGAAAGAGATATAATTCCAGGCCAGGCCCAGTGACCCACCTCTTCCACACAGGCCCCACCTCCCGACCGCTGTGCCACCCTCAAATCCAGTCCTCCTCCTTGGAGCACAAGAGATTTTGGAGGAACATCTAGATGTAAAACCACAACATGAAGATAAAAACAAACTCATAACGTGCTTTCCTAGTTTGCAGGCACATCCAAATCCAGTTGACAATCATGATGAAAGGTCACAGTCTACAACTTGTCAACTGGAGAGTTGTTTGGTTGAGATCTAGAATGTCCCCCAAAAGCCTCATGTGTTCAGAGGTGGGGCTGTTGGTAGGTGACTGGATTACGGGGCTGCCATAGCAGATTTGCTACTAGGAGGTGGGACCTGACTCAAGGCTGGTCACTGGGGTGTAAACTGGAAGCGGGTGTCTTCCTTCCAGACGCCTTCCTTCTCTGTCTGGTTCCTAGCCACCACGAGGTGAACAGCTTTTCATCTGCCATGTTTGTTTTGTTGTTTTGTTTTGTTTTGTTTTGTTTTGTTTGAGACAGGGTCTCACTCTGTAGTTTAGGCTGGCCTTGAAATCACTGTGTAGCCCAGGATAGCTTTGAACTCACAGTGATCCTCCTGCCTCAGCATCCCAAGTGCTGGAATTACAGATGTGCATCACCACGCCTAGCTCATCTGCCATGTTTTTGGCCATGCCATTGCTGCATTGAAGCCAGCCAACCATGGGCTGAGACCTCTGAAATGGTGACCCAAAATAAACCCCTCCTCCTCTGTTAAATTGTGGGTTATGAGTATTTTGTTTGAAAGACAAGTATGTGACTAAGACAACAGCCAAGCACATTTCCTTAAACCACAGATAATCTCACAATTCCACCTAACATGATACAGCTATCTTGTGTACAACCAAAAATGCAATAATCCCTTCCCCAAAGACTCAACAGTTTTAGCATTGCTCAGAAGTCCAGTGAAGTTTCAGAAGTCTTCTGAAACTAAAGGCAAACTCTTACCTCTGAAAAATTAGAAAAGTAAATTCTTTATTCCCAACACACAATAGCATGCAGTAAACATTCTCATTCCAAAAGGAAAGACTAGAGGAATAGAAAAGAAAAGAACCCCCCCAAAAAAGGATTGAAACCCAGTAGGGCAAACAGTAAATCCTGGTTCCATATCCAGAGTCCAGGCACATGGTGGTGACGTGTGTGTTCTAGAGGGCGTGGAGGCCCCAGCCCTATGGCTTTGCTGGTTGTAGCCTGTGGGACTCGGTGGCCTGTCAGTGTTCCCCGAGAGAAAAGGGCGAGAGGATTTAGAAAATAAAGAAAAGAGAAGATAGCCGGGGTGAGGTGGAGTTACCTCTTGCCTGATGAGCAAGAGGACTCCCCCAAAACAGTAGAGCGTTTATTTATCCCCTGGAGAGCTCCCTTAGCTTTTTGTCTCGCTGCCCAGCAACCAGTTAACAAGCTACAAAGGCTTGTTTACTCCAAGGGGCTTGTTTACTCCGAGGGGCTTGTTTACTCTGAGGAGCTCCCGAGTTCTCAGGCTGGCTTCATCATGCAGGTGTAATTATTTTCCAGCTTAAGCGGCTCCCAACAGTGGCCCATATTGCTGCTCTCTTAGGCTAGCTCCACTTGTGGCCTGTGGCCTTCCTTGGCAGATGTTCCACATTCCTGGCACCTCCAAATTCCTGGGGTCCCACTACAGCTTTGGCTTCATTCCCATAGCTTTATGTACTGTGCTATCAGTGGCTTCTTGCCCATCCTCCAAAGTCTTCCTTTGAAATCTGAATGAAAGCTTCCCTGGCCCCACAAATCTTGCATTCTGCATGCCTGAAAATAGCATTACATGGATGATGCTAAGGTCTGCCACCAGTTTGGCTAGTAGCCAGGACCCCTTGGACTGTGGAAGCAGTGGCCTCTGAGTGCCTAGATGGCTGAGCATGAAGAAATGAATACCAGGAAGCTAATTCCCCGGATGCCTCTTCTCCAACAAGGAATCCAGAAGTTCTCTTTTCAAATGAAAAGTTTATACTTTTGTATCCTTGAGCCTGTGATGGGTGAGGTCTTGCTGGTAACTTAGATGCCCTCAAAGCATCTTTCTTCTTGTCCCTTTTCAAAATACTTAATTTATTTTTAATGGTACTAATTTTTTAAGCAACCATGCCTTCTTAGGCCACAAATTTACACATGGTCTTTTTTGAGTCAAACTTGAAGTTTTTCAAATCAGTCTGCTCTGTTTTTTGTTCCTACTTTTTTTGGTAGTACTAGAGGTTAAAGCACAGAGCTACATCTCCAGATTTTTTTTTTCTTTTTCATTTTGAGACAATAGTCTTGCCAAATTACTGAGTTGTGTACACTGGGCTCAAACTTCTGATCCTCCTGCCTTAGCCTCAGAGTGCTAGGATTACAGGCGTGCACTACCATGCCCATCCCATTTGCTCCTAATTCTTACTGTAAGTCTGGCTAAAAGCAGCCAGCAGTAGCCATGCCAAAACCTGAGTGTTGGGCTGCCACAAAATTTCCTTTGCCAAATCAATTAATTCCCATCATTAAATTTAGCCTCATGCAAAATCTCATGACATAGACAAAATTCTTTGTTTTTTTTCCAGAATGTAACATGCATGGTCCTTAGTCAAATTCCGGTAGTATTCTTGTACCCAAATGAAATCCCACAAGTCTGGCCCTTGCTGTCCACATTCCTATCAGCTTTCTGGTCTGAGCTTTATCCAGAATAACCCATCAGGATCTGCTTCTAGCATTCTAGGTCTTTTCTCTCTCTTTTTTTTGAGACAGGGTCTCTTTATGCAGTTCAGGCTGGCCTCTAACTGACAGTGATTCTCCTGCCACAGTTTCCTGAGTGCTGAGATTACAATGTGCGCCATTATGCCCCGTGCTCATTCTAGATCTTCTTTAGCCTGAACTGCAACCATTCCAAACTCATCCCACAGACGAGTTCCAAAGGCATCTAAACCACAGTCAATTATAATCACAGCAATAATTCTACATCTCTGGTACCCGATTTTTGTATTAGTCAATTTCCTTGTTGTTGAGACAAAATCTTTGACACATGAAATATGAAATAGGTGAGGTTTAACTTGGCTCGTGGTTTAAGAGATTTCAGTCTATTCTTGGCTGGCTCCAAGGCAAGAACATGGCAAAAGAGCAGGGCAGAGGAAAATTTGTTCGTTGATTTGTTTGTTTCTTTCCTTTTTTGGGCTAGCCTCAAACTTGCAGTGATCAACCTGCCTCAGCCTCCCAAGTGCTGGCATTACAAGAAGAGCAAAGTTTCTCACCTTATTGCAGCCAGAAAGCAGAATAGGTTGATAAGTGCACAGAAAGGAAAGTGGGAGGAACCAGACATAGTCTCCATGGGAGCATGACCCAGACACACGCAGAAGCACGCCTCACTCTCTGCTGGGCGTCTCCTCATCCAGCCAAGTTGATAATCCTGATTAATGGTAACAACTGCCTTAGCTATTTAGGGTTTTATTGGGGGAGGGGTTGTGGTTCTATATTAACTTCAGGGTTTGTTTTCCATTTCTGTGAAAAACAGTATTAGAATTTTGATAGGAGTTGCATTGAATCTATTATGGACTGTCTTGTTTCCTTTTTAGTAATATCTGTAATAGAGAAAATAACCTATGTAGAGATTATAAAAGTTAGAAAGTAAGAAAAGGTACTCCATTTTATTTTTGTAGAAAGGGTGGCCCACTGGCCCTCCTCTGTGTACCTAAACACACACAGATATACCCACAATAGAAAGGCTGAGGCCTGCCCATTCTGTATAACAGCAGTCCAGCTTCTGCCCTGATGAATTGGGCCCGTACCACATGGAGGGAATGTATCACTATGCATGAACACTTGGCGCATTTCCTAGCCTTTGCTGCACTGTGATTTCACATACACAGAGGACACTTCCTGGAAGGGAATTGATTGGATGAGTACAATGGTTTAAGTGAAATGTGAGATTGTCCTCTGTAGAGCTCGCCTTCCTGATGGTAACTGATGTGAGACTGGCTGTCTCCCCATGCCTGAGTGAATCAAATCCAGCTTACATTCATGGAACAAGTTCTAAGTGCTTCCACACTGGGGCTCATGTCACCCTCCTGAACCCGGCAGGAGGGCTTATTATGACCTGAGGCAGCTGCAGAGCCTGCCCAGCATGTTCAAAGCCACCTTCTGGGCAGGGTGAAGCTGGGGTTGGACCCTGGGAAGGTGGCTGCAGATAGTGTCCAAACTACTGTCTCAGGCTGCCTTTCCATTATCAAATTGTTCTTTGTTAATCTGCTGTGCTTCTAAACATTCTGTTATTGTGGTTTTTAAAAATCATATAATCATACATACTTTTGTTTGTATGTCTAAAAGATGAAGACTTTTGAAATGGAAGTGTGATACCTTTATCACATTATTAAAAATTAACAAGAGGGCTCCAGTTCTAGGAAACAAGGGGTGGGCAAAGTCCATCTGCCTTCCCATGGACTGCAGCCATAAAGGCCGCACAGAGGCCTAGCATAGACCTTGAGCACTTGGAGAAGGAACTGCAGCAGGTGGGTGAAGAAAGCACCACTGGATTGGCCCTGAGGCACCACTGTTCATTGTCTGGTATCTCCTAGTCTGGACAAGCTATAATAAATGCAGACAAGCTGGTTCCAACATTTATTTTGGAAAAGTGAAGAAACTAGGACAGCCTAAACAGTTTGAAAAAAGTAAAATGAAGTTAGAAGAATCACATGCCCTAATTTTAAGGCTTCTATAAACAAGGAGATATACATCTAGGTCATTTGAACAATAGAATCCAGAAATAGAACCACTGAAAGATGGCTGGTTTTTGACAAAAGCGCAAAAGCAAATCGATAGAGAAAGGGTAGTCTTTTCAACAAAGGACACTGAAACAATTGGATATCGGTATACAAGAGAGGGAGCCAACTTGACCACATGCCTTTGCAAAAATTAATACAAAATGGGTCATAGGTGTAAATGTAAAATATAAAACTATAAGAAATTGGATGAAAACATCTAAAATCCTTGTGACATGGGAAAAGAGCTCTTAGACCTAATGCCAAAAGCACAAGCCATAGGAGAGTAACACAGGATTGGGCGTGGTGATGTAATCCTAGCATTCATGAGGCTGAGGCTGAAGGAGTGCTATGAGTTTGAGGTTAACCTGGACTACATAGTGAGTTCAAGGCCAGCCTGGACTACGTGCGTAGCAAGACCTTGTTTCAAACTGTCCCACCCCACCCCCACACTAAAAAGAAAAGTACCAGAGAAATCTACATGACTTAGGATTTGGTGATGGTGGTTTAAACAGTATGGCACCAGCCGGGCGTTCTGGCATCTGTAATCTCAGCACTCGGGAGGCTGAGGCAGGAGGATCGTTGTGAGTTCGAGACCAGCCTGGGCTACAAAGTGAGCTCAAGGCCAGCCTGAACTGCATAGGGAGACCCCGTCTCAAAAAGACAAAAACAAAATAAAACAAAACAAAAAACAACAGTATGGCACCAGAAATATAGGCAACAAAAGAAAAAGTACAGGTAAATTGGATTTGGTCAAAATTGCCAAGGATATAGCTCAGAAGCACAGTGCCTGCCTGGCAAGTGCAAGGTCCTGAGTTCGAATTCCCAGTACAAAAAAAAAAAAAAAAATTAAAAAAAAAGCACTATCAAGAGAATAAAAAGAAAACCCACAGAATGGGAGGAAATATTTGCAAATTATATATCTGGTAAGATTTCAATATCTAGGATATATAAAGAACTCCTACAGGGCTGGGAATTTAGCTCAGTGGCACAGCGCCTGCCTGGCAAGCGCAAGGTTGTGAGTTCAATTGCTGGTACTGGGAAAAAAAAAAAAAAAAGAACTCCTACAACTCATCAATAAGAAAATGAACAGTCTAAATTTAAAATCGTTCAAGGATTTGATTTTTTGTTTTTGTTTTTTTTTTTGTTTTTCTCCGGTGCCGGGAACGGAACTCACAACCTTGCGCTTGGCAGGTAGGCGCTTTTGCTGCTGAGCTAAATCCCCAGCCCCTGTTCAAGGATTTGAGAAGACATTTCTCCTTGTTTTTTTTTTGTACCGGGAATTGAACTCAGGACCTTGTGCTTGCCAGGCAGGTGCCGTGCTGCTGAGCCATATCCCCAGCACTGAGCAGACATTTCACCAGAGAAAACAAGCAGTAGCCCACAGGTAAACAGAAACATACTGTGTCACTCTCACTAAGGAAATGTGAATCAAAGCCCTGATGAGAGGATGGAAGTGTGCATCAGCAGGGTAATGCTTAGCATGTGGGAGCACTGGGTTCAAGCCTCACTCCAAAATCAAATAAAAAAACCAATGAGATCCCGCCTCACATTCATTAGGACAGCTACCATTGAAGAAACAAGATAGGATGGAGAAGCCAGGCATAGTGGTGCACACCTGTAATCCCAGCACTTGGAAGGCCGAGGCAGGAGCATCACTGTGAGTTCAAGGCCAGTCTGCACTGCATAGCAAGACCCTGTCTCACAAAGCCAAAAAAAAAAAAGAAAGAAAAAGAAAAAACCAGAAACCTGGGGTCCTGTTTGTGTGGATGCAAAACAGTGTGGCCACTATGGAAAGAGTATGATATTCCTGGAGAAAAGTAAAAATAGAATTACTATATAACCTAGCCATTCTACTTCTGGCTTTATCTCCCAAAATATGAGCACAGGCCAGATGTGGTACTACACACCTGTAATCTGAGCACTCAGGAGGCTGAGGCAGGAGGATTGCTGCAAGTTTGAGGCCAGTTTGGGCTACATTGTGAGTTCAAGGCCAGCCTGAACTACATAACAAGACTCTGTCTCAAAAAAAAAAAAATGAAAATAGGATCTCGAAGAGATATTTGCCCATGGTCGGTGCAGCATTATTCATAGTAGCCGAGAGGTGGAAGCAACTCAAATGTCCGTGGAGAAACAAAATGTGCCTCCCTACCTAGGAGAGGAATGAAATTCTGCCTGTGCTGTACACTGCCGTTGTCCCGTTTTATTAGTTACTATTGTTAGCCTCTTACTGTGTCTACTTTATAAATTATGCTTTTTCACAGAGGTGTATGTATAAGAAAATCTATAGTCTGCCATCGTCAGTACTCTCTAGGGTCTCAGGCACTCACTGGCTGTCTTCAACACATCCCTGCAGATAAAGGGGAGCAATATACACAGGTGTGTATCATGTGACAACAGGGATCCGCTCTGAGGAGTGCATCGCTGGTGGATTGTGTCACTGTGGGAGCAGCATAGATTTAGACAAGCTAAGATGCTACTAGAAGATGTAAGGCTGTGTAAAATGGGGCTTGTCGCTGACTGAAACGTCACTGTATAGGACTCTGCACCGAGAGGGCGGGGAGAAGGAGAGAAGAGAAGAGAGAGATTTACCGCTAGAATGGATCATGCGACCCCGGAGGCTGAAAGGCCCAGCATCATCTGCAAAGTGGAGAACCAGGGAAGCCAGGGATGTGACTCAGTCCAAGTTCACGAGCACAGGAGTGGGTGGGTGGATGTCTGAAGGCAGATGACAGATAGCTCACACAGAAAATTCACACTTCCTCTGCTTTTTGTTCCGCTCAACCCCTCAGTGGACTGCAGGTCAGTCCACCGACCAAATGCTCACCTTCTCCCGAGACTCGTGCGTAGGTGCGCCCAGACACTGTGCTTTCCTGGCTGTCTGGGAGCCCTTAGCCCAATCAAACTGACATGAGAGCGTAAAGGCCAGCCATCCTAGCCTGTCTGGGAATCCCTGGTGCCGGCATTGAAAGTCCTGAGTCACAGAAGAGCGGCTGGTGCTGGGCTGAGCGCCAGGCTGGTTGGTCAGGGTGAGGATGTGTAGCACCAAAGCTCTCACACAGTAAAGGGTGGGAATGCGGTGGGGCAGCCACTCTGGACACAGCTGTATACCTTCTAAGCAAGGGAACTTACACTCCGTGTATGACCACTGTCCCCACCCCTGGGTATTCATTCTGAAGAAATGAAACTTTTCTTCACACAAAAACCAGTACATACTTGTCTACTGCCAGGCTACCATAACAGGAAGAACTGGAGGCCACCCAGCCAGCCTCCATTGTTTGTAAAGGCGATGGGCAGAGTACGGTTCACCCACAAGGACAGCACTGTGCCACAGGAAGGAGCAACCAGAGGCACATGCAACAACATGGGAACCTCAAAGGCAGGGGGAAGAGGCCAGTTTCCCAAGTGTACAGATGCATGATTCTACCCCTGCAAGACACGGGGACAGGGACAAAACAGCGAGAAGAATGACCAGCGGTCCACAGGAGTTGGGGACAGCCTAAAGGAGCTTTCTGGGGTGACAGAACCTCTTGTTTTGTGAACCCACACAGAACTCATAGACTTTAACACCAGAAAAATCAATTCTACTATGTGTTAACATAAAATAAAAATTTTAAGTTATCACCAAATACAATTTTTTTATTGTTTCCAGAGACAGGGTCTCATTATGTAGTTCAAACTGGATTTGAAGTCATTGTGTAGCCCAGACTGGCCTTGAACTAGTGGTGATCCTCTTGCCTCAGCCTCCTCAGTGCTGGAATTATAGGCATGTGCCACTACGCCTGGCTAATACCGTCAAATACAGAGTTAGTGTTCAAATTTCCTGTCTGTATGCAGGATCTCCTGTGTAAGACTGCACAATTTGTTCAAACTGAGAGCCCAAGGAGGTCTGTCTGCTGTGCTCGCCTTACTCAGAGCCCTGTCTTCCCTTGCTAGTTAGCTGTGGACAACTCTGAGCCCCTTGCCCTGTGGGTGACCAGAGACCCTACTAGGCTGGCTGCACCCTTCCGAGCTGTCTCACTGTTCCTCAGGCTCCTTTCTTGGGATTGATAGTTGGCAACACTTGTGTGTCTCAGGCTCCAGTCTCCCACAGGCTCCTGTCCCCCACAGGCAGAAGTCACCTTTATCAGACTGCACACATACCTTCCTCCTGGAGAGTCCTGCACCTGGGGTGGGGGCTGAAGATACCCCTGCCCTGCAGAAGCTGGGCTGGGGCAGGGCTTGGAGCAACTGCCGCCCCAGGGACTGCTGGTCCACCTTGGCACCATCCCCCTAACAGGGGCCCAGGAAAACTGAGAGACAAGAGCTTTGGAGACATAGGGAGCAGGGCTCCCTGCAAGTCAGGGGCTGTGGGTTGTACCCTCGATTCTGTGGTCATGCCCTAGTGACCCTCATCCCTGCAAGGATTACCTCTCCGACTCAGAGAAGCTGCAGGGAAGGGCCCACCTCTGTCCCTGAGCTGTGGCCTGGAATTTGGTTGTATGACAAGTGGCCTCATGGAGAAGCTGCTCCTTCTGTCCCAGATCTCGGGGTGTGACTACAGCTGGGGCAGTGTGACTGGCCTTGAACAGGTCACACCACTGTCCCTTGCCCATGCTGCTGGGAAGGCAGGTGCTCATGGGGCACTGGCCCACTGGCTTCTCCACCCGCTAAAGTAAGTTCTGGCCAGAGAGATTTGTGACTATGATATGGGCGCTGAGGTCACTGCAGCAGAGTGCAGGCCCCTGTCACAGTGAGGACTGTCTGTCACTGCCCTGGTGAAGGATGGCCACCGGAAGCGCCACTGGGAGCTGCTGCCACATGCCCATTCACCCCACTTGACCCCTGTGCGACAGGTAGGTCCTGGTTCCCCAGGCCAGGGCCTCCCCTCAGCGCTTCAGTGGCTGCCCTGTTTAGTCCAGGACACCCTGGCCAGCAGAGACCACCCAGGCCACCTCCCTAACTTGCTGCCTCTGGGCTCCCCTGCTCAGGACACCGGGATCTTAAGAGTTGCTCTTGGCTGTGCTCCCTACAGGGTCTCAGCATGGCTCTTGCCTCTGAGCCCGCCCAGGGCATCTCTAAACACCATAGGGAAGGCCCTCTAGTTCCTCTTGGGGACTGGGCAGAGAAGGGCATGGTACCATCTCTGCAGTACCTGTCTTTGAGTCTGTGGCTTCTTGGCTATATCACACTCAGACACTGGGGCCTTCTGAGTTTGTTTTCCCTGTGGTATCTTTGCCTCCAGGTTCATCAGCAGCAGGGCAGGTGAATGCCATCCCTCCCGCAGGCCCTAGCTGAGGACTCCCTGTGGACTTTCCCACCCGTAGTAAGCTTCTGTTTCCAACTCCAATTCAAAGCACTGAACTCACATGAGAGTTCTTGCAGCTCCTGATACACCAACAAGAACTACTTAGAGACAAAGACACACAGGACTCAAAATAAGATCAAAGTTCTGTGGTCCACAAACAAATTGGGAACTCACACTGGCAGACTAGAAAGGGGGTAAAACAGTGCCCCCCCAACCAAGGAGTCAGGGACGCCAGCCACCCCACCCAGAACAGACTGAGAACACAAACCATGGAGGAGCATGAGACAGGGGAGCTCCCAGCAGGAAGCTGAACATGCAGGGCACTCAGCGTGTTTGTCCTGGTGGGGTCTGTGGGCCGGGACAAGGGCAGGGCTGGGAAGGCAGTGGGGGCCCAGGGACCCCAGAACATAACAAGGGGAGCTGGTAGCTGGCTACGCCCATTGCTTTCCACCACCCACATGGTGACACTGCATCATGTGACCCGGCTGCTGGGAACTGAACTCTGCCGCCAACCCCTGCTCTGAGTGTGGAGCTGTGCCCCAGCCATGCTGGGTCCCACAGACTCATCTTGGGAGGGTCACATGGCGAGAACACTGGCAGAGGATGGGAGGATACTGCTCTGTCCGTGGGCCTCTTGTCCTGAGCCAGGCACTTTCCTTCTCCCGGGAGCACAGCCCACCAGGGGACCTAGGCCCTGTGGCCCCTGAACCATGCGTGTGCCCGTGTGCTCCCCTGTGTGCACCCCCAGCAGCTCCCAGTCACACAGTGGGTACCCGGCAACCTTGTCTGTGAGGTCCAGTGTGTGACAGGGGCTGCCACAGGGTTCCCAGAGTCCCTGGCAGCCCACCCTGGGCCCTTGGGGAGGATGCCCATCAGGCTGGAACCCTGCAGGGCTCCTGAGTCCTACCAGCCCACAGAGCCTCAGACCCAGTCCCCTGGGGTCTCCACCAACCACCAGCCCTGCCCGCTTCTCTCCTCCCCTGGTGAAGGGCCAGCGCTTCCCTCTCTGGAACCTCCTTCCTCCCAGCTGACAGGCAAGGTCCCCATGGCAGCCTCCAGGGCTCCCAGAAGGCCTCACCTCTCGCGCAAATGCAAGACAAGTGGGGCTGTCAGGGAGCAGTGCGTGAGGGAGCCCAGGTATGGGTGAACGACCAGACAGCCATAGGAACATGAAGGCCACAAAAACTGCTGGGGACAAAACAGTGGGTGAAAAGTCAGGCTTCATCTGAGCAACTGATGTGAAGACTACAGTGCGCAATGTAACAGCCACTGGTGAATTCCTACCACCCGTCTAGTGAAGCTCTGCATTGCCTCTAATGTTTTTTTAATTATTATTTTTTTATTCTCTTTAATGGTTTGATCATTCTTCCATTCTTATATCTGGTAATCTGAGCAACTTCGTTGAAGATAACAATATGTAATGTAACAACCACGGTTAATCCCTATCATCTGGTTTGAAACCCCATATCATTTTTAATGTCCTGGCTTTGTGTTGTTTGTATTTTGCTACTGTTCTTTTTTGTTTTTTACTATTTTCTTTAAAATAAAAACAAAAAAAGTCAGGCTTCAGATATGTGCTTGTTTCGTATAAATGTATAAGCAATTTACAACAAAGGCACTTGTAGATCAGTGGCAAGCAGTGGCATCTTTGAGTCCATCACCATTCTTAACTGTAAATTTATTGATTTTTCTTTTTTTGTTGTTGTTGTTTTGTTTTGTTTTTGTTTTTCTCCGGTACCGGGAACCGACCTCACAACCTTGCGCTTGCCAGGCAGGCGCTTTGCCGCTGAGCTAAATCCCCAGCCCCCTCGTATAAATGTAAATAAATACTCGTTTGAACTGAAAATAGGCCGCAATACCGTGCTCTTTATGCGCACACAGTGATTATGGATTCTATTATTATTATTATTACTATTATTATTTTATCACCTTTGCTTTTGGGTGACTGGGTTTCACTATGTAGCCCACGCCGGCCTAAACTTGCAATCATCTTGTCTCAGCCTCCAGAGCGCTGGGATTGCAGCGTGCACCAGCTCACACCTGGCCGCTGGGATGGTTTTAGTCATCTTTTCATCTCTTCTTCTCCAGTGTGCTTTAGTTAGCGCAGGTTTTACTGTTACACTGAGAAAACTATGGTGTTTGGCAGCTTACTTTGAAATCTCACAACTGTGCTGAGCGTAAAGCAACACATTTGTCACAAAGGGGGCCAGGCCCCAGGAGCGGGTGAAGGACAGCGGAGAAAGCAGGCTGCCCGCAACACCCCTGTGTGCAGCTGTGGCGGAGACGGCCCCGAGGCTTCGCGACTGGGACGGCCAGGTCCCTCCTCGGCCCCTAGCAGGCCCACACCTGTGACAGTGTGATCCCAGGGTGACGGTCAGAAAGGGCAGAGGAGGACAGGGGCTTGGCTGGTGGGGACGGGGCCTGGCGGGAGGGCGGGGCTTTGGGTGTGTCACACGCGGGGAGTGGGCGACCCCCAAAGGGGTGGAGCCACAGGCGAGGGGCGGGTGCCGGCGGGGGCGGGGGTGCACCTCCTAGCCCGTGTGAGAACACCGCCTGGGGCCGCGAATCCGCACCTGTGCACTGGTCAGCCTGGTCCACGGAGCCGCACCAGGGTCTCCAGCCCAGCAGGTGGTGTTTCCTCCCCGGCCCGTGCCCTTTCTCCCAGCCCCGCCGTCCCCCAGCTGTGGGGCTCGTGGATAGCCCTTTGCTCTGTGGCTCCAGCCAGACCCCAGCCTCTGGCACCGTCATCCTGCTGACCTGTGCCTTCTCTGACTTGTTCTCCTGACCTGTCCCCCGGTGACCTGTACCCCCAGCTGACCTGTCCCATCACACGGCTTGGAACCTCTGACCTGGAGTGCTAAGGGATGCTGACCAGCTGTGCCCCCATGGCCCCAAGCCTCAGTTTTCCATTCTGGGGCGTGGCCGGTGCCAGGCATGGAAAGGCGGTGGAGGGAGGCCCACCCTGCCGGCCGCTCTCCACCAGAGGCCTGCTCTCCCAGGGGACCCCACCCATCCAGGAGGCCTGCTGAGGCATCTCCAGTAGGGGCGCTGGATTTACCTGATGCCTTACTTTTATTCTTGTTGCTGAGACAAAATACCCAACACCCAAAATTAAGGGAGGAAAGGTTTACTTAGCTCACAGTTTGTAGAGGTTTCAGTCCATAATCAGCTGGCTCCAAGGCAGGGTGGTGTGGCAGAGGGGCAACCGTTGGCATTCGCGGCAGCAGAAAACAGCAAAGGCAACAAGAGCAAAAAGGGAGGGGCAAGCCTCTTTTCCTCCCTTATATTGTATGCAGGCTGCCCACCCTGGGGTGAGTGTAACACTCACACCCTCAAACCTAGCGCTAGACAATGAACCAATCACAAATTGTAGATTGAGCTCCCTCGGAAAAGCCCTCCCAGTGTGGGTTTTGGGGGGACACCCATAATACCAGAGTAGGGCTGATGGATCCCCTGTGGGTACCTCACACAACCCAATGATCCCCGGGCCCAGGTGGACATACCCTCCTTGGGTTTTGGGGCCACACAGTCGAGACCCTCCTGTCCCTGGGTGGTCCCCACAGGCTACTCTAGAGGAGGTAGTGCTGGGGCAGTGTTTTGGAGACTGGGTCACCCCAGTCCTCACCAGCGGTGGCTCTGCATCTGCTGGAACTGAGCTCAAATGTTGAGATGTTCAAAGCCAGTCTGTGAGCCCTGGACGCCTGCAGGTGCCAACCCCATCATTTTTCATCCACGAACCTCCTGTCCCCCACCCCCAATGGCACAGACTCCATGACCCCCGTGGTTTGTGGACCCAGGAGAACAGTTCTCCAGCAGGTGCTCCACAACCCCAGGCTCAGACCTAGCACCTCTGCCTCTGGCGTCCCTGTCCCTATAGGAAAATAAGAGATACATAGTAGCCCAGCTCAGTAGTAAAAATATGCAAAAAACGGGCTAACACCCAACAATGTAAGTAACTACCTAACACACACTTGCAAGAGATTATGGGGCAGTCATCAAATTGTTGTTTGTGTAAAATAGCTGCCTGTGAAATAGATTATGAGCATTTTGCGAATTCTTTCTATTTTTCTGTTTTCCAAATATTCTAGAATGAACATGTAGGGCTGTGGTATAGCTCAGTGGTGGTGCACTTGCCCAGCACCTTGAGGTACTGGCTTCCATTCGCAGTATGAAGAAAAAGATGAAAAAAAGGGGTGTATTGTGTTCATGCATGGGTTACCTCCGGGGAGCCCAAAAGATGATGCCCATGGTGCCTGTAGTGCTTCCCTCCCCTGCAGCAGGCTGAATCATTGCCACAATGGCAGCAGGACACTGGTTCCTACTGGAGTGACCATGCATATCTATCACCAGCTTGAGCTGCAACAAATCACCACAAACTTAGTGGCTTAAAACAAAATACCAGTATCATCTTGTGGTTCTGAAGGACAGAAGTCAGGGCACTGGTCAGTGGGCTAAGATTGAGGTGTTGGCAGAAATTCCTGTAGAGGCTCCAGAGAGATCTGTTTCCTGATCCTTCCAGCATCTCAAGCCCCCTACATTCCTGGTGTGTGTCTTCCCTCAGCCACAGAGCCAGCGACATGTATTGCCTGACCTGCTTCCCTCTAGCAGCAACTCTCAGACTCTAGCCCAGCTGTGACAAAGGCCTGGTGTGATCTTGACCAAATAATCCAGAACAGTCCCTATCTCAAGAATCCTGCCCTAACCCTACCTGCAATGTCCCTTTTGCCATATAAGTTATCTGGGGGCCTAGGCCAGGGCATTGAGGGGGGCCATTATTGTGCCTGCCACACAGGCCTGGAGGGAAGCCAAGACAGACAGGAAACAGCAGCTCCACTGAAGGAAGAAATCCCCCCACTCCCCTCTCCTGGGAAAACGCCACAGGGAGCAAGCAGACAGCTCCGGAACGCCTGCAGATTTCCGGGGAGAGCCCAGGAATGCTGTGCAGACGTGCAGAGCGAGCATGGCTGTAAAGTGTGACAGGAAGTAAAACAGTGTGGTCAGTGGGCTGAGAACCAAGGCAGATGAGGTTGAGAAGATCCATTAGATGACGTCTGAGTGCAGAAAGGAATTTTTCCAAGCTGGTATGGTGGCACATGCCCATAATTCCAGCTACTCAGGAGGCTGAGGCAGGAGGATTGAAAGTTCAAGCCAATCCAGGCAATTTAACATACTCAGACTAAGTAAAAGATACAAAGGAATGCCATGTAGCTCAGTGTTGCCTGGGCTCAATCTCTAGTACTGGGGTGGAGAAGAGGCTTACAGGAAAAAAATGTAAAGGAAAAGTTAAGAGGCATGGTGAAGAGACTCCCAGGCCTAAGCACCCCCCCACCCCCGCCCCCACCCCAGGACCTCCAGAAGGCCAGCAGAGGAGACTGGGTGGAGGAGACAGACAGTCCATCACGCACAGACATATAGACTCAGAGATGGGGTAGGTTGGCATGTGTGTAACCTCAGCACTTGAGAGGCCAAGGGAGGAGGATCTCCGGGAATTCAAGGCCAGCCTGAACTACATAGTGAGACCCTCTCTCAAAAACCAAAAAACCCCAGACACACTCATCCAGTCACAACACAGAAAATCTCAGACACACATAAGCACATAACCGCACACAGGCAGGCGGACACAGACATACACAGAGGAAAATTTCCCCCAAATTGAAGAGAACATTTTCAGATTACAAGGGAGAAACCAAATCTTTCCATCATAAAGGCAAATCCTAAAACCTGAGAGGGGTGTTGTGATTGAATTGCATCCCCCAGAAAGAAGTATCTGGGACCTCATCCCAGCACCTGGGACCCTGCCCTTATTTAGAAGCAGCCTTTGTGGTGCAATCAGGCTGAGATGTGGTCACACTGGGTTAGCCAGGTCCTCAGCCCAGGGACTGGTGTCCTTATAAGGAGAGGGAGATTTGGACTCAGAGACAGAGGGAGGATGCCATGTGACGAGAGGGGCAGAGAGCAGAGTGACACACTATCAGGCCAGGGACGCCCAGGCTGCTGGCAGGAGCACAGCAAGGACAGGCTATGCCGTTCCTCTGCCTTCAGGAGAGCAGGGCCCTGCCTGGGCCTTGGCTTCTAGCACCTGTCATCCTCAGTACCAGGCCTGCATGGTCCGTTAGGAAATGGACCCAGGAAGGACAGCAGGGAGGACATAGGAGGAGGGCTATGAGACAACAGGGAGCAAAAGTCAGGTTGCTGTGTACCACCAGCCATCAGGACCTGAGGGTGATAGGTTCAAGTCTAGCCTGAGTCATGATCTGTTGGGCATGAGGGTGGAACTGAGGCTTCTGCAAGCCCATGAGGGTCCAGGCCTTTGCTCCCACAAGCCGGCTCTGAGAGCAACTGAATAGCACTGCCACACACACCCAGGAGAGGTGGCATGCCAGGATCAAGGAGGCAAAGAAGCTGGAGAAGCAGGTGTGGAGTCTACACAGGGCCTGATGTAAAATACTGAGGGCAGTGCTAGCTTCAAAGTAGCTCCTTAGCCTTCTACAATGGCAGTGAGGGGATTCTTAAACAAGGGGACGCCCATAAGAATAAAGAAGGTTGGGGGCCAACAAGCATGAGTGAGACACTGTAATGTTTTCTTTGACCTTGAACTGAGGGCTGGTGATAGCACTGGCTGGGCAGATGTAGCAGTCAGCACAGGGGTTTGCTGTATAACAAATACCTCCACCAAGGCTTCTTTCTAGCCTAGGCACCATGTCCATCCTGGATCCACTGCACCCTGCTCACATCCTGTCCTATTCCCATGTCATCCCCAAACCAAGTGAAGGAACAGTGTTTTCTGCTGAGGGAAAGGAGATGACCCTGGCACCTTGCTCACAAGTCATTGGCCCTGATCCACCCACAGCAGGGGTTGTCCTCCTCCCAAGGCAGGAAGGAGACCTGTCACTTCCAACAGGCACAGCCCAGGCCCAAGACAACCATCAGGACACAGCACAGGTGCCATGTGGGTCTGAGCCCTGTGCCCTTCCCTGTACCTCCTTCCTGTGTGTGACAACAAGATGGGTGTTCCTCCCTAGGAAAACTGGATGGGGGCCGGGCTGTGGACCGGGTGGTGAGGCAGAAGCAGGGCAGAAGCCTTTCCCAGCGGGGGCAAGCTGCCCAGAGGAAAAGTGCCTCAGGGCCCTGGAACGCAGCCTGCACAGGCTCCACCTTCCCTAGGCTCCTGCTGGACTTGGCATGCACAGAAGGGCAGCCCAGGGGAATCCACACCGAGGGCAGCCCAAGTACAGAGACGCAACCTGGGGAAGCAGTGACAGGGCAAGGAACATGGAAATGCTGCCGTGGAAAATCCCCTTACAATGAGAGTCCTCAGAGACAAGTGAGGGTACTGTGTCTAGCTGGACATGGCACATGTCTGTCATCCCAGTACTCAGGCAGGATGCTCATGCTCATGTCTCCTTTCCCTCAGCAGAAAACACTGTTCCTTCACTTGGTCTGGGGATGACGTGGGAATAGGACAGGACATGAGCAGTGTGCAGTGGATCCAGGACGGACATGGTGCCTAGGCTAGAAGGAAGCCTTGGTGGGGGTATTTGTTATACAGCATAACAAATGAGGTAGGATGATCTCTGCAAGTTGAAGGGCACCCTGGGCTACATAGTGAATAATAATAATAATATCAATAATAATAATAATTTTAAAAGAAAATGAAAAGAAAGTCTGTAATGGGCAGGAGGACAGATGTTAGAGGTAAAGCATCCCCTGGTGGGTGTATGACCTTGGGCAATCCGCAATCTGAGAGATCACTCCCTAGGGAAATGAAATGCAACCTAAACCCAGGTGGGAGAAGGTATGGACACAGGAAGTGAGTGGCAGCTGGGAATGCTGGCTCCTGTCCCCCAAGGGGAAGTCAGCAGAACACAGGGTGAAGCAAGCGGAATTGTGCAGAGACCTGGACTAAGGACCATGTGGTGGTGCAAGGTCAGAGCTGAAAGCACCCGGGGAGCCCGCTGGGGACAGCTGCTTTTCGTTAAAAACCTTGTGCAACTGTTGGGCTCTTTAAGGCATAATTTGTGTGAAAATGAACAATAAACATGTAAGAAGGTGACACTTGCAGTGCTGGTGTTAGCTCAAGTGATAAATCAGATGTAAGGAACAGAGCAGGGCAGGCAGGCAGGCGCAGGGCCAGGTCTCTGGGCCACTTACAGTCCCCAGAAGGACAACCTCTGCAGGGAGTGTGGGACCGGCCACCAGCCAGTCTAGCAAAGGAAATACGAAGTAAAATCTTTCTTTCTAATATTCACAAAACCGAATTTTAAAAATCACATCTGTTTTTAATGCCTAGTATATGTTCCTTCTAAATATGGTGAAAATAAACATTAAAAAATAAAAATAAAAAACATAAGAAGTCCAGGAACCAAGCCCTGGACCAGGCTGTGACCTTGGTGTAGGGGAAGCCCTGTCCTGATGAAGGCCCCCAGAGACCTTTGTCATGATAAATGGGCAAGCTCTGTGCTAGAAAAGAAATGCTTAAAGGGAAATCTGGGGAAGGAATGTTTGCAATATTTATAATAAATAATGGGTTGATATTCATGATATATAAAGAATATGAACAACTCATGAGAAGAGAAACAGTCCCAGAAAAAGTGGGCAAAATTCCATGGCCAGAGGCACGAGCGTTCAAGGGAGCCAGGAGGTACCAGAGGATGTTCAGCCTTGGTGGTAGTGGGGGCTATGCACGTTAAAACTGTGACATGTGATGTGATCAAGTACTGTGAGTGTTTAAATTTTTAAAATTTACTACAATAAACAACACATTGCCATTAATCCCTCTTGCTTTGAACATACTAATCCCATTGTCCTTGTCACTTTCTGAAGCAGCTCTAAAGTCCTCTTCCATGAGTGTCTTTAGTTGCCCTGTCCTGGCTGCCTCAGTGTCCTGAACTGATACATAACATTTCCCTTTCATGGTCATTTTGACTTTGGGGGAGAGCCAGAAGTCGCATGGTTGGGCCAGGGATATAGCTCAGTGACACAGCTCCTGCCTGGTGAGCACAAGGTCCTGAGTTTGACTCCTTGTACAGAAGAAGAAGGAGAAGGAGAAGGAGAAGAGGAGGAGGAGGAGGAGGAGGAAGGGGAAGGGGAAGTAGAAGGAAAAGGATAAGAAGAAGAGGAAGAGGAGGAAGAGGAAGGAGAAGGGGAGGAGGAGGAAGGGGAAGGGAAAGGGGAAGGAGAAGGAGAAGAAGAAGAGAGGAGGAAGAGGAAGGGGAAGGGGAAGGAGAAGGAGAAGAGTAGAAGAAGAAGAGGAAGAGGAAGAAGAGGAGGAGGAGGAAAGGGAAGGGGAAGGAGAAGGAGAAGAGGAAGAGGGGAGGGGAGGGGGACGGGAGGGAGGGGGAGGGAAGGGGAAGGAGAGGGGAGGGGAAGGGGAAGGCGAAGGAGAAGCAGAAGGAAAAGGAGAAGGGGAAGGGGAAGGGGAAGGGGAGAAGGAGGAGGAAGGGAAAGGGAAGGAGAAGGAGAAGGAGGAGAAGAGAAGAAGAAGAGGAAGAGGAGGAGGAGGAGGAAGGGGAAGAGGAGGAGGAGGAAGGGGAAGGAGAAGGAGAAGAGCAGAAGAAGAAGAGGAAGAGGAGGAAAAGGAAGGGGAAGAGGAGGAGGAAGGGGAAGGAGAAGGAGAAGGAAATGGAGAAGGAGGGGAAGAGGAAGAGGAAGAGGAGGAGGAAGGGGAAGAGGAAGAGGAGGAAGGGGAAGGAGAAGGAGAAGGAGGAGAAAAGCAGAAGAAGAAGAAGAAGAAGAGGAAAAGGAAGGGGAAGAGGAGGAGGAAGGGGAAGGAGAAGGAGGAGAAGCAGAAGGAGAAGAAGAGGAAGAAGAGGAGGAAGGGGAAGGGGAAGGAGAAGGAGAAGGAGTCGCATGGTGCCAGTTCTGGTGAATAAGTTGGATGAGGACACAGTGTCAAGTTTTTACCAGCCTCCCCTTCTGTTGGATGGCACTCGGTAACAGCATTCACTGTATTTTTTTATCACACCTCATAAAGATGTTCATGAAAGAGGACTCCAGAAGTGCTGCAGAAAGTGGCAAGAATGATAGAATGAGTGTTTCCAAGTGAGGGGGAGGATTCTGAGGGGAATTCGTGATGATGTGTCTTTTCCTGTAATAAATTTTCAATATTGAAACTATCACCATATATTTCGATCACCCCTTGTATCCTTTCTGGCCTGTGGATTCTAAATGTTTCCCAGCGTGGAGGATTGGCAAGGGTGCGGCCAGGGGTGGGGGTGGTGTTGGGGGCTGGTCCATAGCAGGAGGAGGTGGGCTGGTCCTGCCCCCCAGGGAGTCCATTCCTCCAGAGCCCTAGGGGATCAGAAAAGGCCTCCCTGAAGAGGCTTAAGAGTAGGCGAAGAATGAGGGGGCAGCAGGTGTCTGAGTCTTCCTGAGCACAGGGGCTGCCCAGCTCTGTTCCTCTAGAAGGCTGGGGGCTCTGGGTTCACCCCAGGTACTCTGGGGTAGAAGGTAAGGCTAGGAGGCTGTGGGCTGCCAGGCTGTACTGGGAAGGAGAATGGAGAGGCTGACGAAAATGCCACCCAGGAGCACAGGAGCAGCAGCAGGCAGGGAAAACCTTCCAAAAGACAGGCTCTGGGATGGCCAGGAAGCCCAGTCCAGCTCGGATGCTAGGCTCTTGCAGAAAGAGCCCCCCCTCCCTCCCCCGTGCACCCCACACTCAAGGGCTCCTGTGAGCTTATGTATCCAGCCACATCCTGTCCTGTCCAGACCATCCAACCCTGACCACACAAGCTGGGGCCCCTGCAAATACTAGCAGTGCAGCATCCTTCAGGGATGATTCAGGAAGAAGCCCACTCTGGGGGCTAGTGCAGATAGGGTGCCAGGGCCCAGGCACTGTGCTCTGGAGGGGAACAGCTGCCCAGGAGTCAGAGCAGAGCCGGGCTGTTCTCTGCAGCACTGCTCCCCACAAAGCTGGCACCTTCACACTGGTGCCCTGCTCGGCATGGCTGGCACAGCATGACCAGCTCCTCCTTCTGGTCAGCTGGTGAGCTGTTGCTGCCTCGAGGTGACACGGCCAACCTGAAGAGGACAGGACTTCGGGTCACGTACCACCCTGCTTGGTGTCAGCCAGCTTCACCCAGTGACCACAGGGTCCAGCCCAAAGCCTGTGCCACCTCGCACCTCCCCACATCCTGGGCTGCTGCTGCTGTGGAGAAGAAACTGCTGAAGGCTGCCGGGGAGGGCCAGCATGAAGTCCAGGGTTCTGCTGTCACCTACTCCCTGTGACCTGCAGGTTGGACCCTGCTGACCCCCATGCAGCGCTCCCACGAGACTCCAGGGTCCAGCACTGGCAAGGGGAGTGGGATACTGGGAGAGGTCTCCAGAAACCCAGCAGACCCACTGCCCATGCCTGTAGGAGCAGCCTCAGACTCATCCCATACCCACAGGGCACAGGAGATGGGTGGCAGAGCCCCTTGAACCCTCTGGCCCCAAGGCAATGGCCACACGTGGAAGCTGGGGTTTGGGTGCCACTGACAGCCTCTACCCCCATCCAAGCTGACAACTTAGCACCTTTCACATTTCAGCCATAGCAGGTCAGAGCTGGGACATCGTAAGAGCTGCCCCCCCGACAGCTCCAGGGGATACCTGGGAAGGCTTGCAGTTTCCACTGTCAAAGACGGAGTTCATGTGGAGTAGACAGGAATCTGTGGGTGTTGTCCTGTCATTATTCAAGACAGTCCACCTGAAGGTGATGCTGTCAGAGAGGAGCACAGATCTACAAGTGGAAAGACAGACTCTTGGATCCAGCCATACTTGAAACCAACAGACATGTCCCTGGACATTCTGGTCACAAAAATCATCACCTCTCCTGTGCCCAAGACAGTTTGTGCTCATGTCAGTTCTGCCTGGGTTACCACAGGGCAGAGGGGAGAGAGGCAGGGGAGAGAGGCAGGACAGAGTGGCTGTGGGGACCAGAGGTACAGCTCAGTGGCAGAGCACTTGGCTGCATGAGCCAGGCCTTGAATTAGATTCCCAGAACCTAACAAACAACAAAAAGCGCAGAGCAAGACTTCTGCAAAAGACAAAAATCTAAGCCCAGGATGAGTGGAAGAATAGAGGCTTCAGGAAGTCAAGACAGTCTTAAGGAATCGGGGAAGGGGATGGACCTGGGCAGATCAGATTGGTCACCTCCAACTTCAAAGGGCAGGAAGACTCGTGCATGATTGGTATTGAGACCCCAACAGGGACAGGGGACCCCAGAGACCCCACAGGGACAGAGGACCTCAGAGACCCTCACAGAGGACCCTAAACACCCTCAAAGGGATAGAAGACCCCAGAGACCCTCACAGGGACAGAGGACTTCAGATACCCCACTGGGAAAGAAGACCCAGAAACCCTCACAGGACAGAGGACCTCAGAGACCCCGCAGGGACAGAGGACCTCAGAGACCCTCACAGAGCAGAGTATCTCAGAGACCCCACAGGGACAGAGGACCTCAGAGACCCCATATGGGTAAAGGATAAACAAACTCCTGGAACCATAACCTCTTGGTTATTAAAAGCATGCTTTGTGCTTTCTGCTGAGGCAATCAGGGACTTAAAAGTGGTTTTTTTTTTTTTACTAAAAATAGACTGTTCTTTGGGCCCACAGATGCACAATAGGTGACTGAAACCAGAACAAAGCTTGACCTTCATTTTGTGAAATCCTGGTCAAATCCTTCTCAGCCCTGCAAGAGGCGTGTTAGCAATGTAGGGAAAGTCTGTCTAAAAGTTCGCAAAACAAGGCTTATTAGCGCTAAATTTACCTCATCTATCCCATCCCCCTTCAACACTGAGGACATGGGGATAAGACACTTACAGGGCCACTCAGTGACACCCACATGACTCCCTTGCCCTGAACGTAGGGTCACCTTGGACTCTAGCAGAGCCCACATGACTGAGATGGCCCAGGCAGTGACAGCCATCTCATGGGAGCCAAACTGCCCCTCCAGCCCTGAGGGTTCCCCTGAAGCTAGGAAACCAGGACTGTGGTCCCGGCAGCTGGTCCCAGCCCACCACAACACCCCATAAACCTGGTGCCTGCTCTTCTGCAAACTGGCCAATTTGTCCCTCAGGGAGCTCCCCCTGCAAGTAGTAAGCGGGACCCTCCCTATGTTCTACTTCCCTTTGTTAAGAGGCTGGCTCAGTCTTGGTTAGTTCCTTCGCTAAGTGCCTTGCTGTTTTCTCTTGCTTTCCAATGAATGCTTCTGGCTGTAAATTCTACTGCTGCTTCACTTTTAATCTCTATCATGACTGAAGCAAGGACTCAAGCCAGCTAGGGTCCTGGCCTGGGCCTTGAAGGTCTGGATAAGGTTTTTCGTCAGATTGGTTTCATTCTCACTTAATAAACATTTAGGGTGTTTCTGGACCCTACTGCTATCAGTGTTCCGTACTGAGTACCCTGCAACTCTACCTCAGTTCCTGCAGCTCCTGATAGAAGGGGCTGTGTCTGTTCTTCTGCCCGCTGACCAGCCTCTCCGGGCTGCCAGCAGACAGGAGGCAGAGAGAAGGGGAACAAGAGGTGGTGAGGGGGTGTCTTGGTCACTTTCTTATCTCTGAGACACAATACCAACCCCTGCAGGTCAAAGGAGGAGGTTTATTCTGGCTCCCAGTTAAGTCCACAGTCAGCTGCTCCACGCAGGAGAGCAAGGCAGAGGGGTCTGGCAGAGGGCAGCTGCTTACACTGTGGTAGACCAGAAGCAGCGCAAGGTGGGAGGAGCCGGGGAGGAGAGGAAGCCTTCCAGGCCACGCCCCAGTGACCGCTGTCTCTCCAGGTCCCGCCTCCTGACGGCACATTTAGCTACAGCAACCCATGATCCCACCACCTTTCAGAAGCCCCCCCAGTGAGCTCCTGAGGCTTTGCAGGAACACCTCGCTGTGAACTGTTACAGTGAGGCTATAGCTGGGAGGAAGCGGGTGTGAGCGTCCCATCCCAGGTCTGCTGGCTTTGGCACATTAGAGGGAACTGAGTTAAACTCCAGGCTCACAGCCTGGCCATGTCTGTCCTGAGCTGTTCGTTCCCTGGCCACCTCTCTGTCCCTATCTAAGCTGCTATCCTTCCATTCATAAAGTGCAGCGAGGCCCAAGCCTGAGTGGTACTCAGAAATCCAAGGCTCTCTGTCCTCAGTCCCAGCGCTGTTAGAAAGCTGAGACACAACTCACATTTGCAGCTCCACGGCTCCTGTAAGTGCAGTGGTTACCAAGCACAGCAGCATGGGCAGTTTTTCCACCCAACTCACCCAGCTCAGTCCTCCAGCAGCAACAGGAGGTGGCATTGTTTTTCTCTGTTCTGCCCATGGGGAAGCCACAGCTGACAGATGCTCCGTGGCCACCCTCCCCTCTTGCAACGTGTCTAGCAGATTTGGCCACAGTGTGGGCCTGCTGTTCTCAAAGTGGTGTGGGAAGGAATTCCTCATCTTCTGTTCTCTGCACAGCTTTCTGTAAGATTGGTGATAGTTCTTCAACTGTTTAGAATTTCTCAGTGAAACCATCTGCAACCATCTTCATTGTGGGAAGATCTAAAGTTATGAACTAAGTTTACTAAGTTGGTACAGGTCTAGTCAGATCTTCTCTGTCTTCTAGTGTCAGTTTTGGTAAAGTGTGTTTCATCTAATATTTAAGATGGGCTGTCATACAAAGGACTAATATCTAGAATATATAAAGAGCTCAAAAAAAAATCAGACCCCCTAAATTTAAAGACCCAATCAAAAAATGGGTATCAAGCCAGGCATGGTGGCACACACCTGTAATCCCAGCACTTGGGAGGCTGAGGCAGTAGGATCAACATGAGTTCAAGGCCAGCCTGGACTACCTAAATGGGTTCAAGGCCAGCATGCACTACATAAGGAGATCCTGTCTCAAAAACAAAAACTAAAACTAAAACAAAAATGGGCATCAGAAATCAATAGACACTTTTTAGATGAAGAAATAGAAACAAAATATATATATGAAGAAGTGTTCAATGTCATTAGCCATTGGAGAGATGCAAATTAAAACAATGCTGAAATTCCATCTCATTCCAGAACGGCTATTATCAAGAAATCAACCAATAACAAATGCAAACAAGGCTGTGGGAATAAAGGAACCCTTCTCCATGGTTGGTGGGAGTGTAGACTGGGGCAACCACTGTGGAAATCAGTGTGGAGATTCCTCAGAAAACTACAACTAGAGGTTCCATATGACCCAGGTATTCCTCTTCTTGGTATCTTCAAGAAAGAATTAAAAGCATCATACTACAGCAATATATGCACATCCAAGTTTACAGCAGCACAATTTGGATTAGCTAAATCTTGGAAACAGCCCAAATGCCCAACAACTGATGAATGATAAAGAAGATGTGTTTTTTAAAATACAGTACAATAGAGTACTACTCTGCCATTAAGAAGGATAAACTTGAGACATTTCTAGGTAAATGGATGCCCCTTAAAACCACACAGGTAAGTAAAATAAATCAGACACACATGTTTAAATGTGGTATTTTTTCTCTGGTATAAGAAACTGAAAAGGTAAATAAAGACCAAAATGTATAATAGATTACTGAGAAATAGGGGAAAATGTTCAAATGGAAAGGGGAAAAAGGGAAGGGGATAGGGAGAAAGAAAGTAATGGAAAGGAAAAAAGAATAGAGAGAAAAAATGGAAATAAAACCTTTGTAAATAAGGAGGGAAAGAGGGTGAAGGGAGGAGAGGGGATTGGAGAAAAAAGAAGAATCAAGATCTATCAGGTACAGGCACAGATTCCCTATGATGAATGTGATCATTATGGATATCTAAAGTGTGCCAATAAAATTAATTTTAAAAATTAAAATAAAATGACCACAATAAAGTTGTTCATGCTATTTTCTTATTATCCTTTTTAATATTTGCAGTATTTCCAGTGATGTTCTCTTTTTCATTCCTTAGAGTGGAAATTGTATTTTCTCTTTTCTTACTCTTTGCAGTGGTTTATTAATTCCATCAATCTCTAAACGAACAACTTTTTGGTTATGTTGATTTTCTCTTGTATCTTGTTATTTACTTCATCAATTTCTGCCCTTACTGTTTATTATTTCTTTTTATCTTTGGGTTTATTCTTCTTTTTCTAGCTTTTTTCCTTTTCTTTTTTTTGGTACCGGGAATCGAACTCAGAACCTTGTGCTTGCCAGGCAGGTGCTTATGACACTGAGCTATATCCCTGGCCCTTTTTCTAGCTTTTTGAGGTGAAGCTTGGAACATTAATTTTCAACCTTTCTTCTAACGCTATACATTTTCCTCTATTTACTGCTTTAGCTGCATCCCACACATTTTTTTTGTTTGCTTTTGAGACAGGCAGATCTTGAACTCACTGTGTGGCCCAGACTGGCCTGGAATTTGAACTGATCCATTTGATTTATTTGACATTAGTTATTTGTAAGTATAGTTCTCTTCTAAGCAGTTAAGAGACTTCTAGAAGTTTTTCCTGGAGTTGAGTTTTACTTTAATTCAGAGAAGACACACTGTATGATTTCAGTCCTCTGAAATCTGCTGACAGTTGTCTAGAGCTCAGGCTGTGGCCTATTTTGATAAACATCCTGTGTGCATAGGAGGAGAATATGCATTCTACAGCTGCAGGGTGAATTGTTACATATGTGAATTAGGTCAAGCTGGTTAATCCTGTTGCTCAAAATATGTGAGGTTGGCTCCAACATAAAGAAACAGACCGGTGGATTAGAAACAGGCCAGACACAGACCCTTCTGGAGGAAGCTTTTTAGTAAACGATGACGGATTACTAGAAGACTCATAGAAAAAATTTGTACCACACCATTCACAAGGATTACTTAGTGACCCCTCAGAGATCTAAATGTGAGCCTTTACACAAGACCCTAAAAGAACAGCCTAGTGCAACCATGAGGAGAACACCCTAATGAAAAACCACTAATCATGAAAAAAAGATTGGTAAATCTGACTTCATTACTTCGGCTGGGTTCAGTGGTGCTTGCGCCCCAGCACTCAGGAGGCTGAGGTGGGAGGGTCACTTGAGCTCTTAAGTTACGACCAGCCTGTGCAAGACAGACTATGTACAGACAAAACAACCCCTCCCGCAACAACAACAAAACAAACGAACAACAACAAAACCAAAAAACCCTCACTTGTTCATTAAAAGCAAAAGCAAACCACCGCGGGAGAAGTTATCTGCAAAATCTCCAATGCAGCACAGATGGAGGGATCCATCTAGAACACCAATGCTCGTGCCAGACAAGAACGCACTAATTCACAACGTGTAAATAATCTGCAGATCAGTAAAAAGACAGGCAAGCAATGCAGCCGGAACGTGCAGCCAGGGCGAGCCACCCCGTTGCGGTCAGGGCAGCCTCCTCCTCCCCGCGTCCAGGGAACTGGCTCGGGCCTCCTTAAACCGAGGCGGGGCGGCTCCGGGCCGCTGCACGCTCCGCCCCGGGGTTGCCGTCTCCTTAGAAGGCGAAGCCCGGGCCTCGCCCCTGCCGGCGGGACCTCGCC
>NW_004955542.1:217147-232428 GCF_000276665.1 Chinchilla lanigera | reverse complement strand
CGGGTCCCCTGAGTGCCGTCCCCGCAGGTGTGGCGGCCCCCGTCCGCGTGCTCGCCATGGAGGTCCTGCGCCGCTCCTCGGTCCTCGCCGCCGAGATCATGGACGCCTTTGAGCGCACGCCCACCGACAAAGAGCTGGTGGCCCAGGCCAAGGCGCTGGGCCGGGAGTTCGTGCACGCGCGGCTCCTGCGCGCCGGCCTGGCCTGGAGCGCGCCCGAGCGCGCCGCGGTGCCGGGGGGCCGCCTGGCGGAGGTGTGCGCTGTGCTGCTGCGTCTGGGTGAGTACCCTCTCCCGGCCTCGGTTCCCCCCAGCGCCCCTACGTCTGCTTGCAGCCCTGGCATCCTGGCCAGCACTAGCGGAAAGCTAAAGCTCGCCTAGTCTAGCGGCTGAGCCTCAGAGTGACCCTTGGACTCGGCGGGGGCGCAGAGATCCTTGGTGGGACCACGTGTCCCGTGTTTGTTTTGGAAAAGAGGACTTTCAGTTGCTGGCCGAAATCCCATGCTGCTCTTTTCCCTGCATTTGGAGACCTCCCCGGCTCCCAGGGGAGCAGTGGGGCACTTGTCTCTGGAGTCACAGGCCCCAGACTCTCTGCACCTTCCCCGAGGTATGGGCCATCCGAGGTGGACGACAGACCCTCGGCCAACCCACAGAGCCAGCCAGCCTTGCGTTTGTGCCCGGGAAGGAGGAGCCCTGAGTGGTGTGGGTGGGAGCCAGTGCCCTTGCAGGAGTGGCCTTGGGGCAACAGTGTGTGCTTTGCACTCTGCTGTGGACCCTGCTCTGTGCTATGCTAGCCCCCGGCAGCAGGGCTGTGTAGACGCAGGCTGCACGGGAGTGTGGGGGCAGTGTCCTGGGGAGCAGTGGGGAACAGAAGGGAGTGAGCCTACTTGGAGGATTGGCCAAGCCAGGAGTGCTCAGTCTGTTGAGTAGTACTCTCTGAGGGCCACTGCCCACCCTCTGGCCAGGCTGCTGTGTGCCCAGGCTGGCTCTAGTCTCCTCTGACCTACCTCAGAGTTTCCGCACCCCCAGGTGAGCACGTATTGATAGCTGAGGGGGTTCCTGGGAAGGCAGCGTGGTTTCGTTCTGCTGCCGCCTCCCCGGCCTGCAGCGAGGCCCCAGGCTCTCTGCGCAGCGCTGTGTGACCCTGCAGCTGTGTCCGTCCAGGGAGGCCTCCAAGGTCTGTGCTGGGGAGCAGCCAGCCCAGCTCTGGGAATTTCCATGCCACCCCCACCCTTGGCTGGCCTGGGGTTCTGCTCTTGTTCCAGATCTTAATTACTTAGATGGAGCACAGCTGGCCTTATCACTGGCACGTCCAGTCGGCAGCATTTCCCTATTTGCTTTGGCTGGTGAAGTGGCTGGGCCGGGGACACCCAAGCCGGGGGCTGTGTGGAATTCCCAGCACTGTCTCCCCAGTGCTTACACCCTGTGCCAAGGGTGTCCCAGCCCCCAGGCGGCAGGCATGGGAGTTGCTTCCTCCTCAGTGGGCCAGGCACTCCTGTCCAGGAGCCCAGGCTAGGGGGTGTGCAGTGTTGAAGCCAAGGCTGGGCTCTGCTCTCTTGAGTCAGTTCACCCAGTGGACCAGGCCAAGAGCCCCTTCGAGGTTCTGAGGGGCCGCTCTGCCTGCCTGTGTGGGCTCCAATGCCTGCCCCTCCCCAGGTTAGGCCTTGGCCGCTTTCCTGTCCCTCCTGCCGCCCGCCCTAGCAGCTCAGCTGTCTGCCCATCTGCCGGCTGCCCGCCGTGAGTCACCAGCGGGCACGGCCCACGCTCCTCCGACGGAGTCTTGCCTCACTGGCCCAGCCAGCTCAGTCCTGGGGACTTGTTGGGGCCCAGTACCGCCTGGGTCCCTCTGTCCCTAGGGCCTGAGGTTGGGGGGCAGCAGGCAAGGTCAGGTGGGGTCAGAAGGTGGGGATGAGAATCAGGTTAGTGGCATTGGGGCTGGATGAAGTCAGGTGGTGATCAGGCTAGAGGTCATGGGGTCCCCAGCCAGCCTGGCCAGGGGCTGCGTGTGAGCTGCCTCTCACCCATGTGTGTGTCCACCAGGGGATGAGCTGGAGCAGATCCGGCCCAGTGTGTACCGCAATGTGGCCCGCCAGCTGCACATCTCCCTGCAGTCAGAGCCTGTGGTGACTGATGCGTTCCTGGCTGTGGCAGGCCACATCTTCTCAACAGGTAGGTTGCCAGGCACGCGTAACCCAGGAAGCCCAGGACAGCGCCTAGCGTGTGAGGACCAGGCAGAAGCTAAGGGTGCTGGGGAAGCCACAGTCCCCATCATATGAAGATGGCCTCCAGGTAGCCTGGTGACCCTGGCCTCCCAAGGAGGAGAGTGGGGAGCAGCTGCGTCCTACTCAGAGCAGGCTTTCCCCCCAACGCTTGGGGAGTGACTTGTGCTGACCCCGTGTCTTCTCTTGGGGAGGCCCCTCAGACCCTAGAGGCAGCGTGGGCTGGACTTGGCTCTGCCTTCCTACTTGGTGGCTGGTACACTGGGAGAGCACCAGGGTCACCACGGCTGGGGCGTGGTGAGTGGAGCAGTGGGGGCTGTGGAAGGGCTGGCTGCCCAGGCTGGGTCCTGGAAGGGATCAGATCTGTGCTGTGGGCTCACCTGTTTCTGCAGCACACACTGGACCCTTCCCGAGGAGCAGCAGGTGCCACAGGCTGTGGTATGGGCTAGAGTGGCCAGGTCAGTGAAGCGGTGGACTCCCCGCACTCCTTGGGGTACTCAGCCTGCTGCCTTCATAATCTACAGATGGTCTGTGATCCCCACATTGGGCTTACTTTGGCTCTCTGGGCCCTGTGCACAGCCTGGGGTGGGTGTGGCCTAGAGGAGAGGCTCCTTGAGGCCGAGGCGCATTCCAGGACAGATGGGTCAGTTGGTGCAGCCCCCATGCCCTGTGGGGAGCGTGGGGCAAGGAGAGGGCCCCGGGGGGCTCCTGGTGGAGATCGCTGTGAGTGAGGCTTGGGAAGGAAGCAGAGTAGCAGTGCCTGGGCCTGTGACCACCTCACCCCACCCTGGCATGTCATTGGTGTGTGGGTGCTGCCTGGGTGTCTGTCTCTGAGCCCCTGGGCCAATTTATGAGCCTTGGGCCGGATTGAAAAGGCAGGAATGCTCATTCCGAAGTGTCAGCTCTGGATGCCAGGGGGCTGGAGCCCTGCAAGGTGGGGCGACAGGGCTGGGGGCAGGGCAGGGCAGTGCCTCTGCCTGTGGGGCCCTGAGGGAGGATAGAGGTGGGGAGAAGAGGTGACGGTGCTAAGGACCATGATGGTGAGGCGCCTGCTTTCTAGGGGAGCTCAGCTGAAGCCTGTAGAGGTCAACAGCTGCCCCCGCCCCATTGCTGTGTCCACCCCAGCTGGTCCTGGTGGGCAGGGAACCCTTCTGGGCCAGGTTCCAGGCTCTGGTGGTTTCTGAACCCTCTGAGCCCCAGCACCACTGGAGCAGGGAGCAGAGCAGAGGGCTGCTGGGGCACGTAAGACTGCGTGGCTGCCCCGCAGCAACACAGACACAACTCTGAAACAAGACAGTAAGCCAGGAAGCGCCTGAAAGGTGTCTGTTGTCTTTAGAGAAGTGCCGGTCGAGGCTGCTTCAGACGCATGAGCACAGCCAGCCTGGCAGGTAATCCCAGGTCCCTCGTATGGTGCCCTGCCGCTGAGTGGTGCAGCCGCTTTGGGAACCAGTCTGGCAGTTGCTCAGATGATTAGAGTCACCAGATTATCCGCCAGATCTACTCCTCGGCATATGCCCAAGAGAAATAAAAACACACGCCACACAGAAACTTGCACAGGAATGTTCGTAGTGTGTTACTCATCGCAGCTAAAAGGTAGAAATGAGCTGGGCGTGGTGACCCACGCCTGTCATCCAGCACTCGGGAAGTTCTGAGCAAGATGGCAGGTTCAAACCCAGACTGGGCAACTTAGTGACTTAGACCCAGTTTCAAAAATAAACAAACAAATAAATGGATGTAGCTCAGCTAGAAGCCCTGGGTGCCATCCCAAATACGATGCATACACACACAGGGAAAAAAACCCATGTGTCCTCAGTTGACCAAAGAACACGGAATATTGTTCATCTGTAAAAAGGAATAGTGCTGACATGTGCTGGGACCTCGACAGCAAGGTACTGAGTGACGTGTGCCCGACGCAGAGCAGAGCAGAGCAGATTGTGTGGTTCCACTCCTGGGAAGTGTGCAGAGTAGGGAGCTCTGTGGAGACCAAAGTGAGCCTGAAGTGGTCAGAGATGAAGAGGATGTGGGGAGTGACTGCTCACAGCAGTCACGGGGCCACCATTGGCGTGGTGAAGATGTCCTGGGATTGGGTCATTGTGCAATGTTGTGAAGATGACAAATGTAACAGCCCACTGTTTGTTTGTTTGTGACAGTCTTGCTTTACAGTTCAGGCTGGGCTTGAACTCATGAAGTGCCTATGCTACCCTTGAACTCACACTGATCCTCCTGCCTCATCCTGCAGCACCCCACTTTTGAAAGATAAATTTTGTGGTAATGAAATTATGTCTCAGTGAGAAAGAAAGAAAATACAAGAGTCCAGGGAAAGCAGGAGCTCCTACCTCTACACATCCCAGCACATGGCTCCCATGGGCCCTGTGGGCTCCAGACACCGCAGCCTGAGGGCATACTGTTCTCTGACAGGATATCGAGCTCTTCTGCCAGCTACACAGATGGCAGCTGCTGTGGTGTACATTCCTGGCATCAGGCCCTGAGGTCCTGTCACTGTCCACATGCAACCCAGTGCCCTGGGCACAGGCAGGAGCAGAGCCACTGGGTGCCTGTGGGCCTGCTGACCTGGGGCAGAGCCCTGGGCAGGAGTGTGGCAGACCGAGGACCAGGTGGCGCTTGAGTTCACCTGGGATAGGGCCACCACTGAGGGTGGCCAGGCCAACACAGATGGGATCTTAGAGCTGGATTTATTTGGAAAGAAATAGGACATAGCATCAATAGAGTTCAGGCCCAGAAGTGATGGTCTGATTTTAGGGTTCTCCTACTTACGGAGGCGAAACTCCTGTGTCACGTGACAGGCCATTCTGAAGCGCACAGCTCTGTCATTTGGCCCATTCCTCACTGTGCATCTCCACCTGTCAGTTTCAGGAGTTTTTCTTGCCCAGAATGTGGGGCCTACTTGTGGTCCTGACCCCCAGCCCCAGATGCCACCTATGTGTATCTGTCTGTGTGCCTGCCTGCCTGTCCTGGCCAGTCCTTCCCTCTCATGTGCATTGAGTCAGGGAAGCTGTAGCCTCCACTTCCCACGTCTGAAGGCTCAGCATGCGGCAGGCATCAGACCCTCGCTCCCTTATGGCTGGGGCTGCCTCTGGCGCCCCTGTCACCCGTGGGTGGCAGTGGTGGTCCCGCTGTGCTGCAGCAGCACTGTCAGAAGTCTCCTGGGTACAGGGAAGGTGGATCAAGGGTGCTGTATAGACTTTGTACACATTGCTTCTGCCAGTGTTCTGTCCCCCAGGGGCATGCGCTGTGGCTGCCAGCATCTCATCCTTACAGGGCTTTTCATGGCTTTGATGGGATTAGTCATGATCTACATCTCATCTCATCATTTGGTTTTTCTCCGGTACCGGGAACCGAACTCACGACCTTGCGCTTGCCAGGCAGGCGCTTTTGCCACTGAGCTAAATCCCCAGCCCCTACATCTCATTTTAATTTACCTTATTATTATTAGTGGGGTTAATTTTTTTTCAAATTCTAATGTGTTATTTGCACCTTATTGTGAATTGCCCATTCCTGCTCTGTGCTTGTATTTGGGTTATCAGTGTGAGCACAAGGAAGCATCCCATCCCATGACCTAAGCATGTTCTTCCCTCATCTTTTGTGTCTTTTCCTCCCAGGGAGCCCTGTCCCGTTCCTGGCTCTCAGGAGGTCCGTGGTTGGAACCTGAGTCCTTACCACACGTGCACTGCACAGTGGGTCTACCCCACTGCCCAGCAGTGCCATTCAGAAGGAACAGGCCAGGGTGGGCACCACCAGGGTGTTATTTTCTCGGTCCCTGTGACCTCCTCCATCAGATAGTGGGCTGATGGGTCTGGAGCAATGTGCCCTGGGGGCCGGACATCCATCTGCCTGAGGACTGCCCTGAACCTGGGCAGGACTGACCATGAAGATGGTGGCTGGGCACGTTGGGGTCCACTGGCCAGCACCATGTTGGTGTGGGGTCCTGGTGGGCACCTCCCCTCACCTGCAGCTCTCTCTCTGCAGGCATCACATGGGGCAAGGTGGTGTCCCTCTACGCAGTGGCTGCAGGGCTGGCTGTGGACTGTGTACGACAGGCCCAGCCTGCCATGGTTCACGCCCTGGTCGACTGCCTGGGGGAGTTTGTGCGAAAGACCCTGGCTGCCTGGCTGCGGCGGCGCGGTGGATGGGTGAGCACTGCATTGCATGGAGACGGGGTGGCCGGCCCAGGCCTCAAGGTCCAGGACAACTTGGGGCCTGTGGGCAGCCAGGATCCAGCTCCCACCCCACCCTGAGGTCAAGACCGGTGATCCCCAGGAGGCACCCAGCAGGAGTGGCTATCTGAGATGACCCACGAGAGGAGGTGCCCAGACTCCCAGGCTCTGCAGGGAGGAGGGAAGGGACAGTGGCCTTGGTGTCTCCTTCCTGCCCTGGGCAGCCTTCAGGCAAGACTGCAGCCCCAGCGGGCCCTTGGCCTCACCTCAGGAGAACTCAGCTAGCCACCAGGGGCCTTTGTCCTGTCACCCTGGCTCCTCCACAGGGTCCCATGGTGGAGAGAGAACACTGAGGCCCTTGCCTGTGGAGCCTCCTCCATGCCCAGGCCCCTGGCTTGGGGACTCTGCCCTCATCCTCTGAACCTGGCTTCCCCTCCACCAGGCTGGGCTCACGGGGTGTGTATATGTGCTCTGGGTGGCACCGGGGTCACTTCTTGGTAGGGTCTTCAGCCTGAGTCTGAGGCCAAGTTGGTCCTTTCCTGGTGGTGTAGGCTCTGAGGGCCCCAGCAGGGGTACTGGGCTTGCTGCACCTGAGGGGCACCAGCTAAGAGGTGGCCCTGGCTGGGGAGCTCACAGGGCCTTGCCACATGCTGGGCTCTCCTCCTTCCCCAGGTATCCTTGCAGGCCCGAGTGGTACAGGCCCCTGGGGCTGGGGGCCTGGCCCTTCTCTCTGACTGTCCCCTCCTCCCTGCAGACTGACATCCTGAAGTGCGTGGTCAGCACCGATCCCGGCCTCCACTCACACTGGCTCGTGGCCGCGCTGTGCAGCTTCGGGCGCTTCCTGAAAGCTGCCTTCTTCGTACTCTTGCCGGAGAGATGAGTGCCTGCCTGGTACCCTGTGTCCGACCTGGGAACCCTGTGGCACCCAGACAGCCTGTCCCCCTCCTGAGCCCCATGCCTATCCTCCTCGCAGAGCGTCTGCCCAAGACCCAGGGGCAGCCCTGGGCCTTGCCCCAGAAAGGGCCACAGCAGGATGTGAGCTGGCCTTGGTCTCAGGGGCAGCAGTCTGAGGGCCTGTGTGCTGGCTGCTGAGCCTGATGCAGAGAATGCATCTGCCATGAGCGGGACGGGGTCCTGGTGTGGGGGCAGGGTGTGGGGCTCTAGCTGTGGACAGGATGGTCTGTGGGAGCTGAGCCAGAGGCTTTGTCCCCTGAGGGCGAGAATGACTCATCTGTCCCTTGCGCTGCCCTCAGGACTGAGAACTCAGACACTGGGAGCCTGGCCCCTCAGAGCATCGGAGGCCTGACTCCCCCGACCTTCTCCTCAGTGTTGTTTCCCAGGCAGGGCACATGTTAGGTCCACAGACCCTGCCAGCCAGTCCGGCCCAAGTGACATGGCACTGAGGAGGGCATGTGGCCAGAGCTGCTTCCTCCAGCTCCCTGTGCCCCCTGCAGACGCCCTGTCCCCCTGCCAGGCTGTGTGCTATGGGGGCCCATGCAGCCCTGGGTCAGTGGCAGGCAGGCCCGGGGAGGGATGCTGGGAATAAACTCCAACTTGTTCTCATGTTAGACAGAGTCAGTTTCATGTCCCAGCACCACGGGAGGTGTGAGGAGCTGCTGGAAACACTGGGCAGAGGGCTCCTAGGACTGCTGCTCTGTCTGTTGTCTGAAGACACCAACACTTGTTCCCAACCATGGGAAGAGTGAGTGTGGATACCGGGTGTGAAGGGCAGCAGGCACTGGGGTGTTACCCTTGGAGCTCCTGCTCCGTTTCTTAGGGGAGGCAGGGCTCAGGTGACCTGAGCCAAACTAAGGTCATGGGGTTGCTACTGGTCCAACTGTGTTGGACAGTGAAAAAAAAAAAGGATGAGCTCAGGGACTTCACTCCCAGCTTAGGCACCCCATAAATAACTGAAAAGTTATATCTTCTTCAGGCATGGACTGAGCCCCAGAGCCCTGTCCTTCTGGTGACCGGGGTGCACTTTGAGCTCCCAGCCTCACTGGTGACCCAGCTGAAATGAGGCTCCTGAGAGGGAAGACCGCGGGGAAGCATGGGGCCTCCACCCTGAGCAGCAGCAAGCCTTTCTCCCAGTGCCTGACTCCCAGGCTCCCTGTCCCTGGGCGCAGGGTGCCCCATGAAGAAGGGCCCACAGGTGGCTGCCAGAGAGCCTCTTCCCTGGGCCTCATGCAGAGGGAGCCAGAGAGCAGGGTGGCAGGATGCTGGTGGGTCTGTTCCCCCGGCTGCCCTCATCCACGGCCAGCACTCCAACCTCCCTTGCCCAGGGACCTGCCCGCCTCATCTGCAACACCTCAAGCACAACCACTGCTGTCACTCCGCTTTGAAATCCTGCCCTGGGTTACTCTGCACCCACCAGTGTCATTCAGGACTCCGATGCTGGAGGCTGAGTCCACCAGGACGAATGCATCCAGCATGGATGAGCCTGTAATCCCAGCACTTTGTGAGGCTGAGGCAGGATAATCTCAAATTTGAGGCCAGCCTGGGCAGTTTAACGAAACAGTTTCAAAATTTTTAAAAGGGCTGGAGATTTAGCTCAGAGTGAAGTCCTGGATTCAATCCCTTTTCTGCAAAAAAAAAAAAAAAAAAAAAAAAAAAGGAAAAAAAACCCTGCCCCTACCCCCACCAGGATGAAGCAGCAGCTCAAGTGCTTCAGAAACAGCTGGGTAAGACTACCCTCTCCTCTAGTCCAGGTTGTCTTGCTTGAGCCCCTGGAGGCTCACACACGTGTGCACACTCATGGGCGTGTGCACAGGACCAGTGCTGGTTGCTCAGGTGCACCTGCTCTGGGGCCCATCTGCCTTACTCTTCCTCATCTTACTGTAGCTCCTGAGTTGTCTCCTCCAGGCAGCCTCCATGCAAGTCAGGAGCTCCCTGCTTGTGATGCAGATGTCCTCCCCAGCCCCCACACCAGCCTGGGAGCTGGATACACACCCTCCCTGCCTCAGCTTACTCTTCTGTTCAACAAAGGTTGAGCCAGATGACTGCTAAGATCTTCCAGCCTTGTTCAGCCTCCTTTGAGGCAGGGTCTTGGGGTGGAGGTTTTTCTGCTTGAGGTCCAGGTTGCCCCTTGCCCCGAGCTGCTCCCCACCCTGGAGCATTGTCTGCTTCTCCCATACCTGAGGGAGCTGTGTGGATCTGTCTGGGACACTAGCTGGCAGTCGCAGAGCCGCCTGCCCAATGGCAGCAGGTGGAGCTGAGATAGAACTTCTGATGTTGTGATGGGCAGCTGCCACCTGCCCAGGCTGCCTTCCACCCTCTGCCCTCCCAGAGCAGAGGCTGTGAGACATTGCTAGCACAAGAAAGGGGTGTTTGGGCACAGGGAACCCAGAGAAGGGAAGGGTTTAAAGCAGTACGGAGGCCAGTGGCTGGGCGTGCACGCAACTTAGAAGACAATGGCAGCAGCAAGCAGACAGAAGAAAACCCCCCAAAATACCTTAAAGACACTAAATACATGGGAAGAGATAAAAATTGTTCCCAGGTGGAGAAATGCTCATAAACCACCTTGTCGCACAGTCATGAAACTAATGTCATCCTTATAAAAGCGCCAGGAGATTTTCCTCCAAATTTAAATAAGCTGATTATGAAGTTCATGAGAGAGAAGCAAAAGTAGCCAGGAAAACCCCCAAAGCAAAGTGTGGGGAGCCCAGTCCTGCTGCCTCCATTGGGCTGAGGGGCACTGAAGCACAAGAGGCCCCTGGGCTCTGGGGCCCTGAAATGGTGCCCAGGCTGGGGTCACCTCACTGCCTCCCCCCCAGGGGGAAGCTTCTCATAAATGCAAGGCAACTGCCAGCCTTGACAGCTAACTGGGACGGGGCTGCACTGCACCCCACATGCCAGGACAATGCCATGTGGAACAGGAGGGACACAAAAAATGAGCGCTGCAGTACCAGAAAAATAGAGGACTTCCTTGGGAATTGGGGTGGACAAAGTCTTCCTACATGAGCTTAAATCCAGGAACAATAAAGAGAAAATACATAGTGGAAAAATGGAAATACTGAACATTTTCAAAAGCACTAGTAAGAAAACAAAGCAGAGCAGGGTGTGGTGGCACACGCCTGTAACCCCAGTGCTCAGGAGGCTGAGGCAGGAGGATCGTTGTCAGTTTGAGGCCAGCCTGAACTACATAGTGAGACCCTGTCTCAAAAAGACAAAAAAAAAAAGTTACATGGGTAGGGGTTTCCTTTAGAGAGGAAAGTGTGGACACAGAAGTGATGGTTACACCACATGGTGACTAAGGATGACTATTGAGTGTGCACTCTGAGATGGGTAAAATGTTGGATTTTGAACTGGGTGTGGTAGTGCATTAAGGAGAAGGCTGAGGCAGGAGGATGCACTCAAATTCGAGGCCAGCCTGAATTACTGAGACCCTGTCTCAAAAAAAAAAAAAGTTGAATTTCATGTTATTAGCATTTTGCCTTAAAAAAATTATAATTTACAACAAAGGATATTAGGATAAATATTTCTAATTCAAAAGAGCTCCTGAGGGCTGGGGATGTGACTCAGTAGTAGAGTTCTTGCCTTGCAAGCACAAGGCCTTGGGTTCACTCTCCAGCAACACCAAAAAAAACCAACAAAAAAACCAACAAAAAATAAACTTCATGAGCTCTGAAAATCAAGAAAAAGAATATAAGAAAAATGCAACCTAAAAGTACCCCAAGGCCCTATTTTTGCCTCTTGGCTTGGCCCCAGTCCAAATGGGACACCATTCTCTGTTGTCCATAGAATAGACATGTCACCTGAGGGGTGGGGTGCAGTGTGTCCCCATGGAGAAAGCACCCCCAGCCATGTAAGCACTGGGTATATAACTGGCAACCCCACTTCCAGAGCCTGTCACTGGATGCCCTGGGAAATCCCCATGTGACACGTGTGGAGGCTGTTCAGTCTGACACATTTGATCAAGAGGAGGTGTGAGCAGTCCTTGCCCCAAGGGGGATCTGCTGGATGAGTCGGCAAGGACACCCACTGGCACCCACGCTGCAGCCCTCTGCCGTACGCCTCCAGGACAAGCGTGCCTCATTTCAGTTCTGACCACAGGAACATCTAAGCCAGGTTTGGTGACTCACGCCTGTTCCCAAAGTCTGGGAGGCTGAGGCAGGGGAAATGCAAGCTGGAGCCTATCCTCGGCAACTTGGTGAGACCCTGTCTCAAAACAAGAATAAACAAGGGCTGGGGCATGTAGCCCAATTCAAAGGCTCTGTGTTAGATCTCTGGTACTGCTGAAAACAAAAACAAACAAACAAAAACCCAAGTAAAATGATTTGCATGAATAAAATAGCTTAAGCAAGAGAATAATCAATTTCTAGAAATTAAACGGATTAACTTGTATGCCAAACTGGAGATATAAGCCTAGAGAGAAATTATTCCAGTTACTATATATATATATATATATTTTTTTCCAATTACAATATATTTTAACTTGATAGCTTCACTGGGAAAAGTATAGGGGAATAGCAAAAATACTGAAGCTTCAATCAACAGACTTCTTGTTAATAGCTATTATTATCTGGAAACAATGATACTTGTAAGGTAAAGCAAACAATTCAGTGAATCAAGGTTTTCAGTTTAAAAGATAAAATCAAAGACCATAAATAAGAAACCTTACGATCCTAGAGGTTGGGTGCAAACACGTCCTGTGTGTGTGCACTTCCAGCCCAGGGCAGTCGGCTGGGGAGGAGGCCTGGGCTCTGGTTGTGACCTGTGTGGCTCAGACTGGCAGGACACGCCCAACTCTGTCCCTGTAAAGTCCTAGAGGCCGAGGGCCCAGCAGGCAGAAGCCCAAGTGCCCAGGTTGCATCTCGGCTGCCACCCCCAGATACCCAGTCTGCAAGAGAAACGGACAGCACTTGATTAAACTGGCACAGGCTCTTTCTCTTCCTGCAGACCATCACTGAGGTGATTTGCCAAAGTGTTCACTACTCTCTTGACCCAGAACCTACAAAAATCACACGAGAGTTTTGCATCTCACATTCACTTTAAGAACACCTGTAAAACTGCCCAGGCTGTGTAGGGTGTGCATATCCTGACAGCCACCAAGTATCTAGAAGATGTCACTTTAAAGAAGTGATGTCTGTGGGCTGGGGATATAGCTCAGTTCCACAGTGCCTGCCTGGCAAGCTCAAGGTCCTGAGTTTGATCCCTGGTACCAAAAAAAAGAAACTATGTCTAGCCAGGTGTGGTAGCACATACCTGTAGTCCTAGCACTGGGAAACTGAGGCAGGAGGATCCCAAGTTTGAGCCCAGCCTGGGCAATTTAGTGAGATCCTGTCTCAAGAAAAAAACGGGCTGACAATGTAGCTCAGTGCAAAGGTTCTGGGTTCAGAACCTTCCAGGGCAAAAAAAAAAAAAAAACAACCAAAAGAAAAAACCAAGTCATATGTGCCATTAGGTGGTACTGGTGGGCTGTCAGCCCTGGCCCAACAATGGACCTGGGATACAGGGTTGGTGGCCCAGAAAACGCTGAATTTTGCTGCACATGCTTAAAAATGCAGAGCAGAGCTGAGCTTAAGGGTTTAGGTATAGGTTCTCTGGTCACCGAGCACAGCCACACTGAGCTCCCACTGTCCAGGGAGATACGAAGGGCAGACTGTCCCTGACAGGAGAGGCGGCTGCAGGAGGGTAAAGTGTTCCCGAGAAAGCAGAAGAAACACATTCACAGCACCAGGTAAACACAGTAGAACACAATTGCAAATGAAAGTAAAACAGCTTCCAGCAAGGGCTGGGGCGAAGCATGGTGAGGCCCTCGGTTCCATGGAAGGGAGGGGCCAGGTCAGGCAGTGGGGAGAAGGCTAAGGAGAAAATAACAACACAGGGCTGGGCTGCCCACCAGCCTGGTTTCTGTGTGCCATGCTGGGAGGAACTGAGCACCCAGGGTTGCATCTGCAACCAGGACACAGGACCAGGGATGGCATGAAGAGCTGTGCAGGGAGGATGCCAAGGATCCATGCAGGGCAGCTTGGGGACAAGTGGCCAATGAGCTCAGGGAGGGACGTGGGGCTGTTCCAGATCAAAGTGTCCTGACAGCTGTCATGCCATATGGGCACCTGTGGCCTGGACAAGCCAGTGATTGAGAAAAAGGCACCAGAACTTGGGCATAGTGGCACATGCCTGTAACCCCAGCACTCAGGAAGGCTGAGGCAGGAAAATTTCAAGTTCAAGCCCAGCCTGGGCAACTCAGTAATTTAGCAACACCTTGTCTTAAAATTATTAAAGTACCAGGGATACAGCTCAGTGTAAAGACCCTGGGTTCAATACCCACAAACCCCTCAAATGAAAATAAGAACCCAAAATGGCCTAGGACCATGTCAGCCATGTGCCTCATCTCTCACAAGAGCCCCTGCCCTGCTGTGTGGAGCGGGGTAAGTGGCAGGGCCTCTGGGCACAGGCAGCACAGCTGGCTCTGGTCCAGCCCCTGGGTTCCCTCCACATGGTTCACACTCCACGTATCCCACCCTGGGCCTGCCTGGTGCTTTGAGCCAAAGGCCTTGTTTGTGAAGCAGATCCAGCCCACAAGGTGCCAGGTGAGCTGAGCAGTGGCACAAGGCTCAGTGGGCATCTAAAAAGCTTCATCGTGTAAAATGCCACCACCACGAAGGACATGCTATATTGCAGAGTACAAACAAAACCATGCAGCGCAGCCTGTCCCCCAGGAGTGCCCTCATCACAGGGAACAGGCCTTGGACTCTGAAAATTGATGAGCAACAACAGTAACTCTTTTTCATGGTTTTTGTTTTGTTTTGAGACAGGGTCTTGCTATGTTGCCCAGGCTGGGGTTGAACTTCTGGGCTCAAGCAATCCCCCTGCCTCAGTCTCCTGAGTGCTAGGACCAATGATATATGCCGCCACGTCCAGAGTGGCAATCCTTTTGGTTCCACCTTTTGTCTTCAACTTGTTGACTAATCTACTGAAGATTTATATGTAGTTTAGATCTTGTTAAAACTGCAGGGGGGCGGGCATCCCTTCTTAATTTCTTAGGGAAAAGACCTTTTGAAAATGAGCCATCAGCACCAGATGAAAAAATGTACAATCTGCACAGGGATAATATCCAAAATTCTCAGCCATAAAAATAAAGGCCTTTTATTTGGTTTCTCTATGCCGTTACAGCAACCCCTGGACCACCCTCCATCATCTACAGCAGGACACTTGCTGCTGTGACGACCCCAGGGTCCCTAGGCGCTGCAGCCTGCTCCGTGTCAGGGGGTCACCTTCTTATAGGTGACTCGAAGATGCTGGGTCATTGGCTGTGTAGTGGTTGCCATGGAGACTGTCTGTTCAAGTTTGCCTTCAGAATTCAGCCGGAATTTTCGGGTGATCTGAGTGGAGAACAGAATACAACACCTTAGTTTTCCCTCCAAAGCATTCAACAAATGCTGGAGCATCTACCTGTACTAGGACCTGTCCCTGGCCCAGAAACCTGCCAGCATCCCCACCAGCAGGTGACACACACTGAGCAGGTACCACCTGGGACAGGCAAGGATCGGGGCAGGGGACTCGTGGCCATCCCTGATAGACACAAGTTGGTCCATCGGGGTTCTGGATGCCTCTCTGCCAACCAACCCTATGACTCTCTTGCTGTGAGAACCTCACCCCAGCCTGGACTGAGCTACCCTGTTCCAGTGCCCTGGGGACACTGAGCCATCAGAAAAAGGCCCAGTGGCCACGTCTGTGAGTCCAAGCACATGTGCCCCTCCTGTCGTTGTGAGAAATGTGGCAGTGCTCCCACGCTTCAGAAGGTGTGTGCGGGTCCTAGCTCTGTGGCACCGCTCGTCTTCCACAAGAAAGCCACAGAAGTCCGTTTCCTTTTTTATAGTACTGGAGACAGAACCCAAGGCCTTGTATTGTACTATATCCCTGGCCCCTTTTTATTTTATTTATTT
>NW_004955542.1:202569-217024 GCF_000276665.1 Chinchilla lanigera | reverse complement strand
TCAGGCTGGCCTTAAATTCACTTTGTTGCCCAGGCAGTCCTCGAACTCACAGTGATCCTCCTGCCTCAGCCTCCTGAGTGCTGGGATTACAGGCGTGCGCCACCATGCCCAGCCTCCCTTTTTATTTTATGAGAGAGGGATTTGCTAAGTAGCCCAGGCTCGCCCCGACCTTGAGATCCTCCTGTCTCAGCCTCCTGACTGGTTCAGATTACAGATACACTTCACTGTACCCAGCCAGCAGAGTTAGATTTTTAAAAATGTATTTTAAAGCATCACAGGTGCTGGATGTGGTGGCACATCTCTGTAATCTTAGCACTTGGGAGGCTGAGGCAGGAAGATCACCAAGAGTTGTAGGCCAGCCTGGATTACATAGTGAGACCCTGTCTCAAAAACAAAAACAAACACACAAGATAGCTGTGATAGTTACACTACTAATTTTAGTGCATTGAAGGAAAGGGCTTGTGCTTATGTTGTCTGATCAATCTTGCATGCCTATATCTTATAATCTGAGCAACTACTTTGAATACAATAATACCCAACATAATAGCCATTGTTAATTTCCTGTTTATCTTGTTTTGAAATTCTGTATCGTTTTTTATTGTTTTTTCTCTTAAAAAAAAAAAAAAAGTACATGGGACCACCAAGGCCACCAGGACCAAAGCCTCCAAGAAGGGAGTGGAGGTGGCCCGAGCTGGGGACATTGTCAGCCTGAGGGTGTGCTGAGTGGGTGAGAAGCAGTGGTGGCCAGGGCTGGGATTCAGAGCTATCCATAGGGAAAGGGAGGGAAGGAGCTGTGGAAAGGGGAATGTTCTGTATGTGCACCAACTCTCCGCAAAGAATGGAATCATTATGTACTGCAATATCTGGCCAGCCCATCAAGCAGAAAAAGAAATAGAATGAGCTGAGGTGTCTAGGACAGCAGATGACAGATGTCTGTGAGTTTGGTGGACTGACAACTGTTGGTCAACTTGTCACACCCAGCTGAACTGAATCAGTATTTTGGTGGGTGTGGAGGGCCCACCTGAGGATTGTTGCCAACAGCATAAAAAGAGAACTGGAGGGAAAGATGGTGCTGTTGATTCTCCTGAAGAAACTGTTGTGCTGGCTTTCCTGATATGAACTCAGTTCTTATTACCAGAGTAGCTCAGGTCCTCACTGTGGCTGAGGATGGCTGTGATACCTTTTGGGGGAGCTCTGGTTCTTATTTGGAACATCTTGGCTCCAGTGCAGGTCCCTCAGTCTGCTGGCGTAGATCCTTCACCCCACTGGCACAGACTTTCTAGCTTTCACCACTGACCTTTGGGCCTTCCCAGTGCAGATCCTTGGTACAGACTTGCAAGAGACATTGCTGTGGGCTCTAGGCCTCCAGCTGGACTTGTGGAGGACACTGCTATGGGACCAAGGCCCTCAGGTGGGTTCTTTGGGTCTCTTGTGTGGACAGACTTCCTGCACTCTTTTGCATTTGACTTTTGGGGGAACATTATAAAATAATCCTATAAATTATGTGTCCTGTATTAAATCCTTTCCCTTGTAAGCCCTGACTGTAACAGTGAGGGAAGCCTAGGAGAGCCCAGGTAAGACTCAGCCTATTCTCACCTGCCGAGATGACTGCACACAGTGGTGGCAGAGGGCTCAGGGCTGGGGTAGGGAGCAGGGAATGGGACAGGTCTAACATTATGGGGCAGGTGGCAGGAAGTGAGCCACCTGGAACCTGGGGCCTCACAGCACACAGAAAGTCTTAGCAAACCCCTGGAGTGGTGTTCTGACCGGTCACATCTGCCTGGCCCACACACAAACCAGGAGGACAGAGGGGCCCCACGTCGCCGTGTGCTCCTGACTGTGCCCATGTCGACGAGAGTGGAAGAACACCTGGCACATCTTGTCATCCACATCACTTGGAGGAGACCCCAGGCATGGGGGCTTCTCCCCAGCACCACATCTGGGCCCAAAGTCCTGTCTCTGCCTCCTTCTGCACAGAAGAAGGTGCTCTTGCTTCATCCAGAAAACCCAAAAACAGCTCTCAAAAAGTAAATGAATAAAACCCAAATAAAACTGCAGTAGAATAAACAAATGCTGGCAAGTGTGATTAAGAAGAACACATACAGCAGAAAAATGACAATGGCAGACTGGCATGTAGACTGGCAGGTGAGCAGTGGGTCCCTCCTCGATAACTTCCTGACGGGGCTGACACTCAGAGACAGGAAGAGAAAGAGCTGGTGCCGGGGCTGGATACCTCTGGGAGGTCTGCCAGCAACACTCCCCATGGTGGGTGGCCTTTGTTAGAAGAAGAGAAAAAACAGAAAATCTCCCAGATCAAGCTACAAATAATATAGATACTGAAATGGATAATGCTATCTGAAAAAGTTATTCAATATATCGTGACAAGTAGGAGTTATCCCTCTGAAACAAATACGACTCAATGTCTTGAAGATATTAGTATATTTAGTTTTCCAATTTTTTTTTTGTACCAGGAATCGAACTTGAGGTCTCATACTTGCCAGGCAGGTGTGGTGCCCATAAGCTAAGTCCCTGGCCATGATATTAGTATAATTTAATGTATCAACAGCTTCAAGGGGAAAAAGCACAGAATCTTCCCCAAAGTGGCTGCACATACAATGATAAAAATGCATGGTGGGCCATGGTGGAGCTCAGACAGGAAGATCACTATCAGTTTGAGGCCACCCTGGGCTACACAGTCAGTTCAAGGGCAACTTGAACTGCATAGTAAGACCCTATCTCAAAAATCAAACAACCCACGCCTTCTAGCTTGTTTTGGTGCTGCGATTTGAACCAAATGCCTTGCCATGCTGTGCAAGGGCTCCATCACTGAGCTGCATTCCCAGCCTTAAAGCCCAGCCCTGCACATGGGCTTTAGCACACTGGAAACAGAACCGCCTGAACCTGGCAAAGGCATCTTTCCTAACAGAAGATGACCTGCACCAGCACTGCCTATCTGGGGACGAGTGCTTCTGCTGCAGCCAGGAATGGCCACCTGCTCAAGGCTGTGATGAAGCCCAGGTACCAGAGTCACAGAAGTGTCCCGGCACAGCAAGGACAGCACAGGTCAGAAGCCTTGCACAGCTGCAGTGATTAATTAAGGAGTGAGATGAAAGGCCCTTTTATGTACACTGCAGTTAATTATTATTTTGTTATGAAAAAAATCATAAAGCACTTAACATGAAATGTGCTAGATCTGTATGAGTAAAACCATAAAGAAATAAAGCTTTCAAGTTGGGGACAGAGCTCGTGGTCAGCACCTGTCTAGCATGAGAGAGGTCCTGGATTTCATCCCCAACACTAAAAATAAATAAGTAGAAAGAAATGGAGTTTTGATCTGTACTAAAATCTGTCTAAGACCGGGAACTGCTGTATGTACTGCCCCAGTGTGGCTGCCTGCTACAGATGGAAAGATGTCACTTCTCAAATTAACTCACGCGTTCAACTCAGTCTGATGTACACTTCAGGGACCTTGAGAGGCTTGTCTGATTCACACATATGGGCTGCAACCCAGTGGGGAGCACTGCCCAGCATGTGTGGGGCCCTGGGTTCTGTTCCTACCACCACCCCTAAAAGTTCGTCTTGAGAGAAAATGCTTACGAATAAGAAGGAAAATGTGGAGACAAGAATGTGGGGGACTTTCCTTTAGATACAAAAGTGGAATAGAAAGCTACATGATTTTAAGTAATGAGTTACTGGGGCCTAAGTAGATCACACAGAAAGAGAAACTGGGCCTGGTGCTTGCGCAGGATGGTCGGGGCTGGGGTGAGTGCTGCCGGCCACAGTCTGGGAAAAGCTGGAGCTGGGCGCCACATGAGGCAAGACAATCACTGAGAGAGATTAAAGGTCTAAATGCAAAAGGAGAGCTGCAAGAGCATAAGAAAGTGACAGAATCACCTCTCCATCACCTCTGGCATAGAAAACACCTTCCTGCATGGCGCCTGGGTTCAGAGAGACACAAGGAGCCTCCTGAATGGTACAGAGAAGCCCTGCACTGGGGGGACCATGGATGGAGCCATGGGAGACTTTGGTCAGACAGAGCAGGCGCAGGCTGATTCTGGGCAGTGAGAGCCTCCCAGTAACCCACAGCAACCACAGGCTAGCACTCTGCATCAAGCGCGCAGAACAAGAAGTGAGTGGTGAAAGGGCTTCAGAATAGGCTCTCTCTTAAGTCAGGTTCAAAACACGGATGAGCCAGTGCAGCCGCACACACCTGTAACCCTGCTACTCCTGAGGCTGATGCAGGAGTTTGAGCCAGCCTGGACAACTCAGCAAGATCTTATCTTGAAATAAAAAGGGCTGCGCATGTAGCTCAGTGGTGGAGCGCTTACCTAGCAAGTCCAGGGCCCTGGGTTCCATCCCCAGGATAAAAAAAGGGAAGCAAGCAACCAATGCCATCTTTTATTTATCAAGTTCAAAGAACCAGAGTCTGCGGTGGAGAGGGCTGCTCCCTGCATAGCTAGTGGTATTGTAACTACCAAGAAAAGCAGTTTACCAGTAGCCAGCAGAGTGTAAAATGTACTAGTGCTCTGACCCTGCAACTTAACTGAGGGAAACATAACAGCCGAAGCAGATGGATCTTTGGACAATATGAGTAGGGGTGTTTGTGACAAACCAACAAATCTGAAAACAACTTCATGCCTATCTACCAGGAACTCAGTAACTGAATCTGGGGCGGTGTGTGAGAAGTGAAAAAAAACGCCAAGACATCGACTATAAATACGCCACGAGGGAGCATGGCAGCCTGCTGACCTCTGTGCACACCCAGACATGGCTGGTGGGCGGAGGGCTCACCTGCTCCACATGGGGCTCCTTGGCGAAGGAGATCCTGGCGATGGAGTGGGACGCAATGCATAGCTCCTGCCCGTTCACCTCGCCTTCCTCCACCTCCACGATGCCTGCAGGGGGGATGGGGAGTTGCCTCTGTAGCCAAGCAGGCCTGGCAACGTGCAGAGCCCCTCCTGGCCTGCTCAGGCCTCCAGAGGCATGTGCTTCACAGTGGTCACCTATGCAGGGGACCTGTACCCCTCCTCTGCTTGTGCTCTAAGAGGAGGGGGTCAGGTGGACACGCTCTCTGGCTGTCCACTTCTGAGCCTACCAGTGCCCTAGGTACTGCACCTCCCCACTGGGCAGGTGGGAAGGTCAAGGCCACTGAGGCCCATCTGAGTAATTTCTGGATGATGAAGAGCCTGGCTGAGGAACCCTTCAGACGGCCCTCCCTCGCCTCGCCCTGACCCGGGGAAATAGGCAGGTGCACGGCCCGGGAAGGACCATGGGTGCTGAACCCTGCAGCCTCAGACAGGGCTGTCCCGAGGTCCCCTGACACAAACTGCCCAGCCCAAGAGCGTACCTGTGTTTTGTGCACTCACAAAGGCCACCTTGTTGGTATCCGGCTTGAGACGGATGAAGCCACACTCCCTGTGCAGGGGCTTGCGTGTGTCCGGGTGGAAGGAGTTGAACCTGTGCAGGAGGAGGCGGCGTGAGAAGCATGGCTGGTGCCAAGGACACAGCAGTGGGGCTTCCTGACCTGGCAGGGGCTCCTCGGCTCCCCAGTGCCCCTGCCCTGCACTGGCTACTTCCTGGCTCACTTCAGTTTGCCTTCTGGACGGACCTCTGGTTCTTAAACTCAGGAACCGCTCCTCTTTATTTGGCAGTGCAGCACTGCTGCTGGGGGCTGAACATGCCAGGCAAGTCTCAGCCACGTGATGCAGCCCTGGCCCCTCATTTATTCCATTCTTTGAGACAGTCTTGCTATATTGCTCCAACTGGCTTTGATTTTGCAACCTTCCTGCCTCAGCCTCTGGAGGAGCTGGTATTTCAGGGACGCCTCACCAAACCTTGCCAGGAACTTGTTTTTGCTGTACTTACGGAGCACCTTCTCCCCAAGGCCCTGTCAGCTCCCACACCTCACATGGACACTGTGGGTCAGCTACAGTAAAATCTCATTCTAATAGGACTGTCTTCTTTTCTAATATTTATCTCATTTTTGTATTAGGGATAGAATTTAGGGCTCTACTACTGAGCTCCACCCCCACTCCCTTTTATTTTTTTTTACTTTGAAACAAGGTCTTACTAAGTTGGTCATTGGGTACTTGAACTTTTGATCCTCCTGCCTCCCGAGCAGCTGGGATTACAGGTGTGGTAGCAGGTCTTTCCTCTTTAGAGCTATATTTTAGGGTAAGGGGCCAATCAATTCCTTTGCACTCAGGAAGCTGAGGTAGGAGGATTGCCAAGACCCTGTCTCAAAAAACGAAACACCCAGCACTTGGGAGGCTGAGGCAGGAGGATTGCCATGAGTTCAAGGCCTGCCTGGGCTACATAGTGAGTTCGAGGTCAGCCTAAACTGCACAGGGAGACCCTGTCTCTCAAAAAAAGAAAGAAAGAAGGAAAGATCTGATAAAGGATCCCCAATTTTACCATAAAGTTGATTTAGTCAGATTCTTTATTTTCTTGGTTTGTGAGACAGGGTCTTGCTATGTAGTTCAGATTGTCCTTGGACTCACTATGTAGCCCAGGCTGGTCTTGAACCTTTGGTGATCCTCCTGCCTCAGCCTCCTGACTGCTGGAATTAGACGTGTGCACCACCACACCCACCTTAGATTCTTCACATGTGATTGTACAGTGGAGACTGGGAAAGGAGTTTCGCTTTTTATTTTATACTTCTTTACTGTTTAAACTGTAGAAAAGATCTCTCAACCACTTCCATGCACCGGTGGGTCTTCAGTCTCAGACCTCAGTCTGTTGTCTGTCCTCTGCTGTGTGGGCATCACTGGAGGGCCTCAGGGGACCCTGTGTCATGGCTGTGTCTAGATGTCCCCCAAAGCAGTCACAGGTGGGGCTTTTCAGAGGTGGCTGGATTTAGAGTGTGTGATGGGATTAAGGGTGTGTGGTTACTAATGCAGTCCACTGACTGGTTTGCCATCGTTCTGGGTAGGATTGAGGGTACCCCACCCTGGATGTGAGTGTTCCTACTCCCTATGGCGGGTAGTTTAGATGAAATATAAGGGACAGAAAGAGGGCTACTGGGGTTGCTTGTCCCTTGTTGCTTGCTTGCTGCTTCTTGCCCTCTGCTGGTCCTGCTTTGCCATAAACTGTTTGTTCCTCTGCGATGCCACCCTGCCTTGGAGCCAGCCGACTATGGACTGAAACCTCCACAAACTGTGAGCTGAATAAACATCCCCTCCTTTAACTTTGGGTGTTGGGTTATTTTGTCTCAGCAATAAGCAAAGCAACTAAGACACCCTGCTTCTGGGTATGGGCACAATGTGGGAACCACAGCACTCACTGCTTCCTCAAACTCTCAGCTAGCTGGGGTAAATCTGAAAGAGAGCCATGCCTTCACTTCCAGAAACACTGGGTGATCAATTTCCATAAAGGACACAGTGCAAAGTCATGATTTCATGAAACACGGTGCCTGTTTTTATGCACTGACTGATGAGCCTGTATTATAGTGATTGGCCTAATGTCTTCAAAACTGTCACACACCAGAACATGCCATCTTTACCAACTCTGCAGGGAGAGACAAAACAGGTTCCCTCCCTCCTGCCAGCATCTGTGTCCACTGGCCAGCTCCCTTCAGGCGCATGCTTTGGTGAGCACTTACGAAAAGTTGAGCATGGGCTGGCCCACGTGTGAGATGTGCACCTCCTCCAGGTACTGGAAGGGCTGCAGTGTCGGGAAGGTGCCAGCCCCTGGCGGGTCTGACAGCCAGGTGCCCAGCATCCAGGACAGTGGCTCCACCACAGGGTTCATCTTGGGAGGCTCTGAGGGCAGAAGACCGGACAGTCAGCATAGGGCCTCCTGTCCTCAACCAGCAAATATACTCCCTACCAGAACCTTGCAGTTCCCAGGAGAAACAAAAAGAGCCCTGGGGACGAAGGGAGGTAGATGCTCCAAGCCCCTGGCAAGGCCTGAGAGTAGCGCCCACACCCAGCCAGGGCCCTTGTGCTGAAAGTCAGTGATGGAGGTAACAATCAAAGAAGAAAACGAGCAGCCTGGTGGCACAGAGCTATCATTCCAGCACTCTGGGAGACTCAGGCAGGAGGACTGCAAGTTCAAACATACCCTGGGCACCTAAGAGACTTAGTGAGACCCTGCCTCAATATGAAAATTGAGAAAAGGTGGTGGGGATGCTGGGGGGTGTAGCTCAGCGTAAAGCCCCTGCTCTCCAGGGAGTCTTTTCCCAGCTGCTGCAGAAGCCCACCGTGAGCCAGGGACACTGGAAGTTGGACAGAACCTCCTGTGGATGGCAGAGGGTGGCCCGGTGAGGACACCAGAGACAGCCCCTGGTGGAAACCAGGAATAAAGGACTCGGACTACAATGTATCGGTCACCTGCCACAGGGGAAGAACACAGCACTGGCCAGCAATCACTGCCCACTACCCACAGAGAAACCAAGCAGGGGACCATTGATTCACGGAGAGAAGCAAAGATGCAAAAGTCAGCACCCAGGAGAGGCAGACGGCGGGCTGTGGAGTGTCATGAGGCAAACACAAGGGGATGAGGATAGCAGGGTCCAGGGAGGTACAGGCCGCAGTGGGCTTGGAGGAGAGCAGCCCTGGGAGGGGTCTTGTGCACTCGGTTGCTGGCGGGAGCCTGGCCTGCTGGGGAGGGCTGGAAGGTGTAAGGCACAGACCCTAGTAGCAGAGGAGGGGGGACAGGGAATGCAGCCCAGTGCCATCTGCCTAGGAAGGTGGAGATGCAGGGCGATGCCACCGTGCTGGCCACCCCTGTGCTGCCATTCCTCCCATCTAGGCAGGGTCCCCTCGGGGGCAAAGCCGGACTGGCCTGACCTGCAGGGACTCAGCTCACCCTCCTGCCCCTGCCCCTTCGCTGCTACCCACAAGGCTGGAAAGAACACCCCAGAGACAGAGCCACCTTGGCAGTTGCTCCCCTCTCCCCGCCACCAGCTGCCTGGGACCACCCCTTAGCCTGCAGTGGCCTCCAGCCCCTCATTTCAGCCCCTCCTTCCAATCATCACTCAGAAGCCCTGCCACAGGACCTGGCATGGCCCAAGGGGACGCCCGCCTTCCCCTCCCACTGCCCACAGGGGCATCTTCATCAAGCCTGCTCCTCGGTGGGGGGGACAGAGTCAGAAAAACAGCGGAGACCAAGAAGACAAAGACAGAAGCCAGATGTGGTGGCGCGTACCTGCAATCCATCCCAGCATTCTGGGAGGCCAAGGCAGAAGGATTGAAAGTTCGAGCCCAGTCTGAAAACAGTGATTTATCAAGACTTTGTCTCGAAATGAAAAATAAAAAACAGCTAGGAATGTAGCTTAGTGCAAAATCCCTGAGTAAGAGACTGAGCCTACAGTTTCTTCAAAATCTAAGAACCAGGAATGGTAGTATAGCCCTTAATGTTAGCTACTCAGGAGGCTGAGAAAGGAAGATTGCAAGTTTGAGGCCAGCCTGGGCAACTCAGTGAGACCCTGTCTCAAAAAAAAAAAAAAAAAAAAAAAAAAGCCTGAGGAATGTAGCTTATTGGTAGATTTTTAAAATCTGTTAAGAGGATCTTTCTGGGAATACAAGGTAGGTCAGCATTATCTATGTCTTTCAGGATTTAAAGACAAAAAATAATAATGATAAAAGCTTTCCCCTAAACTAGATTTTCAGGGAAAATAGGTCACAGACACAAAGCATGGCCATTACATAATACACCATGGCTGTGGGAAGTGATGGGGCAGCAGCAAGAGAGGCAGAAGGCCCAGCCTCAGGGGTGCTCTTGGGGAAGACAGGCCATTTCCAGCAGGATGGGGAACAGGTTGATGGCTGGGGGGCCCTGAACGCCCAACACGGCAGGCAGGAAAACAGCAGGCCCCCTCTGTGCAAGGGGATACTGTTGGGCCACAAAAAGGCCACGGGCCGGCCATGCAGACCCATGATAGTATGGGGTTAGAGGATATATTACTAAATTAGTTTCACTAGTTTTTTACCTGCTTAAGGTAGCTGTTAGGAGGCTGAGGTAGAGGGGCTGCAAGTTCAAGGTTAGGCTGGACAACTTAGAAACTTAGTAAGCCTCTGTTTTAAAATATAAAAATTTAAAAAGGGCTTCTGGTCCTACTGGGAAGCACTGGGTGGCACTGTCCACACTCAGCAGGGGCCACATGGCCCTGCTACCCATTGAGGACTATGCCAGAAGACACGCTCTACCAGGACAAGGCCCACTGTCCATGGCAGAGGTTCTGATGTTTCAAGGAAAAAAAAAAACAAAAACAGAAATATAAATTTTTTTTTGTTTTTTTTTGTTTGTTTGGTTTTTTTTTTGGTTTTCCTCCGGTACTGGGAATCGAACTCACGATCTCGTGCTTGCCAGGCAGGGGCTGTGCCGCTGAGCTAAATCCCCAGCCCCTGGAATATAAATTTTGTATTAAAATATTCCAATTTTGAAACATTTCCTCAAACAACAATGGCTGTGGCCTAGGTGTAGCGGTGCATGCCTATGATCCCAGCCACTTATGAGGCTGAGGCAGGAGGATCCCCACAAGTTCCAGGCCAGCCTGGGCTACATGGTGAGATCAAGGTCAGCCTGAACTACACAGCAAGACCCCGTCCAAAAACAACAACAACAATGGCTGTGGTATGTGCTAGCTGATCATGAGCTATCACAGCTGGGGTCTTCTCAGGTGGTATGGCAGGATGACCCCTTCCAATCACCAGGGTCCTTGCTGCCACTCAGTCAAGGCCAGAGCTGCCCACACCTGGAATACACTCTGGCCCCTTCTGCCAGCTGCTTCCAGACCCTCTTCCTGAACCATGTGTGGGTTGGTTTCAGGCTGTCTGACCTGCACACACAGTGTCCCCTACCCCTCTGTCCCTCTTGGCAGGGATTTGACCACCAGCTCAACAAAGCATGTGCAGGACCAAACAGCAGAGCCTGCTACAGATACCTGCAGAACCTGGGAAGCAGGCTGGAGCTAGGAAGGAGGAAAGCAGTCAGTCCTGGGGTAAGCATGGGGCCTCGCCAGCCTGGCCCACCATCCCCTCCCGGTGGGCTTGCTGAAGACCTTCCTGGAGAAAGGTGACACCCAGGGGATTTGGCCGCAACCCTTCCTCCCTGCCAGGCACAGGACACATCACCCGGCAACTCTGAACAAGCACAGAAAAGGGCACTGCACAGAGACAGGAGAGAAAGCATGCACTGTTGAGGGGCTGCCGCAGGGTGGGGCATACTGAGCACCCTCTCCCCTCGCAGAATGGCAGGTGGGGACAGGATGGCCAGAAGGGTGGTAAGGCCTGGAGGATAGCTGGTTGACAGTGAGTCCTTGGATGGAGAGGAAGCCTCGCCCAGAAGCTCAGAAGTCAGATGGCCCTGCACTGCAAACCTGTGGTACCTCACAGCGCCACCAGGAGGTACTGGGAGCCACGGGTCTGGGGCAGGACCCAGCTGTGCCAGCCACCTTGGGGTATAAATGAGTGCAGGGTCATGGTCTGTCCCTGCTGTGCCCCATGACATTGTGTGGCGAGGTCTGAGTGAGGCCTTGTCCAGTGGGAGCTGTCTGGGCCAGCAGGACAAAACTGCCAGGACCAGAATACAGGAGAAGGCTTTGGATACCACGTAGTCAGTGGTGCAGAGGTGTCCACAGGAGGGCAGCTGCTGACGTGGCACTTCTGGTGAGGGACAGGTGAAGGTGCCCAGGCCACAAGAGCCAAGAGTGGACTGTGGTCTCAGACCACACAGAATCACCAGGGAGGAGTGGCTTGGGCAGCACAGCATCAACCAAGGAGCAGGCAGGGAGGACGCCAAGTGCCGGAACTGTCACACAAATGCTTATTTGTACCCCAGGACGTGGTGGCTGTCCTTAGGACGAAGTTCAGCAGGTTCTTCTGGAGGAGAAACTAATGATTCAGACATGGCCCCTCCTGCATACAGAGGGGTCACACCAAGCCACAAAGTGAAAGGAGAGACAGGACTCCAAGATGCTAAAGAGCACCAAGTGCCTGGGAGAGGAGGGAAACAGAGTACGGGCCCACCATGGTGTCACCAGACCCTGAGGAACTGCCTCACATCCACCTGGGCGGAGCAGCACTTGTGCTCCGCAGCCCCCCAGCTCTCTGTTCTTAATGAGCCTCAATGTGTACAAGGACAACAGGCCTGGCAGTAAACAATCACTGCTTCCTTCTCACCGCTCCCAGGGCACCTCGCCAAGTGCCCGGCCTGGCTCCCTGCCTGCTCCTACGTCAAGCTGCACCCCTGCTGGGGCTGTGCCAGCGCCTGGCCACACCTGTTTTCTTGCCACCCTGTTTTCACTAAAGTGGGGTGTGGTTCAGGATGACCAATAAGATCGATCATTCTGGAATCTACACAGTAGGTTGCCTACAGAAGGTCAGATATGTATCAAATGTCATCAAAGTATATCCTCAGGAGTTGTGTATTTTATTGCTATGTGGATCAAACTTCATTAGAAAAGAATGAAATGAATTCAAAATGAAACAAAATCATAAGAAAGGGCATAGCCTATTTGCAACTTTCAACCTCGAAATAAATCAAGATGGGTTCTTCATGCATTTTCCCCTGATTTCATTTTTCTTTTATTAATATCTCAACCAGAATGCAAAAATAAAAATTTAAATTTTTTGCAAGAAATTTAAATTTTTATTTTTTGGCTCGAGACATTGAAAGCAGGCTTACCCATCCCTAAGTTTTCTGAACTCCAACAGCTATCCGGCAAGGTTCCTCAAGGTTGTTTTCTGCCAACTGACAGGAAATGTTTGCACCTGGCTGCCAGGGTGCTGGGGGAAGTGGACGCTGAATTCAGAGGGCATTCTGGGAAGTGTAGTCCAAGATAGCTCTGGCGCTCACAGGGTTTCAAGCTGGAAGGAGACTTAGGACGAGATGGCTTCCAGAGGGACAGGGCAGGGAGACTGAAAGTTCCCTGCGGAGTGAGGAGGACATTTCCTCCCTGCTACTTCCCTGACCCTGAGAGAGGAAACCAACTTGGTAAGTGGGAAAATCACACTGAGCCAGGCATAAACTGGAGTGGTTTCTTCTGGAACAGCTCCTGAAAGCTCTGACTGTGCTTTTGTGTCTTGTAGAATGCTGGCCTCTGGCTCATCCTGGCTGTAGGGCAGAGCCAGGAGCCCAGTGATAGCACGAGTGTGCAAAGCTTGCTGGGACTTCAGGGCAGAGCCCTTCCCGTGTCTCCCAACTGCACAACGTCCTATGCTGGTGACAGTAGTGTTTCCTGCATGTCACAGGGCAGTGGGCAGAAGACAGCTACTTTTACCACAACAGCGAGGCCTCCATTTATTACCCATGAAATGGAAAGGCATAGACACAGAAAACCTAGAAATAATAGTGGAAACTGAGAAAATAGTGCTAAAATTTTTTAAAAAAAACTAAGTGTTGAAATGATTATTTGGATGGGGTATGGTGGTATATGCCTATAATTCCAGGGCTGAGGCAGAAGGATCTCTGCAAGTTTGAGGCCAGCCTGAGCTACATAGTGAGTTCAAGGCCAGCCTGAAGTACACAGGAAGACCGTGTCTCAAAAAAAACCCCCAAACTTGCAGATGCTGTGACGATCACCTAGTTAATCCAAAAAACTTGACTGAAAACAGTTAACAATCACTAAGACTCTGATATGATGGCTAACAACCAAAGCTGGCTGCTTTCTCGCTTATCAGCAACAACCAAACTTAAAGTAACGAGGGGACTGGGCAGCATGAACTCTGGCAGACGAGGAGCTCAGGATTCAGCCCCATTTACAACAAGGAAAACATGGAGGGTACCAAAAGCAATGATGTTTCTTGGACCCACAGAGAAGTGAGGCCAGACAGCCCCCAACTCATCATTACAACCAAGCTTGCTGTCCAGGGCAGAAGCCGTAGAACTGGAGCTGGCAGGAGGTCCAAGGGCCTGAATGAGATGCAAGAGGCTGAAGCCTCACAGAAAACCATCAGGTTCTCACCATTGAGAGCCAAGAAAAAAACTCTGTCTGTGGCAGGGGAGGTGACCATTCCAAAATGATCCCAGGTCTTTCTCCAAAGCAAAGGCTCTGTGCAGTCACAGCCTCCACAGGGATTCATATCACCCACCAAAGGGCACATACCCACCTGGTGCCCCAGATTCTGATCTCAGCCAAAGATGTAGAAGAGAAGCAAGAAACTGGTGGTGATCACAGATTGGGGACCCGGGCCACTGGAGCACAGCTGGGCTCTCCTCTCCCACCAGCCACCACACCCAGGGCTCTAGCTTGGTCATGGGTCATGGGTCGGGGCTCAGCTGGAATTCCTGAGAAATTCCAAAGACAGGGACAAAGAGCTCTGAAGACCCACCATCCATGGCTACTACAGAGACTCAACAGCCCAGCAAGGGTGATGCCTCACACTAAAGGCCACTCCTTTCCTATTACTGATACATCATCTACCTCTCAACAGAAGTTATAGGAGGGGCTGGGGATTTAGCTCAGCGGCAAAAAGCGCCTGCCTGGCAAGCGCAAGGTCGTGAGTTCGGTTCC
>NW_004955542.1:193296-202469 GCF_000276665.1 Chinchilla lanigera | reverse complement strand
AAAAAACAGAAGTTATAGGAGTTAACGATCATTCCAAGAGGTCCTCCTTTTGCACAACCCCAGCAGACCCTGCTGACATCAAAACAGACTCCCCACATGCTGCCAAACCTAGACTAACCTGTCCCTGGACCCCAAGAAATCAGGAGACAGCCAACTTCCCCAAACAGAGCAGTTTTGATTACTGTGATAATAAACTTCCCTCCCTTTTAATCCTCATCAAAAGAAACAAAAACAGGGGGCTGGGGATTTAGCTCAGCGGCAAAAGCGCCTGCCTGGCGAGCGCAAGGTCGTGAGTTCGGTTCCCGGTACCGGAGAAAAACCAAAAAAAGAAACAAAAACAAACAAAAGGAAAGCCTAAAGTACCCTAATGTTAGCCAGTTATTTTTCTGGTTGTTCTCTTTGTCATAGCTGTACAAGAAAAGAAACTCTGAAACGACCAGTCTGCTTTCTTTCTCTCTTCATTTTCAGCCCTTCTCTATCTAGAAAGCCACCTTGTTAGCTCAGCACTCATTCTGTTTTATGAATGAAGTGCTGTCTGATGCTAGATTCAAGAAAGAGCCAGCAGAGGTCTATAAACTGTGGTGACTCTTGCCTCAGATTCAAGACATGAGGAAGGGACAACAGGCATCAGAAGTAGAGATGGGTGTGGAAGGGATGTCGAATTTATGACACAGAATTTAAAATGATGACTAATGTGCTAAGGGCTCTGATGGAGAAAGGGACAAGAGCAGGAGAGGGACAAAAACATCAAAAGGAAATGCCACAGACCAGAAACTCTGAATTTAAGAACCTTTGATATAGGGAGAGGAAGTAAAAAGGATCAAGGTGTGTTGTATATGTGTACGAATTTCCCAAGATGAATATATTTATGTGACATAAACATGTACTAATGAAGGGAGGATCTTGATGGTTTGACAGGAGGCTGAGCACAGCCAAGGGAAGTTGGTAGGCATGAAGATATGCCAGCAGTGTCCCAGACTGAGATGCAAGAGGGAAAGAATAAAAAAAGACCCATACACAACACAGCTCGGTGTGATAGTGCACACCAATGATCCTAGCTACTTGGGAGGCTGAGACAGCCAGACAAGTGAGACCATGTCCTAAAAAAAAAAAAAATACAAAGGGCTGGAGATGTAGCTCAGTGGTTAAGCTTTCCGGCGTTCCATCTTTGGTACTGCAAGAGAATGAAAAGTAAAGAGAGAACGACATATGCTAACACTAGTTCTACAAATACCAGAAAAAGGGACATCAGGAAAAGAGAAACCACCAGGAATGAAGCGCGGCACTGTGCAATAATGAAGGCACTGATTGTCCAAGAAGATCTTTAGGTGGACATCTCTTAACAGCAGGGCATGGAAATCTGCGAGGCAAAAATGACAGGACTTTGCAGAGAAGCCCATGAGCCTATAGTTACAGCCAGAAGTGTCAGCACGCTCCACCAGAAATATACAGATCAGCCTGGCATGGTGAGGAAGGTCTGTAATCCCAGCACTCTGGGAGGGTAGGGCAGGAGGATCACAAATTCCAGCCCAGGGCCAGGGATATAGCTCTGTGGCACAGCACCTGCCTGGCAAGTGCAAGGTCCTGAGTTCAATTCCTGGCACCAGGGCTGGGGATTTAGCTCAGTGGCAAAGCGCCTGCCTGGCAAGTGCAAGGTCATAAGTTCGGTTCCCGGTACCGGAGAAAAACCAAAAAAAAAAAAAAAACCAAAAAACAAAAAAACAACAACAACAAAAAAAATTCCTGGCACCAAAAAAAAAAAAATTCCAGCCCAACTTGGGCTATCTAGTGACTTACCACGACCCCATCTTTAAAAAAGTAAAAAGGGCTGGGAATTCCCAGTACTATGGGAAAAAAGGAAGGAAGAGAGGGAAGGAGGGAGGGAGGGAAAAAGAAAGGAAGGGAGGGAGGGAAGGAGGCAAAGCACAGATCAGCAGGCAGAAATCAGTGTTGCCACAGCTGAACACTACAGTACTGCCAACCAAAGAGGTACAACAGACATCTTCACACTAATTCACCCAGTTCCAGCAGAGGACACTCTTCTCAAGCTCATGCGGAATATTCACCAAGACAGACTACATTTGGTGCCATAAAACATGCCTCACTCATAGAATGTCAATTCTCAGCCCGCAATGGAATGAAGTAAGAAATCAGAGCAGCAAGGACAAGGCACAGAGTGGGTGGGGCTCCCTACCTGCACCTATCCTCCTCTCCTGACTTCTCCAGCTGCATGAAAGCCCAGAGCTCTCTGAACCTCTTCCTCTCACTGCCCAGGTACTGCTGATTCAATCACTGGACATGTGTGACCAGCTGCTTCCACCCCCTCAACCCCCTCCACCCCTACCCCTGCCTTAGAGCAGAGGCTGGGAGTGGAGTTCCTTCAGTGAGCAGCTCCTATCCTCCACACTGGCCCAAAGCACAAACTCTGGGTTATCCTATCATAGCATCAAGCGCTCCACGGTACAGAGGAGTTTCCTGCTTAGATCCGGAATGCATCAAGGAGGCTGCCCCTTAACACTGCTTTCAACACCATCCTGGAAATCTCAGCAAGTGCAACAGGAGAAAAGGAAGTAAATCACATATAGATGAGGAAGAAAAGATGTAATAGTCTTTGGTTTTTTCTTTCTCCTTTTTTTGGGTTTCTGAGACAGGGTATCACTACATAGTCCAAGCTATAATCCTCCTGCCTAGGACTGCTGAGCACTGAGACACAGGTCTTTGTCACCAGGCCAGCCAAAACTGGCTTTATTCATGGATGACAAGACTACGAAAAATCCTAGAGAATTGAGAAAAAAACTCCTGAAACTAACAGGCAGTTACAGCAAGGTTGCAGGACACAAGACTAACACACAAAAGCTGTTTGATTCCTTATGTACTAGCAATAAACAATTCGGTTTAAAATTAAAAATACAATCAAGTTTATATTTTATCTAAAAAGAAAATATGTAAGTATAAATCTAATAAAATATGTCTAAATTTTGAGAATACAAAATTCTGATGAAAATGATAACAGAAAATGTAAATAAATGGAAAGGAATTCCAAGTTCATAAACTGGAAGACTGTACTGTGAAGATGTCAGCTCTTTCCAACTTGATCTGTGGATGCAACACAATCCCCAAGTCCCGACAAGCTATTTTGTAAATAATCACAGAATAATTCTAAAGGTTAGATGAAAAGGCAAAACAAAACAAAACAAAACCCCAGAAATGTCATCACCACGACGAAGAATAAAGCTGGGAACAACCCATCACAATTCTACCCTAGAACTTCAGTCATTAATACAGCATGGGATTGAGGAAAAAATACCCAGATTTACCAAGTCCACCAGTGTACAAAGTCCCACACAAACAAAGCAACTGATTTTTGACAAAGTAACAAAGGTAGTTCACTAAGGAAAGATTAATTATTGAACAAGTGGTGCTGGAACAACTAGACAAGTTTAAAAAAAAAAAAAGGATTTAGCCACAGACCTTTTACAAACATTAATTCAAAACTGACCACAGATCTAAATGTAAAACTGTAACACTCCTAGAAAAAATAAGAGAAAAACTAGGTAACCTTGGACTTGGCTATATAGGTTTTTAAAGAAATAACCACCAAAGGATGACCTATGTAAGAAATTGACAAGTTGAACTTTAAAACTGGAAACTTGTGCTCTGTTAAGAAAGTCAACAGACAACCCAGACTGGGAGAAAATACGTGCAAAACAAGTACTTGATAAAGGACTTGTATCTAAACTACACCAAAAACTCTTAAAACTCAACAATAAGACAACAGTTAAAAACTAGGCCAAAAATCTGGACACCTCACCAAAGAAAATACAGAGATGGCAAATAAGCATATAACAAGATGCTCCACATCTTATGTCATTACAGAACTGCAGCGGAAACTGTTTCTCCCCATCACCAAGAACGGCTGAAACTCTAATACAGGAGGCTGTGAGCAACAGGGGCTGTCATGGCTGCTGCCAGGAATGAGAAAGGGTGCAGCACTTTGGAAGACGGTTTCTCGGTTTTTCACAAGGCTAAGCACACTCTTACTATACGATGTTCTCATTGTACTCCTACGTCCATACCCAATTAATTTGAAAATTACAACAAAAACCAGCCTATGACTCTATGGCAGCTTTATACATAATCACCAAAACTGCAGCCAACCAAGACCTCCTCCAACAGGTAAACAGATCAGCAAATGGTGGTACATCCATACAATAGAGTGTTAGTCGGTGATAAAAAGTGTTAGTCGGTGATAAAAAGAGCTGGGCATGGAAGTAATAATAATCCAAGTGCTCAGGTGGCTGAGGCAGGAGAAAAACTGAGTTCAAGACCTGCCTGGGCTACATAATAAATTCAAGGCCAGTGTGAACTACCCAGCAAAACCCTGTCTCAAAAAGACAAAACAAAAAGTGACCCCCCAAAGTGCTCTAAAACAATCTACTTATTAAAGAAATCATCAATAAAAGTTGGAGAATGATCATGGGAGGCTGAGGCAGGAAGATCGCAAGTTCAAGCCGAGCTCAACTTAGCGATTTTACAGGGGAGTTTCAAGGGGAAAAAGAGGAGTTTTTGTTTACATCACAGTCAGGAAAATGTATGCATCTAACAAGGTCTTGAAACCCTAAGTAAAACAGGACAGACACACAGGAAGAAATGGGCAACTTCAGAATCACAGGGAGGCTGACCCCACCTTTCTAAAAATGAGTAGACAAAGCCTACGAAGAGGAGTGGGCTGACTCTCACAAAGCAGCAGGATCTTAAGTGTTGCAGGGCAGAGAACAATGTAACCAACTGGTGGAGAGGAAGTAACAGTCACAAAAGCAGACTGTGTATTAAGCCACAAGGAAATCTCAGAGTCCAAAAGCACTGTGCTTTAAGAGACCATACTAATCAAAATTAAAGATAATTACAAAAAATCAGCTTCCCTCTCCCAAGTTACCCATTTACAAAACCATCAGCACCTTCCGAAATGAACTCTAGGGTTGATGCAGGAATCAAGGTTAGAATTACAGACTACAGAGTAAAGCCAAGCAAGAGCTGCAGGAGGCAGACACATGGCCTGTGGCTAAGGGAGAGGAGACCCCCAGCCTCAACTGCAGATGTTAGGAAACAACTCAGGAGCCAAGAGGCCCGAACAAGAACAAAACCGGGGAAGGAAAAAGAAATGAGGATTAATGACAATGCAAAGTTGAGGCTGGCTTGAAAAGATGGGTGCTAGAGAGTCAACCTGCAGGAAGTCTGAACAAGCATGGGAAAAACATACCAAAGCCACACCAGGTATGAGAAACCACGAAGCAGCAGGACGAGGACAAGGCAGTGCTGTTCAGGTCAGAGGCTTTCTGTATGTCAGAACAGGTGAAGGATACAACCCTTAAGAGTATATAAAAGTTGTCCAGAAGTCAGTTTTTAACAGTACTTAGTAAAATGGAGGAGAACAAACAGAAACATAGCTAATAAATATGTAAAAATACATTCTACCTATGTGTACAGGGATGAGCATACATATGTAAAAACACTGTAAATAGTCTGAAAAACTGTACACCAAATCTGTAATACCAACAAGAGATAAAATTTGGAAGGTAAGTGAAATATGGATATTTTTAACATTTTTACTTTTAGAGAAGAGAATGTATTCTAATAGAAGATTTTTTTTTTTTTTTTGTCTTTTTGAGACAGGGTTTCACTATGTAATTCAGGCTGGTCTTGAACTCACTTTGTAGCCCACACTGGCCTCAAACTCGAAGCAATCCTCCTGGTTCAGCCTCCCGAGTGCTAAGATTACAAGCTTGAACAGAAGTTTTATATATCAAGCAGATGTTAAAAGTGATAACCACTGATGTCTAGAATGACCTCAAGGAAATTCATAAAACATGAAAGAACACCCCCAGGATTCTAAGTCCCCCGTATTTTTCTAGGAGTTTACTTACTGTTCTGTTTTTGTGGCGATCTTGTCTGTGTTGTGCATCTGTGTAAGTGGGCAAATGAAAAGCTCGATGCTCAGGCCCAGGCTCCCCACCCCCACCCCCAAGTGAAACAGCTCCTCACGCTCACACACAGAGAGGATGCCCATGATGTCCCCAGAAGCAAGTGGATTCAGCTCTCTAGCCTGTGTTCTCCACCTCACGAGGGTGGTGATGAACAGCACCCCATCTGAGAGTGCAAGGAGCCTTGACCCATGGGGCATTGGAGGACATGTGCTACCCTGCAGGAAGACAACACCCCCGCCCCGCAAGGGGTGCTTAGTACTGACCACGGCTGGGCGGCAGCAGGCCGCTCAGGTAGGGGAAGCTCGCTCTCCGTAACTGGTCCAGCTTCTCTCGCAGCTTGCGCACCTGGCTGTCAGAGCGGCTGACACGCTGGCGCAGGCTCTTCAGCTCACCATTTTTCTTCTCCACCTGCTCCCGCAGGCAGCACACCTGGCTCTTGTTCTGCCGTGCTGAGAAGCAGTAGGAGTGCAGTGAGTCGATAAGCTTGCAGGCCCCTGATGCTGACAGTATGACTTCATTGATGGACATAGGGCTGGCATCGCTGTGCTCACTCTGCACAGCTTCTGCAGCTGGCTTTGGGGTGACGTCGGTTGGAGGGGCCGAGGGACCCTGGGAAGGCTTTTGTGGTGTGGCTGTGAGCGAGGAGCTTGGGGGACTCTGGGTTGAGCCCTTGTCAGGCCCAAGGCTGTTCCCACTGCAGCTGGGCTCCACGTCTCTCTTCAGCCTTTTTCGGTCAATGGGCTCACGGGGGACGGATGGCCTCTCGCGAGAGTGCTTGGAAGAGAAGCTGTAAGAATGAAGCGATCCAATAAACTTGCAAGCCCCAGATCCTGGAGGGGTAAAGTCATCCACAGAAATGCCACTCTTGTCTGCCCCTGGCCCGGGGCTGGAGGAAGCAGCACTCTGGTCATGGGAGTCTGCAGCAGATGTCTCTGCCTCACCTTGATTGCCTGGTGTTCTTTCTAGAGACCCCTGCACCTGCCCCCGACCCACAGTGTCCGGGTCAGCCTGAGGCACTGCCTCCCCCTGCAAAGCAGCTCGCTTCAACATGCGGGACTCAGGCTTGGCCATGGAGTTTCCACTTGAGGATGATGAGGAACCCGGGGCTACTTTCCCTGCTGCTGTGCTCGGGTGACCTTTCACAATCCCTGAGGCCTTGCTGGCGTCCTTTCTCCTGGCACGGCCATGGCCCCCAGGCTCCCTCTTCTTCTCAGTCAGGTGGAAGATGGAGGGCACAGCTGTGGGCTTGAGCAGGCGGTGTTGGTCCTCCAGTCTTTTGGAGAAGCTGTCTTTGGTGAAATGCTCACTACAGAGGAACGAATACTTAGTGGGGGTCCAGTTATCCCTCTGAACAGCTTTCAACCACTGAATCAGACGTTTAGAGTCCTTTAGGGGGAACCTGCAGGACGAATGACAAAGTACTGAGAAATAATTAAATGCCTCCCCCTAAAATTATCAACTACAAAAGTAAAATAACTGTTTTTGCAAGCATCCAAACCTGTACTGACTTCATGTGTTTAAATACTTTACCAAAGACACAAAAAGCACCTATTTGCAAGGTGTTACTGGAATGGAAAGCTGCATGGCCGAGGGTTGATGCTTCAGGAGCCTGCAGGCTGTCAGGCAGATAGGAACGCAGCCCTCCTCCTCCTGGGTTGTGTCTAATGCCCCACGGGTACACAGGATGCCAAGACCTCTAGGCCATAGGAAGCTGAGTCCTACTAACCAGCCCTCCCTGCAATGTGCCTGGAAGGTAGGACCCTGGGCAGTAACAGCATCAGGATGGCAGACGCCCGTACTAAGAAGTCATTTAGTATGGGCCACAAAAACAGGAATAAAAGGCCAGGAGAACACTCAGATGCCCAGCAAGATGCCTGCCTCAGCCGTGGTGGAAGAAGCTGAGGGAGTGGGAACTGGCTCAAGACTCCAGCTGCAGTTCTGTGTTCCTGTAGCACTCCACTACCAGGAGTAAAACTGCTCCTTCGGGAGTCAGGCAACCCAAAAGAACACTGTGCTGAGTTAAATATACCAGTGTTTATATACTTATATAAGGTATTGAGAGTAGTCAGATTCATAGATAAAGTAGAATGGTCGTTGTCAGAGTGAGGAGAAGAGAGAGGAATTAGTTTAAAGCAGACAGTTTCAGCTTTACAAGATAAAAAGCTGTGGCGATGAACGTGCTGCACAGTACCTGAATGTGTTTAGTACCACTGGCCCACACACTATAAAAAGTAACTAGTCCCAGGACAGGCAGAATAAGATACTTAAATCACTTCTTGTTGCCTATGACACTTAATTAACAATCATTTCTTCCTTAAGGCAAGACCTGTACTGTATTTAAGAAAATTCAGACCAAACTGCCTATGTGTTCCACTTGAGGGCCTCCAGCCCACCTGAGGCCACAGTGGGCCAGGATGGGTCAGGAAAGTCTAGGGCCCAGGACGGCCCTCCCTTCTCAATACACTGGGAGCCTGAATCTCTGAGACCACCCCAAGTTGGGCATCTTTGTTCCACATCTCGTTGGACATGGTGAATGCCACCAGCTGCTTTCCTGGCAATGCTTTGCCTCCTTTTCAAAATCAGTAACACAACTTCTGGGACACGTGCTCTGAGGCAAACAGGACCGCAGCCGGCCTCCAGAAGTAATCAATGTTACCAGCTCTTTAGACAGACTGTAGCAACTTCGGATTCAGGACAAACGGCTGTAATGCTGTAAATAACACGTGTCGTTCCCACCAGCCACAGAAACAGCTGCATGTGCAGAGCGCCTTCTGGGGCACGTTCCCCTGATTTCGTGTTCTTGTCCCTCCCCGGGAAATCGCTGGAAGGACCACGGAACCGGGAGGCCCCTAGCGTCTTCGGCCTCTCCCAGGCCGGGGATGCGCGAGCCTGGCCTCCGGGCTGCGTGCAAGCGCCGACCCGTGAGAACTGCTCTGGGGGTGCTCCGGGTCCGCACCCCCGAGCCGGAGAGCCGGGTCACAGCGACGGGGACAATCGGTGGAGGATGCGCGTCTGCGGAACGCGCTGCGCCCCCGGCTCGCAATGCCACCCAGATCCACGGGCGCGAGGGGCGCGGGCGGACCGGGCTCGACCTGGCCCGGCGTGGCCTCGATGGCCCAAGGCGCGGGGCCCAGAGACGGCGGCCAGCCCAAGGTCACACAGCGCCGGCTCGCGCCGCCCAGCTCCCTT
>NW_004955542.1:156866-193006 GCF_000276665.1 Chinchilla lanigera | reverse complement strand
CAAGATGGCGGCTCACCGCCGTCCGCTTCGCACCACGCTCGCGTTGCCGGGGCCACGGCAGGGCCGCGGAGCGTCGCGGCAGCAGTGGCGGAGGCAGCAGGCGGGCACGGAAGCCACCCGGCCGGACGAGCGCGTGCGGTGACATGCGCGCGTGTGGTGACATGTGCGCATAAGGCGATCTGCCCCTGAGGCCGTCCGTACGGCAAGATGGCCGCGCCGATTAGCGCGAGCTGGCCGCGCCCCCGGCGTTCCGGGTACTCTGAGGAACGGCGCCGCGCCCCGTGGCCGGGTCCTATCCGTGTCTCGCGAGCCACAGTCCCCTGCCCCCTCGCTCCTGGGCCTGGTCCTAGCCGCTGCGCTGCCGTACGCCGAGATGGCGGCCCCCGCGCCTCTGCCGCTCCCTGCTTGGCCCCCGTGGCTTCCCGTCGCCGCGTCGCGCTGCGCCCGTCGGAGCGACGCCGCGGCCAGTCGGCGGCCGGACGGGGAAGATGGACGCAGGTGAGGAGGGTGGGTGCCTGGCCTCGGTTGGCGGCGTTTCCTATCAGTCCACGGCTCGCTCGGGGTCCTCGGGACGAGACAGCGCTCGTGGGCGCGCGGACGGGCGGGCGGCTGGACCGGCTACCCCTGTTGTTCCCCACCCCATGCGCTGACGCCAGTCGCCGGTGCGGCCGGCGCTCCTTGGCCCGTGGGCAGCGCCCAGGCTGGGAGCGCGCAGGAGGGCGGCGGGCGAGGAGGCCCGGGCCGTTTCGGCCCGGCGGAGCGAGCCTGCTCTGCGAGGACGCGGAGCTCAACCTCAATGAAGTTACCGGCGGAGCTCTGGGATTCGCGACATGCACATCTTTTATTTTTGACTTTGATGTCCAGAAGGTGACCCAAACCAAAATGCGCCGAAAAGGCAGTGAGTCTCTCCCACCCTAGCTTAATTTCCCGAGTTCTTAAAACTGTGTTGCGGGGGCAGCTTGTGGTCGCGGAGTTGTTCTTCATTTTTGCTGGCAGTATACTTTGGAGACAACTCTGTGCCCAAAGCATCGTTTACTCATAGCCCTAAGAACATTTGTACACGGACTCGCTTGTTTATTCTTCAGCGGCTATTGTTCATTTCTGGTAGGCACTGCTTTGCCTTCCTAAAAGTGTCTCCTTATGTGTAAAAAACGATTTCGATCTGGGTTAATTCTGCTTGTCATTTTGAATGGTATCGCCTTTGGTTTGTTTTTCTTCTACTGGCGGTAGAAAGTTACAAAGATCTTTGCAGTACAAAGTTACTAAGATTTTGCTTAGGACTAGGTATAGTTAGCCTTTAGTGATTTCTAGATCTCCTCACTTCCATGTGTTACATGGCTGGAAGAAGCAGGAACGCTGACTACCCTGGGACATTGTATATTTTGTAAAGTTTTAGAATGAATATCAAACACTGTGGTGCTGTTTGCTTGGCGGGGTGAGGAAGGAATAGAATTATTTGCTTATCCACTTTCTTTTTAGGTATTATTGTTGGATACCTAAGGCTGTTCATATGAAGAATACGGTTAAAGTGGAAAACAGTTTAACGTTGATCAGATTACCTTAAATGTGAAAGTCATCATATTAAAGAATACAATTTTATAGTCACATAATGATACCTTAATAGTACACAGAATTCTGGTACTTGGAAAAATCAAAATAGAAAGGTGTTCGCTTTTGAAGACCTCTGTTGCTGGTAAAACCAAACATGATGTTTTTTAGGGTATGATAGGGCAGTTTTCCTTCTAACATTCCGCTGAACAACCTTTTAGGGAAGGTAAATCGTCTGCCCTCCACTAATCCTTGGAGTCCTTGAAGATTCTGCCATTCTTAACTATGTGTAATATAGTTCTTGGTTGTTATTATAGTTCATTCCATAGGCTACATTTTTTTATTGAGTGCCAGGTGTGTGCGGTGTGTTGTTTTAGATTCTGGGTCAAGAGAAGTGAATAAAAGAGAACCACTGTCTGGAGACAGCTAACGTTCTGGAGGGGAGACCCTGGGTAGGCAAGCACTGTGTGGGGCTTGTGTAGGAGAGCAGTGGGGGGCATGCAGAAGGGGATTGAAATTGTAACCAGGACACCCAAGAGAGGTATCACTTTGAAGGTTACGTTCTTACCAACACCTACAAGTGTGGCAGGAGAAGGGACAAGTGAGCTGAACTGGGAGCACCAAGGAGGTCAGTCTGTCTAGGAGCAGGACAAGAGAAGCAGGAGCTGAGGGCAGAGAGGTAACTTAGGCCTGTTTGTGAGGCCTTCCTAGGTCACAGTGAACACTCGAACATTTATTCTGAATAGGATGGTGACCCTTTGGGAGGTTTTGAGAGCAGTAACATGATCAGACTGATGTTTAACAGACCTGCTGTGGCTCTCTTTTGAGAACGTACTGTAGAGGGACAAGGACAGAAGCAAGGAGACCAGTTAATAAGCCTCGCAAAGAGATGCTGGAGACTTAGTTCATGATGGGGAGAAGAGGTTGGATTCTGATGTGTTGTGAAGGTTGAGACAGGCATTGTTTATGGATAGAAAGCTGGGAGGAGGGTAGCACGGAGGGAGGAGTGACCAATGGCATCAGGGTTTATTGGCTGAGTTAGGACCAGCAGGGAGCTCAGGCATGGTGGGCATTGTTTGAACTCCTTGTGGAATGTGGATGCCTAGATGTCTGTGTAGCTGTGTCCAGGAGGGCGTTAGGCCACAGGCTTGCAGCTCAGGGAATAGGCTTGGCTGAAGATGTGCAGGAAGCCACATTGGATGAGGTTTTCCCAGATCTGAGTGTGAGTAGATAAGAGGAGGCCAGGCAGAGAGCCCAGGCTGCTGGCATGAGGAGGTCCGGAAAGTGGCAGGCAGGCACAGTTTGGTTGTGTTCTACACCAGTCCCCTAGCACTGTCTGTAAAAACATGCTTCTGGTTCAAAGAGCTCTCAGGTACTGGTATGTAAATATCCACCCTGTTCATTCACTGGCGACAGCACCAGTGTTCTGTGTAGGGCACATTGTATCTGGCAAATGGTTGGTAGTCAGTGGAGCAGAACTTGAATTAATAATTTACACATTCCCCTGCTACAGGTTCAGCGTCCCTAACCCAGAACCCAAAAACGTTGAGTATCAGCATGATGCCACAAGTGGAGAAATTCCGCACTTGACCTCATGAGACGGGTTGTGGTCAAAATACACTTGTCTTTTTTACTAGTAGTATTTTTTTTTTTTTTTTTTTGGTTTTTCTCCGGTACCGGGAACCGAACTCACGACCTCGCGCTTGCCAGGGAGGCGCTTTTGCCGCTGAGCTAAATCCCCAGCCCCTTTTACTAGTAGTATTATACAAATATTTTAGGCTGTGTGTCCAAGGTGTATATAAAGTATAAATGAATTTCATGTTTTGGTTTGGGTCTCATGCACAAGGTATCTCATTGTGTATATGAAAATACTCTAAAATCTGAAAAATCCAAAAGAAGAAACACTTTTGGTCTCTAGCATTTTGACTAAAAGGATACCCAGCCTGTATGAGAATTTTAGTTTGTAGGATTGTGCATAGTTAAGTCTGGCCTAGTAGCATATGATGTCCGTGACTGAGAAAGTCTGCTTGCTGCAGAGTGGTGGGTTTTAATGTGGACATTCCATCCAGTGTGTTCACTCTAGCACTGTTTTTAAAGTTTTTACTTTCTTTTTCTTCTCCTTCTATGTGCAAGTTGCTATCTTAAGCTTAGTTTTCTCAAGGAAGGGGAGACCCTATCTGCTGAATTGATTTATATCCTTGAGGAGAATCTTTCAAAATGGATGCATCACAGTAAGAAGAAATCTATTGACTGGACATTTTTTGTAGTTCTCCCTGCTTGAATAATAGTGTGGTTAGTATTGAGTGGAGAGAAGTTAGTTGAATTCATTGAGGACAATTCTCTGTTTGTCTCTCTACCAGATTAATGATATTAAATCACATTGCTGTTTTTCCTGTTAGAATTAACCATGTTAGCGGACATTTTCTGCTTCTTCTTCCAGTTGTGATGACAGAAGTTCCAAAAAGAGGGTGTAAAAAATCAAGCCCCTTGGGTGCAGTTGACCGCATAGGGACTTCTTTGGAGGTGTTGTCCGTTCTAGAGGTGCCTCACCTGCTGTCATACTTCTCTTGCATGTCATGTAATATCATGTTATCATCCTTGTCTAGGAGTCAGGAGACTGGCATTCTCCTCAAGGCTTGTCTCTATCTCAGGAGCCACGTGTATTGCTTCATAAGTGACAGGAGGTGGCATGTAAAGATAATGAGGTTATGATGAAGGCTGTGAAATGGGACTAGGGAACCTCTGGAGAATTGCAGAGGCTGTTGACTGCAGTCTGAGAGGAACCGAGAGAGTAATGTCCTCGAGCTGGTCAGTCTCTGTAAACACCAGTGGCTGTGAGCTTTAGTTTTGTAGCTGGCCAGAGCTGCTGGTATTGCCCCATTTCATGGGCAAAGAGAGTGAGGCTAGAGAAGCTGAGACTAGCAAGTAGGCTGTCTGTCTTCATATGAAAGCTTAATAGAAATCAGAAGTTAGGTGTTATTTTGAAAATTATCTCCTTTCTACTTTTAAAGTAAGACCCAGAAGGTCAAGGAGCTCAATAGCTTGGCCCACAGCCTCAGCCTGTGTTATCTGGGAGAAGTCTCATCCGTGGCACCTCACAGTATCTTCCTCTTCAACAGGACCTGTGAGTGTGCCCTGTAAGGTGGGCCATGTGCATTGCCTTCTGTCCTCCAGTTCAGGTGGGGTTCTTGTGGGCACAAAACAGTGAGAAATCCTGTTTGCTCTTGCAGTGGGAATCACTGCAGGCCCACAGATCCTTGTTGCTGACTGTCTGGGGTGTGAGCTCAAGGACATCTGAGCCCACCTGAGCAGTGACATGGCTGGCTTCTCTCTAAATGGAGTCACAGCTCTTTTTTCAGGAAAGTGTATTACATTGGGTTTGGTTTTGATAAAGAAACTCACATGTCTGGTTTGGTTTGTTTGTATTGCCCTGGGCATTGCCCCTCACACATATCACACATATTATAGTGTGTTGTGAGTATAATGTGGTGGTATAGCACCCATTTCAGAAGGAATTCACGAAGGCTGGCCGTGAAAGTGTCTTTGCTCCCTGTATGGTTTAGAGCTCTTTCCATTTCACCAGTGAGAAAACTGAGCATATAAAGATTACCAGTTTAGGAGGATTGCATGCCTGGTTGCTGATGGCCTTAGACCCCAGGCTGCAAACTAGGCCCTGGACCACCACTCCACTCTGTTTGAAATGGTTTTTCATCCTCCAGGGTGCAGAGAGGTACAGGTCTGAAGAGGGTACAGTGTGGTGGTTGGAGTAAGGGAGAAGGGGGGGAGGGAGGGAGAAAGGGAAAGGGAGAGAGGGAGAGGGAAGGAGAAAGAGGGAGAGGGAGGGAGAGAGAAGAAGGGGGAGGGAGGGAAAGAGAAGGAGAGAGGGAGGGAGCGAGAGAGAAGGAGAGGGAGGGAGGAAGAGAGAGAAGGAGAGGGAGGGAGAGGGAAGGAGAGAGGGAAGGAGGGAGAGGGAGGGAGAGAGAACGAGAGGGAGGGAGGGAGAGAGAAGGAGAGAAGGAAGGAGAGAGAGAGAAGGAAAGAGAGAGGGAGGGAGGGGAAAGAGCGGGGAGAGACACATCCTCTCTATGTCTTAGAGGATGGATGGATGGGTACTGTTTCTTTGAGCTGTGATTGCGTCTGGGTAGTGTGGTTCTGTTGTGTTTCTTCATCCCCAAGCTGGCTATTAATTCAAGAAGCCTGTAATTTTCAAAATTAAACTAAGAGATTCTGTGATCTATTTGAGATTAATAAGGTACTTCTTACTACCTTCACTCTGAAGTCGGCTCCCTCGCCTATAAAGTTTGCTAATAACCTTAAGAAATGTGCATGCTCTGCACCATGCTGCTTCGAGGTTAAGGATTCTCACCTTCAGAGGATCCCAGAGATTGTGACCCTGCTTTCAGAGTGAGCTATTCTCTTCTTCCTTATGTGTACGTGTCCTTCCTTTATTATTTATGTATTTCATATGGGAAGCTGGTTATCATAGTTTCTCAGTTTCCTGGTTTTGGTAAGTTCCTTTCCCTGATGGTATGTGCCACGTCCTGTGTCATGGTCTCAGAGGTGTCGTCCAGAGCACTCCTGGCCACCTAGTGCTTTAGCAGATAAAGTAGCTTCATTTAAAGCTGGTGTCATGGAAGGGGCTCAGACACAAGGAGAGTGTTTCAGCAAGATTGGACTTGCTGTCTTGTAGTGCTGTAAGTTAGAATTTTACAGGATTTTTGCCTCCTTTTCCCATGAGAGTAACTTTCTGGGTTTGAGTCTACATATTAGATAAAGTCTAATTGAGTGTACCGAGCCAATAAAGTACAGCAGTGATTTTTAAAGACATGAGGTAGTTTAAAACAGTAGGGTTGTCACAGTGTCTTTCAGCTTCTTCAAAAGATAGGCATGAGCTTTAATTCATCCTTACTTAGTTTTGTTTTGTCTTGTTTTACAGTGACTAAGGATTAAGCCCAGGGCCTTGTACTTCCTAGGCAAAGATTCTATTACCTAGCCACAACTCTAGTTCCCCCAATTTAGTTTTAGTTTTGATAATCATATGCAAGGAACAGTCTTCTCTAAAAAATAGAAGTAAACTTGTACTTTATTTATGATCTCCAAGTAGCCCAGAGGACACTGTTTCTGAATGCAGGCTGGTAAAAACATGCAATAATGAAGCTCCTGGACAGAACCCTCTGGGCCTAGTCTGTGTCCCTCAGGGCCCACTGTGGGGCTTGGGAAGCCTTGGCAGTGCTTCAGGCAAGGCAGCGATAGGCCAGGTGCCCCCAGGAGTTGCTGGGGTACGCTTTCCAGTATTTCTCAGCCTGTGACTGGAATCTAGCTTTCTCCACGTAAGCCTGCTGGGTGTAGTCCCTTGTGGGTCTGCATCCTTGATATAAATGACAGGAGCTGACATTGGTGCCTCTTTGTCTGCGGCTGGGACCTCATAGGAAGTCTTTCAGGGAAGCTTCTCAGGCATGTAGTGAAGCTGTCTTGTCATTATCCCATTTTATGGATGAGGAATTGTCACACTTAGAAGTTAAGTAAATTGCCGGGCGTGGTGGTGCACGCCTGTAATCCTAGCACTCGGGAGGCTGAGGCAGGAGGATTGTTGCGAGTTCGAGACCAGCCTGAGCTACAAAGTGAGTTCAAGGCCAGCCTGAACTGCACGAGACCCTGTCTCAAAAAAAAAAAAAAAGACCGGAAAAAAAAAAAAAAGAAAAAAGAAAAGAAGTTAAGTAAATGGCCCAGGGACCTGTAACCAGGATTTAAACCCCAGCCATCAATGACAAGAGGTGGCACCCTGCTCTCTGCCTTTCTTGGGGGGCTGCACATCAGCTATGCCTTGTAGTCCACAGCAGGGGTACTTAGCAGCACTCCAGTAGGGTGCTTAAGTTAGCCACAGTATCAGTTTATTCAAGGCCAATACAAATTGGTTGGAAAGCTGCGTTTTTGTGCAGAACAAGGGGAAGGATGAGCTTTTTTGTTGTTGTTCTGTTTGAGACAGGGTCTCACTATGTAGTCCAGACTGGCCTCCAACTCACTATGATCCTCCTGGATGCTGGGATTGTGGGTGTAAATCACAACGCCCAGCATATAGTAGTTTTTAAATTTTATTTTGAGACAGGATCTTGCTGAATTACCCAGGCTGGTCTCAAACTTGTGACCCTCCTGCCTCAGTCTCCCCAGTAGGTGGGATTATGGACATGTGCCACCTTGCCCAGTTTCCTAGGTTCTTAGTTGAAATTGAATAGGTGTGGCACTCAGGGCTCATTGGCATAATAGGTGGATGACATAGCTCTGTGGCCAGCTCCTTCCTTAGACTATGGGGTATTGCTTTGTGGAGACTGGTAGTGACGGTGCCTTTCACTAGCAGTGTCAAAGTGAAAACTTGGTCCAGACTTTGTCTCTAGGGCTTCTGGCACCCAGCTCCATTGGGGATGTTACAACAGTGTTTGTCCCTCAGTGTCTCATTGGAGTAGCTCTCTTTTCCTCTATGGTTAACTGCTCCTAACCAAGAAAAGAGGGTGGACTAGAATCTTTGTTTTCAGGAGCTCAGTGGCTCTCATGGTTGTCACAGCACCCTTGAATATGCTGCCATGGTGACATTTGGTAGACCGTAGAATGCTATGTACATCTGTGGTTCCTGGGTCTACAACAACAGTGTGGCTTCATTTGACTTTCGTCCCTTAGGATTTAAATGTTCTAGACCTAAAACATTTGAATTCATGAATTGGGTAACCTCTTCCTTCTTCCCCTCAGTGGTCAGCTCTCCTCTGTACCATCCTAGGTACCCACAGGGACTTTATCGCTATGGGGACATGGGTGCGCACTCCCTAGGAAGAGCCTACTCCTGCACTCTCCTCTAGTGCAAAAATGCAAAGGTTGAGTGCTCTGGTATTGTTCTGTGTGATTATAAAAGTCGATAGACATCTGTCTTTTGTTTCCACAGCCACTCTTACCTATGACACGCTCCGGTTTGCTGAGTTTGAGGATTTTCCTGAGACTTCTGAGCCTGTTTGGATCCTGGGCAGAAAATATAGCATCTTCACAGGTATTGGCCATATTGGAGCTGCTCTGCTCTGCCTGCTATCTGCTAACTCTCCTGTGGTATCTAGCTTATAAACTGAAGGCTCTGTGTCTTCCTCTTTTGAACAACCCTAGAGAAGGATGAGATCTTATCCGATGTGGCGTCCAGACTGTGGTTTACATACAGGAGAAACTTCCCAGCCATTGGTGAGTACTCGACTGTACGGCAGCAAGGAGGGAGGCTTCCAAGTGGCAGACCTTTGTTCCCCTCCCCTCATAAATTGACCAGGGTCTCCCTCCCAGCAGTGGCTCAGCTGGTGGACTCACACCCAGGCAGTTCATCCCAGCAGGAGAATGCATTTTCTTCTATAAGTCATTGCTCCATCAGAGTCATGGCTATGTTTTATGGAGTTTGCAGTTTATTTTTGTTTGTTTGTTATTACTGGTGCTGGGGATAAAACTGAGCACCCTGTGCACACTAGGCAAAGGGCTGTACCACTGTGCTATGTCCCCATTCTCCGTAACAACTTTAAACGTATACAAAAGAGTGAAATAGGAAACAATGTTGGCCATAGTGAGGCAGCACCCTACTCAGGAGCCTTCAGGCAGCTTGTATATTTGAATGTGTGCCTCATGTCTGACTGCACACTGGTTTCATACAGGTCTGGGATATCTGGAAGCCTTGCTCTTCCTCTGTCTTTTCTAGCATGTGTATACTTGGCTGTGGGGAGACAAGGACAAGGTGAATTGACATTTTTTATGTAAGCTGATTCTTGCTGTGTGCCCTGAAGGTAGATGAAAGTTGGGGACCAGCTTTCAGCCTTGCCTGTGTAGTCTAATCTTAGGGACTGGGCTGACATTGTGCCACCCCATGGCCAGGTCATGAATTGGTGCCTCCTTTGGATAGCATTTCATCCTTTTCCCACAGCAAGCTGGAAGTGAAGTAGACACGGCAGCCTGGCATTCAGGGAAGCAAGACCCACAACTAGTGTCTGGTGATGTGATTTGTCAGGTGTGGTTCTACAGATGCACAGCTCACCCTTCTCTTGGCCTGATCTCTGTGTGGCCCTGGTGCTGACCTTTAGGCTCTGGGCAGGGAACCATGGCCTGAGAGAAACCTTTTACTATTTGGCCCGCTGTGGAAGAGAAGAGGTTGGGGATGAACCACTGTGGGTAGAGCTCCTTTTGCAGGCCTGCAGCTGAACATGCCTATGCCCTGCGGGGATGTTTTGTCCAAGAAATGGTGTGGGGAGGGCTGGGCTGCTGCCTGGGCTGTGGATGTACACAGCTCCCCTGGTCTGGGGGCAGGGCTTCAGGTCCTGACATGTGCAGAAGGGGCTGTGGTCCCCCTGCTCTGACTGTTGTCTCAGCCACTGCCTTCGCTTTTCCTCCTGGCATGCTATTCCATTGGTTTCCTGTCATGGCCATGGGATGTTTCCTATAGTTCCACAGTGCTTGTCTTCCATCTCCCTGGGCCTGGTAATGGACATGAAATGGCAGGGCCTGGGCACATGTGCCTGAAGGGCAGAAGTAATTCCTGACCACTGTTGCCCAGCCACTGCCCAAATCAGGGACACTACTGTCCTTTGAATCTTGACCTATCTAGTAGCTGGGAAACGGTCCTTGTTGAACATGGTGGTTCTGGATTGGCCATGGGGTACTGTCTGTTCCTATGTTTTCAGACAGTCCTGTTGCCCTGTGGGTGACTTGTCCCATACCCTTGCACTTCTTAAGGGTTTGTGAGTCAGCAGACATGGCCCTTGCATTTCTAAGTCCTCAAGTGTGCAAATTTTGAGACTGAGCAACATGTGAAGGGCTGGTGCCCCTGGTGTGGAACATCTGTGGGCTTCTGATGGTGACTGCCCCTTTTTCTGTCTGCTGCAACAGGGGGAACTGGCCCCACCTCTGACACAGGCTGGGGCTGCATGCTGCGGTGTGGACAGATGATCTTCGCACAGGCTCTGGTGTGCCGGCACTTAGGCCGAGGTGAGTCAGCATGCAAGTGTAGTGAGGGATGCTGGGGGCAAGGGACTGTGGTTTGAGGGATGTTTAAAGCACATTACAGGTGAGACCATAGGTTTTCATTGATTGGAAAGGCTGACTTTAAAGAATGCTGATGTTTATTTCTTTAGAAGTTGTTAAGCCACTGAAAGTATTCTCTGATGTCTGTTTGTTTTTATTTTTAGGGAGTTTTTTGTACTGGGAATTGAACTGAGGTTCTTGCACTTGCCAGGCAGGTGCTTATGCTGCTGAGCTATATCCCCAATGCCTGTCAGTTTGTTTTGATGCATTAGTATTTATGTAGTTGAAATCCTAGAATGTTTGGCTTTTATAACTTTATTTTTTTTTTATTTTTTATTTTTTTTGGTGCCGGGAATTGAACTCAGGACCTTGCACTAGGCAGGCAGGTACTTATGTTGCTGAGTTACATCCCCGGCCTGCTTTTAACTTTAGAAGGTTGACTGGGTCTGTCTTACTCTTGAGCACTGTGTAAAGCCAGACACATCTCTCTGGCCTATGGTCATACTAACCCTGTATTTGTTCCCAATAGACTGGAGGTGGGCCCAGCGGAAGAGGCAGCCTGACAGCTACTTCAGTGTCCTCAATGCGTTCCTCGACAGGAAGGACAGCTACTACTCCATCCACCAGATAGGTGGGCTGACTCCACGCAGAGGCAGCCTTGGGTCTCTGGGGCTGCTCTGGTCTGGGTGGGTGCAGCTGAGTGTCCCAAGCAGCTGCATAGCAGGCAGCCTTGAGCACTGTTTACCCCCCATGGAAGGACCAAGTGTAGAGCTGAGTGGCTAGGGCTTCCAGACATGCCCTTCCCCATCCCTCCTTTCTAAGTCTCACTCAGGCACCCCCTGGAGGGTGGGCGTCCTGTGTGGGCCTTCCTGTGAAGTGTTTTCTGCTGCCACATCACATTTAGGAGTGGGTAGGAGGAGGTGTTGGAGGCCTGGGAAGGGTGCATGTTGCTAATCTGGATCTGCTTCCTGCAGCGCAAATGGGAGTTGGCGAAGGAAAGTCCATCGGCCAGTGGTATGGCCCGAACACTGTCGCCCAGGTCCTCAAGTACGTGCTGAGCTGCGGCCTGCCTGCTCCTTTGGGTAGCCCGTTTCCCTTGGTGTTTACACTCTTAAACCCTCATTGACAAGGAGGACGGGGGCTTCAGGAAGGTCCTTAGAGGTGACATGGCTTTACCAGGTTGTGGGATTTATGTTTTCTATGAAATGAGTGTCTTACCTAGGTCGTGTTCACAGGAATAGGCCGTTGGGTCCATCTGTAGTGGTGGTTTCTGATGATCCGGAAGTGGAAGCTGATCTGGAACCGTGGCAATTCTGTTGGCTGTCTGTGACTGTGCTGTGGCCCTTCCCCTCTGGGCCTGTCAGAGGCTCCTGCCTTCCTACATGCTCCAGTGTCTGGGCTTCGTCTGCACTGGCCCTTTGTCCTGAGGGCACTGCGCCTCCCTTGCTCCAGCACCAGTCCCTCTGAAATGGCTCCTTCTGTGTTGCCAGGAACTGGCCACTTCTTGGCCCTTGCCCTTCAGAGTCCTATGGCCTGGTGCACTTCTCCCTGTGGCTGTGTGCCCAGAGCCCAAACCCTTCTGGGGGCCTCTGGGTTGGTGCTCCAGGAGGCACCACACAGGGCCTTGTTCCTGTTCCTGCTGACTGAGCTGTTTCCCGAGTCTCTCTCTGCTGTGGCTTTCCCTGAAGCCCAAGTGGGCAGCTGTGGCTCCACTCAGGTCTCATGGTGCCCACCCCTGCTGTTTGTGAAATACCTCTTGTCTCACCCCAGCCTACTCCCCTTGGAAAGTCCCTGTCTGCATCCAGCTCCTCTAACCTGCTTCCTCCTGGACTCTTCCTTCTCTCTTATATCTGACTTGCTACATCTCACTATCCCCATGACCTGGCCTGTCTGTCCCCTTCAGAGTCCTTGTCCAGGCTTGGCCTGCCTCAGCTTGCTCGTGTGGTCCACTCCTCTCCTCCTTCATGGTGCTTCCTATACTCTGAGTAGTCATGTCAGGGTTGCCATCTGTGCTTTTTTTGTGTCCAGAGCCATATGTCATCCTGTCCACCAGCGGCAGCCCTTGGCATGGGTGCTTGGACCATTTCTCAGCCATACCACTCCGTCTGTTGGCCTTGTTGCTCCTGTTGTCCTCTGGCCTCCTCTGGCTCTTGCTTGTTCCTCCTCTCTGACCTGTGGGTCTGCAGGGACAGCTCCTAAGTTACACCCTGAACAACAGCTCTCTGCGTGTGCAGCCCCTCTTGGGGGTCCTCAGGGCTCATAGCCTCCTTATCTGCTGCTTCTGCACAGGGACCACATGCAGGCCAGCATCTCTACTCGTCTGCATCTCCTCTCTCTCACCACCTGAGCTGTGTCCCATTGCTGACTGGTCTTCCTTCTCCTGCTTTCTGGCCCTATCTCCTCGTCATTCTCTTCTCTCTTTGAAGTAGTAGAGTTGTTTCTGTAAGCTTTGGCAATCATTGACAGTCTTTGGCAGTCATCTCTCTGGCTCTGAGCCATCTCAGGTTCCTGGTTGCCTGAGCTGTGCCGCACACTGATGCCCTGCTGAGGTGCATGCATCTTTACTCCCTGCAGGCTGCTGCCTCAGGTCCTTGTGTGCTCTGACTGCCAAAGCTCTTTCTCCCGACTCCCGTCCCTTCTTCAGGGTTCCTGCATGACCCTTACCACACCCCCTGTGGTCTGCTTTCCACAGGGGCCGGCCCTGGCAGGTCTTGCTTTGTCCCTTGTCTTTTGGGGTGTCCTCACCCCCATAGCTGGCTGAGGGCAGAGGAAACAGCTAGGTAGGCCACTGTCCTGTATACCTCCAGGCTTTCCAGGCACTGCTCTTTCTTTCTGTCCCCAGACACAACAGGTCCTTGCAGCTCAGGGCCTGAGCATTGTTGCTGTGCCTGGAATGGTTTCTTGCTTCTCATCTCACTGAGTAGCAGGTCCTCTGTATAGTGCATGCCCAGAAGTGGCTCAAGTTTCCATGCATGTGCTGCAGGAATGTGAACCTGCAGCCCCTGTTCCTTTGCAGGGCTCTTCCTGGGTGTCTCTGAGAGGACTCCACTCCGGGCTGCCCTCAGAGAGTGCTTGGTAGGGTACTGTGCCTCCCTCCTCACTGTGCCCCAGGACTTCGTGTGTGTGTGTGTGTGTGTGTGTGTGTGTGTGTGTGTGCGTGCGCGCGCGTGCACATGCCTGCAAGTTCTGTTCATGAAGGGCAACTGGGGAACTGGTGTGGAGGAGCAGAGCCCCTTTCAGCTCTCCTGTCTGAGCCTCACCCTCTTCCCTGGGAGGGCACTCTGTTGAGACCCACTGTGGCAAGTGTGAGGGGAAGCATCTGGGTTTGAGACACTCAGAGTGTGCTGTCCTGCCTTCCTCCTGCAGGAAGCTTGCTGTATTCGATACGTGGAGCTCCTTGGCTGTTCACATAGCGATGGACAATACTGTAGTGATGGAGGAGATCAGTAAGTTCCCAGCTTTCTGTTCGTGAGGAGGAGGATGACTTGTGGGGATACGAATTTCCCTGCTGGGCCCCAAGAGGAGCATGACCTGCAGAGTTGTGAGTTAGAGCAGAGCAGGGTACAGGGTTTGTGTGGAAACCACCTGAAGGGAGGAGCCCAGGCCATTTTGAGTGGCCAGTTACTTGGTACCTGTCAGTTTTTTGTTTCTCTCTCACAATTATGTTAGAGCTTGAAGCAGTGGTGCATGCCTCTAATCCCAGCCCCCTGGAGGCTGAGGTCAGAGGATCACTGGACTGTAGGAGTTTGAGGCTAGCACATGATGTGACCCTTTTTTTTTGGTCCTGGGAATCAAACTCATGACCTCGTGCTTGCCCGGCAGGCACTGTGCCACTGAGCTATACCCCTGACTGATGTGACCCTGTCTTAAAAAAATAACAAAATGGGTGTGGTGGTTCATGGCTGTAATCCCAGCACTCTGAGAGACTGAGGCAGAAGGATTGCAAGTTCAACCCCAGCCCAGGGAATGTAGCAACTTAGGGAGACCCTATATGGAAGAAAAAAATAAAAAAGGTCTGGGAATATAGCTCAGTGTGACAATCCCCAGTAATCAAAACAAAACCAAATAAACATGTTAAGGTATATTGCACTTAACAGCTTAACATGCTAACTCTCGCAGGGATGCTGGCTGAGTGCCTCTGTGTGTGTTCACACACCCCACTGAGATGTAGGGATGCTCTGACCCACCCCACACACTCAGCTGTCTGGGTGGCAGGCCCATAGAAGGATGTCTGGGGAGGTTACCATCTGTAAGGGCCGGCTCATCAGGCAAGCTCTGAACGCTTCTGCCCCTTCCACAGTGCGTACTGTGCTGTGTGCCTCAAAGCCTTCTCCAAGGAGCTCTCAGAGCTGCTTCAAACTAGTTTTGTTGGAGTCCTGTCATTACCTTCAACCCAGTTCTGCATAAGAAAAAGTCATTGAGCTGGGTGGAGTGGTACATACCTGCAATCCAGGCTGAGGCAGGAGGATTGCAAGCTCAAACTTAGCCTAGGCAGCTAAGTGAGACTATGTCTCAAAAAATCAAAAAAGGTCTGGGTTCAAGCCTTACTACTGCAAAAAATAAAAAAGAAAAATGAAAGACTCACAGAGAGCCATGGCCCTAGCGGTGCATAGACAGGCAGTGGAAATGGGTCTGGCCTGTATGGCTGCAGTATGCGCCACTTGTGTACCCATCAGACCACAGACATGTCATTTCACTGCCTGAGTGATAGGGCCCCTCTGTCTCGTTGTTTTTCCTTTTTTCTTTTTGCATAGTGGGAGGTTGACCTCAGGGCCTTTACATTGAGCTACATCCCCAGCCTTTTTTTATGCTTACTTTGAGACAGGTCTCACTAAGTTGTCCAGGATAGGCTCCAGATTATAAGCTCCTGACTCTGCTTCCAGAGTGCTAGGATCATAAGCATGCCATGCCTGGCCTCGGTCTTGTTTCTTCACCCCTGGGCAATGTTGTCAGCAGTGTCTCAGGCAGGAGTGGGATCTGACATGGTCATAGGCTCCCCTTTCATAGTTGATGAACTTATAACAAAGTGTTTCTTCCTTCTGCCTTTTAACCTATTCTAGTTCTTAAAACTTTTAAACAATTAAAAATACAAAGAAAGTCACTGATTTTACTACTCAGACATTTCACATTATGTTGTTGTTGTTTTGGGTACTAGGTGGAACCCTTTGTCACTCTACTACTGAACTACATCCCCAGCATATAGTTAGAATTTTTGGAACAGTTTCGATAAATTTCTGAGGCTGGTCTTGAACTTGGAAGCCTCACAAGTAGCTGGGATGACAGGAGTGCACCCCTCGCCTGGCGCTGTGTTAGCTTTGTGGCATACTTTTTCCCATTGTTTTTTAAATGCTTTTCAAAAATAATATCTAGCATTTAGGAGGCTAAGTCAGGATGACTTTGAGTTCAAGGCCACAGTCACCCTAGTAGGGAGACTGTGTTTCCAAAAAACATAGATACTTGTAACCATCTCATTAACTGGCTACACAGTGTGCTGTTGTGCCTTGATCTCTTTTTTCCCCAGCTTCTGGGAAAATCACTCGTCCTGCTCACGTCTGGCCTGCCCCTCACTTAGCCTCTGCCTTCAGAGAGGGTGGGAAGGGTGAGGGACAGGCTCCTCCCAGAGTCACTGCTCAGTGGGTGTGTGGCTTCAGCATCTGGCCCTATGGGTCCTCCTGAGCTGGGTGCAGCCAGGAGGTGAGGAGTAGAGTCAGAGAGGAGCCCCACGTCTGAGTTCCCAGCAGCTCTTGGGGCCACGGGAGGCTACCTGGCAGGACCAGGGCCAGGCAGACCTGACATGTGAGACATGGGCACAATGTCTGACCCCCGCTTTTGGGAAGAATGGCATTAGATCCGACCCATGGCTGAGGCTGGTAGAGAGACGTAGTGTGATGTGATGAGGAGGCATGGGATTGTACTAAATGGCCTTGCTGATAGCTTCAGGTTTGGAAAGGCAGGAGGACTCCAGGATAAACAAAAAGGAAGCTGCCTTTCTTTCCCTCTGCCAATCTCTGCCCAGGCTGGTGGGCAGCTACAGACAAAACTTGGATAAGCAGTGGCTTGTCCAGGCAAGGGTATTGTTGTCCTAATCTCTCAGAACTGCTTGTGGAAAGGCTGGGTGTGGTGGCCTACCCCTGTAATCCCAGCTACTTGGCCCCCACAACCCAGGCTGAGGTGGGAGGGTTGCAAGTTTAAGGCCAGCCTGGGCAACTTCACAAAGTACTGTTTCAGAATTTTAAAAACTAAATAAAAAGGGCTAGAGATTTAGCTTAGTGATATAGTGAGTAAGGACCTAGAGTCAGTCCTCAGCACTGCAGTAATAGCATATGGAAGAGTTAGGGAAAAACCAATGACAGAAATTGCACGAGAGCCCTTTCCTTCAGTGAGAGAGTAGTTGGTAGTGGCCCTGCTTGGATTTTGTGTGGAGTGTGCTGGGCAGGAGGGACATCAGCACTACCTTCTCCTCCATCTCTACCCACCCACCCTTTTGCCTGCCCCACTGGGGGCCAGCCAGGATGTCCACAGTGGCTTCTGGTCTCACCTCAATAGAGTTAGACCTGTGTCCTGCATTTCCTGAGCAGCATGCCTCTTCATACATGGAGGCAGTGGAGCTCTGTGCTTGGAGTAAAGATCTTGTCCACCAGAGTGCGCTGTTACCATGGAGCTTTGCCACCAAAACAGGAATCAACAAGGCAAAACCTCCAGTCAGTGTAATATATAACACCTATTAGTCAAAAAAAGTTACAGAGGACCAGAACAGCACCATTAGAGCTTAGTAGATAGAAGTCCAGCCCTGGGTCCTCATGGCAGAATGTACCTTCTTTCAGGAAGAAAGAGTAGAACAAATTCTAGAACTGACTCTTAGAAAGAATAATGTATATTTAGAGATTAGAAAGTTAACCAATAGAAGTAAAAGGAAAGTTAAAACAACTTCACTCCTTAAGTCCTTTTTTTCCTGGCTGTCCATTTTGAGAAATTTCGATCCTACAAAAAAAAAAATTCAGTGAATCACAACCCACTTTTATTTTCCATTAGTCCAGAAATTTCTGTCCTGCTCCCCTTCCTCCCTCCTTCCCTCCGTCCCTCCCCATGCTGGGTGTTTCTTCAGAGTTAGACCCAGGTTAGACATTTTGACCAAGAACACCACCAGCAGGTGGCTGTCTGTTGGAGTGGCCCCACTTCGCTTCCCATCACCAGGCCCCTGCCCAGTTTATGTGGTGACTGTGTGCCCAGATAGGAGAAGGAGGAAAGGAAGGAGAAAAGTTATTCCTGCTGCTATCTACCAAAGAGGGGTCTGGGTCTGCTGCTGGCTACCTGGGTATTTTTCTTTTTCTTCTTTTTTTTTTTTTTTTTTTTTTTAAGTGCATGTGAGCCAGGTGTAGTGGCACACACCTGTAATCCCAGCACTTGGGAGGCTGAGGCAGGAGGATTATTGGGAGTTCAAGACCAGTCTGGGTTCCAAAGTGAGCTCAAGGCCAGCCTGAACTGCAGAGTGAGACCCTGTCTCAAACAAACAAAAAAAGTGCATGTGAATTTTTCTTGCACTATTTTATGTTTGTACTTTATAAGGAGGAGAGGTTTAGTTTGGCTCAGGGCACAAAGATTCAAATGCAGAGCATAGAAAATGTTTCCTTTTTCTCTGACAATTTCTATGTGTTCTAAGTCTGACCTTTATTTGCACCTGCCTTTCTAACTGCCTTTTCCACTACAAAACCATGATTTGTTTGCACATTGGAGGAAGCTGCTGCCTCTTCTGCTAAGCCCTGAACCTCTCACTTTCCCTGCAGGGAGGTTGTGCAGGACTGGCTTTCCCTGTGCTGGGGCTGCTGCACTCCCCACTGATGTTGAGCGACACTGCAATGGATTCCCCACTCCAACTGAGGTCACCAACCGGCAGTCACCATCGCCTTGGAAACCTCTGGTGCTTCTCATTCCCCTGCGCCTGGGGCTCACGGACATCAATGAGGCCTACGTGGAAACACTGAAGGTAGATGACGGGCTATTGTCCTCCCTGGCCTTGGCCACTCGGCATGGTCAGGCAGCTTTTGGGGAGGGTGAACGGCCAGCACACCATGAGGCTGGGTGTGACATACGGAATGTCTTCAGTTGAGGAAGGCAGGAAAGGCCTTGATCTTACCTCAGGTGTGGAGAACTCAGAGCTCAGCCACTTTGTAAAGGGACCTTCTGTGTCTGCTTGCTCCTGGCAGTCGGCCTGCACTTCCCTTGGGCCTCAGTGTCCATTTGGAGAGCAGCAGGGTCTGAGGTGATGGAAGTCCCTGTAGCTCCTGGGATATCTGGCCACTAGCCCCTCAGACATCCTCAGTGTGCACCTTCCCACCCTGCCCTCCCACCAAGACAAAGGTGAAGCTGCCTCCTTCAGTTTCCTGACTTAGTTCAGGGCATGGGTCACATGGGGTCCTCACCATGTGGAAAGAAATGCTTGTCTTAGTTTTTGTCCTCTCCCTCAGCCCTCTGACTGCCCTCTGGGGTCCAGATTACCCTCCTGTCACCCTCATGTCACCCCCTTTGTCACTTCTGCTTTTCCTTGCCTGTCTCAGCACATCTGACTTGCCTCCTATCTCTGCCCCTCCTCCCCATCAAGTCATGCAACTCTTGGTGGTCTGCCAAGCATGCCTTATGCACATACTCCCGTGTCCTACTCCTATTCCTGCCCCTGCCTCCAAGTTTTCCTGAACAGAACCCTGGGTATAATGTGGCTGGCTCTTGTCCACCAGAATCTTTTTGGGTTGTCTTCTCATTCTCCTGGCTCACTGGGCCTGGGGCCCGCTTGTGGCTGTGAGCAGGGCCTTCATGCTGTGCTGGGCTCCCCAGGAGCATAGTGTGATTATCAGCTTGTCATCCTCTCTCTGCAGCACTGTTTCATGATGCCCCAATCCCTGGGTGTCATTGGAGGGAAGCCCAACAGTGCCCACTACTTCATCGGCTATGTTGGTGAGTCAGGTCCACCTGTCTGGGTCACACCATTGCTGGGAGGGTTTCCCTGAGCAGCGCTGCTGCCTCTCCTGCTCCACCTTGCCCACCACAGTGTCTGTGGATGCAGGGCTGCCAGTGTAAAAGCAGCATGTCTCCACAGTGCCTCTGCCTGGTGCTATACGTTGGCTGCCCATGTGGGCTTCCTGCATCCCTTTCCCTATGATCTGGTCCCACCCCAACTCATGCCTGCTGTACTTCACAATGGGGTTGTCTGGTTGGACTGGCCTTGGCATGCGGGGTCTAAATATGATCCTCATCCACTCCCTGGCTGACCTTCACTTTACCCAGGTGAGGAGCTCATCTACCTGGACCCTCATACCACACAACTGGCAGTGGAGTTGACAGATGGCTGTTTCATCCCTGATGAGACCTTCCACTGCCAGCACCCGCCCTGCAGGATGGGCATCGGGGAACTGGACCCGTCCATTGCTGTGGTATGTCCCAGCCACCTGCCCCCCACCAAACCTGTTTTAGGATGAAGAGGGAAACTTTGAGGTTTGTGTACCTTTCCCAGCATTTGTTTAAGTACTGTGTGCTAACTGATTGCACCACTGGAGCTCTTTCCCAGTATTTGGAGTGTTGTTTTCTCATGGTTTTGATCAGGAGGGTGTTACCTAATTTTCATGTGTTTATGAAGCATTTGTGGTTTCTTTTGATACTGATATCCAATTTCATTGCACTATGGTCTGATAGTATGCATGAGCTAATTTCAATTCCTTTGCATTTACTTAAGCATGTTCTGTGAGCTAGTATGTCATCTACTTTGGAGAACATCCCATGTGCAGCTGAGACAAATGTGTATTCTGATATTGTGGGGTGGGACATTCTGTAGACATCTAAGTCCATTTGTTCAAAAGTTTGGTTCAATTCTAATATTTCATTGTTGATTTTTTGATAAAGTTGATCTGTCTATTTGTGACAGTGGGGTGTTGATATATCCCAATATAATTGTATTAGTGTTTATTTGACTTTTCATGTCTATTAATATTTGTTTTATATAATTGGATACACTGGTATTTGTTGCATATATGTTTATGATTGTTATCTCTTCCTCTTGGATTGTTCCCTTTACAAGGATGTAGTGACCCTCTTTATCTCTCTTAGTCAGTCTTGGCTTCAAATCCACTTTGTCTGCAAATAGAATAGTTACCCCTGCTTTTCTCTGGGTTCCTGTCACATGGAATATTGTTTTGTATCCTTTGAATTTCAGTCTTTGAATTTCTTTTTGAATTAAATATGTGTCTTGTATGCAGCATATTGTTAGATCTTGCTTCTTGATCTACTCTGCCAGTCTGTTTCTTTTGATTGGGAATCGAGGCCATTAACATTGATGGTTCTAACTGATATATATTGACTTATCCTTGTCATATTATTTTCCTGTTGTTGGCTCCCTTTTGTCCTGTTTGTTTACCTGGCCTGGTGGATTTCTTCTGTTGGGGTTCATGGAGTTGTAGTCCTTGTTATCTCTTTCCAGAATGTCCTTCAGAACATTTTGGAGTGCTGGTTTGGTGTTCATGGATTTCCTCAGGTGTTCTTTGTCATGGAAGTATCTTACTTCTTCATCAGTTTTGAAAGATAGTTTTGTGGGGTACATCAATTTGGGCTGGAGGTTGTTTTCCTTTAGGGCTTGAAATACTTTAAGCTCTTCTTGACTTGAGAGTTGTGTTGAGAAGTCAGCTGTGGTTCTGATGGGCTTTCCTTTATAGGTGATTTGTTTTTTTTTCCCTAACAGCTTTTAATACTCTGTCTTGTCTTGAATTTCTGGAACCTTCACTATGATATGCCTGGCTGTAGATTTTTTTTTTTAATCATGGCTAATTGGAGCTCTACATGCCTCACTTATTGTATGTCAAATTTATTTTTCCCTGCCGGGGAGTTTTCTGCTGTGATGTCTGAACAGTTTTTTTTTTTTATAATATTTGTGCTATCTCTTGCTTTTTCATTGACTCAAATCAATCCTGTGTTACTCTTCTTTTCATCATCTGGCAGCTACTGTATTGCTTTTCTTTTCTTTTTTGTTTTTCTTCCTGTACCGGGAATTGAACTCACAACCTTGAGCTTGCCAGGCAGGCGCTGTGCCGCTGAGCTAAATCCAAAGCCCTTTTCCTAACTTTTTTTTTTTTTAATTGTATTGATTTTCGTGATCCCTTGCTATTTTTAAGAAATCTTTCTTTTCATGATTGCTAACTGCAAGCCTGTCTTCTATATTTGAAATTCTATCCTCACATTGGTTCCTTCTGCTGTGGGTACATTAAGTGGAATTTTTATTCTCCTGGATATCTGCTTGAATCTGTTTTATGGATTCCATTTCTTTCCTATGTTGGGCATTCATGGCTTCCATCATTTTCTTAAGTGCTTCTATTTTTTTTATCTGTCTGCTATCGAGTCACTAAGCATGGTTTTCATTGTGGACACCATCTCTGTAGTTATCTGAGAAATTACTTCTGATTTGATTTTTTCTTTTTTGTTTTTCTTAGATTTTTTTCTAGAGCCTCATCTGTTTACTTTGTTGTCACCATTTTAGAGTGGCCAGGTGGCTTTCATACTGTCCCGCCTCATTGCCCTCTGGGTTTGCCTTTGGTGAATTATCTGTCTGGGGTTGTGTCTTGTTTAAGTGTGTTCTAATTTTGTTTCTTCTTTTTTTTTTTTTTTTTTGTTTATTAAGTTTAATTCCTAGGGTGATGCTTATAAATTACCTATGGTGAGTTGCTTTATTGCTAGTATTTAGAACCCTTTGGAAATGACTACTACTCAGGTGTCTTCCAGGTGTAGCTGGATTTTGGGTTTTGAGTCTGTTGCAAGATCCTACCTCCTCAGTTTGTTGGGGAGGAGAAGTTGCTGCCTGCTTGGTCTAGCTCCTGGTTCTTTGGCACTGGCCCGTGGTATTTTCTATGACCCTTAGGCAATCTCAGTCTTGGAATACCAGGAAGAACAGCTGATTAGAACATTGTGTCACTTTGGCTAAAGTGCTACAGTCAGCAATAACAATAGCATCAAATATAGCGTGGAAAACGACAAACTGAGGTAACCATTAGTTTGCCATCTTTGACTGTATGACCTGTATTTGTGATTGTATAGCAAAATCTAAAACAGACCAGAAAATTGTACTCAGTGTATAAGTCCTTAGTATGTCAATTGTACCCTTAGGGGAGAAAATTTAAAAAGGGTTAGGTAAAAAATAGAGAGGTAGAAGAGGAGGAAGATATCAGAGGCAAGGCTGAAGGACAAAAGGGAATCACGAAAACTTCAGAAAACTGGTGCAGAAGTTAGGAAGGAAAGAGAGAAGCAATAAATAAAAGGAAGAACAGAACAACAACTACACAAAACTAGAAACCATGTTCACACTCATATAAAAAGATCAAATAATGAAGGAGAAAAAAAACAAAAAACAACAGCAACAAAAACAAGAGAGAGAAAAAAAGAAGGGAAAAAAGGTCCAGTTCATCTCTCCTGTCACTGGTAGACAACATGTGAAGACAGAGTCCAGATCTGTGTTGATTTATCCCAGCAAGCCAGCAGTAGCTTTATGGCAGGGTAGTGGATAATCTCAGCAAGTTGTACCTTTATTTCCCCGGAAGTTCAGGCTAGAGTCTGTCCATGAGACTGAGACCAGACTCGTTCAGCCTGCAGCCTGTCAGCATACCTTCTGCGGGCTTGAACTCAGCTTAGAGCTGCTAGATGGACCTAGCAGTTGTTCTGAGTTCTGAGCTCAGTTGGCCCCTCTCCAAGATGGGTCCCGGCGAATCTCCTTCTCCCAAGGGACGACTGAGCCCTCAGCACTCACCCCCAGCCAGTGCAGTCCTTCACATCCACTGCTCCCTTCTACTGCTGCATCTCTCTGTGGAGGCCTCTGAGGTCACCAGGAGTGACCGTGTGTCCACAGGTTTGAACCGTTCCTCCCACACAGTGAGTCCCAACTCAGGGAGAAGGCTCTGCCAGCTACCTCCTTCTTCACTGATGTTTCTCTTTTTGCTGTCCCCGTGGGCTTCAGTTCTTGCTTCAGATCCTTCCTGGATCCAGGAGACCCACTTCCCTCTTGCGTGTATTCCTGTGTTACTGTATTCATTGTTCTCATGGTTTTGAATTCTAAGGCCATGGCATGAACTGTGCTGGGCCCTGCAGATCCTCCTTAGAGACGGCTACTTTCTGAGTTAGCAGCCAGAGTGCATTGGTGTGCACATCTCAAGTGTGAGTGTGCATGTAAAGCAAGTGTGCATGTGGTGAGTGCATGTGCCAGGTCCACACTAGCATTGCTTCTGTCATTTTTCTGTTGGTGTTACTTAGTACACCTGAGAGATGCTTCCCTAAGAACAAGTTTCCCACTATTCTTTGGATTATATGGTTGAAATTGTTGATATGTAGTTCAAGCAAACCTGCTACTTCTCAAAATTTGATGGTGGAAGAGACAATAAAGAAATTCCACTGGGTGTGGTGACACATACCTATAATCCCAGCCATTTGGGAGACTGAGGCCAGATTGCAAGTCAAAGGCCAGCCTAAGCAAGACCCTGTCTCAAAGTAAAAATGGCTGGGGATTTAGCTCAGTGGTAGAGCACCCCAGGTTCCATCCCGGTACCACAAAAAAAAGAAAAAGAAAACAATACGTGTAAACCATTTGTGGTGGTGCACACATGTAATCCCAGCACTCTGGAGGCTGAGGCAGGAGGATCACTGTGAATTCAAGGCCAGCCTGGGCTACAGAGTGAGTTCAAGGCCAGCATGAATTGCATAGTGAGACCCTGTCTCAAAAAGACCAAAAAAAAAAAAAAAAAAAGTAAAAGCAAAAACTAGAAGCAAAGCCAAGCCTTAGGACGTCATTACTTGTATGGGTATGTGGGTATGAGAATCCTGGTGTGCCACGCTGGGACGTGCATACCAGCTCCAGGATGTCTGGGGAGGTGGCATGCATGAGGACGGCAGCTGGAGCTGCTTCTGAGTTGCCCAGCTCTCTGTAGCTTCCAGTAAGTGGTACTTCTGCACTAAGGTCAAACTAGAAAGCCAGCTAGCTAGTCCTGTGTAGGGGGCTGAGGCGGGAGGGTTGAGAGCCTGTGCAACTTGGTGAGGCTCTGTCTAGCTCAGTCTATAAAATTGGCAGTTAAGGATGTTGCTTGGTAGCGCAGTGCGCCTGGGTTCAGTCCCTCAGCACTGCAGAAAAAAAAAAAACAACCCAAAGCCAAGCACCATGGCAGGAGGTGCAGGCAGGTGGGGACTAGCAGGTGCTAAATGCAGGGGCTGCACAAGGACAGAGGCAGCGTGCTGGCCCCACTATTCTCATTGCTGTAGGGAGGCAGTGCACAGGGCTTCGTTCAGGCGTATTTCATCATCAGGCTTGGTTTCTGTGTCTTCCTCATGGTGACAGCAGAGGGGAGTGCTCGACCTTCTCAGTGCCATCCCTTCTTGGTTCTGTCTTTTGCCTGCCTGTGCCTGTGACTCTGGCTTTGGTGGTGCTCAGGGTCCTCAAGATGTTGCTGCAGTCCAACTAGACTTTCCAGCTGGTCCCTGTACAGACGGGTCCTAGCACTCGCCAGTGCTGCTGCCCATAGGACTCTCGTCACTCCCTCCCAGGCATACTTTCTCAGCACATGGCTGCCGTGGCTCCAGAATGGCCTTGGTTACCTCTGCTGCTTGGTCCTGGGCCGAGGCCAAGATGAGGCCAGGTCTCAGCTGCAGGGGGAAGAGGCACTCTGCTCTTCGCCCCAGCATAATCATAGTTTGCTTCATTCCCAGGAGGCTCATTGAGGCTAACATCTTTTGGGTAAAGCCAGGCAGAGGGAAAGGGGTGCACTGTGCTTCAGACCTGCATTGGATCCCTAAGGGTGGTTGGACTGTGCTGCATCTGGACCTGCAGCTCATGCCACATGGGGTCACATTGCTGTTGCTGTCACTTCATTTTAGGGGTTTTTCTGTAAGACTGAGGACGACTTTAACGACTGGTGCCAGCAAGTCAAAAAGGTCTGTAGCTGCTGCCCTTCTCTCCCATCTGCAGCCTGGCCGACCCTCTTGGGAACAGGGAGTGTGTTTGTGTGTGTGTGTGTATGGGGGTGCCCTGAGGCCTTGCACAGCTGTATTGACTAAATGGGCGGGGTGTTCCTGGGCTTCATCCCAGCACAATTGCCCACCATGGGGCTGGTGCCATGTGGTAATTTCAGGGTGGGATCCTCTACAGGTGCTCACTGCCCTCTTCCCTCCCTGGCACATGGTGTTGTTGCCCTGGGCTTTGTTGTAGCCCTAGGTGTGGAACTGCCTGGCTTGTCCCTGTGATGGGGAAACAGAGTTGACCCCATGCTGAGGCAGCCTCGACTCATGGGTGAGGCTGGGCAGCTGCTCACACCCGTCTCTTCACAGTTGTCCCTGCTTGGGGGTGCCCTGCCCATGTTTGAGCTTGTGGAGCAGCAGCCTTCCCACCTGGCCTGCCCCGATGTCCTGAACCTGTCCCTTGGTGAGTCCTGAATGTGGGTGGCCCCACCTGCATGCCCTTGGGTCATGGGGCCCGGGGCCCCTCACTGCCCACGTGCTCCATTGGCTTCTAAGTGGTCAGGTTCTTGTGAGCCTGGGCATGGCATCATGGGGGTGGTTTGGGTCTGAGAGCAGCGAGTCCCTCCTCTCACCCTGAGCTCAGAACAGCAGAACCTGCACCTTGTCTTCTGCCTGCTCTGGAATGTCTGCCAGGTGCTATGGAGCTGGGTGCCCCATTGGTCCTTGACTCTCCGAGGGCTCAGTCCAGCCCAGGAGCCAAGGGGTCATGGGGAACAGCTCCTTGGGCCCTGGCATGAGGGCAGAGTGCTGACCTTGGGGAACACTGGCCAGAGCTCATCAGGCCTTCCCAGCCCTCAGCAACTAGTCTGTACTTGATAGGAGTGAACTGCTGTTCTCTCCTCCCCAGCCCCCTGGTGCCTCAGAGCTGAACCGTGCTCATGGGTCTGCACCCCCAGAACTGGCTTCCGGCATCTTCAGAGGAGCCCTGAGATGTGTGATGAGACTTTATCTTGTTTCTTCTAGAGTCTTCTGATGTGGAGCGATTGGAAAGATTCTTTGACTCAGAAGATGAAGACTTTGAAATCTTGTCCCTCTGAGGGTCCTGGGGTTGACAGGCGGCTTTCCATGGCCCTCACTGGGGCGCCTTTGAGAACCTAGCCCTGCCTCGGGCACTCAGTGCCACTGTACCGCATTCCATCCACCCAGTCTGCCCCTGCCAAGTGCCGCGCCCATGCTGTCTGCCTGGAGGCCTGTGCTGCCCAGGGACCAAGGCCTTTGCTCCCCTGGACGCCTTATGCTTGGAGCCAGCCCACGCAGCCCAGGGTGTGCCTCTGGCCACCCACAGGAAGAGGTGCTTGGCAGGAAGCTCAGTGTGACAGGCCTGGAGCTTACGGAGTTCTCTGCTTGGCACTGCCAGCCTTGCATACCCACACCGGCTTTGGCCCTGCTCTCCTGGGCACCAGGTCTGTGGTTGGTTTGGAATTAAAGCCCTGTTTGGAGTTACTCAACACCGACATGAGTTTCTGGGCCATTTCCCAGGTCATTCCCAGAAGATCTGCAGTTTGGCATGTGTGGAACAAAAGCCATGTTGTGGCTTCATGCTGGGCAGAGTGAGCTCAGCCACATCCCCTCTGCCCAACATGGTTACCAAGGGCTACTCTTGGGAGAGCAGGTGGAGAGAGCTCACAGAATGGGCACATGGGAAACCAGAGGCGTCGAGTGCCCAGGACCAGGTGTGAGTCCTAGAGCCAGTCCTCAGAGTCCCCACAAGTGCGGCTTCTGTCTCCTTGGGCCGAAGCATTTGGAGATCCACTGTCTGCTGCTGCTCGCTGTCATGCCAGCTCCTGAGTGGCTCTCTACCTGGGACACTGACCAATGGGATGGCGCACCCTCCTGCGCATGTCTTTTCTCAGAAATGCCGGGCAGCTGAGCCCCCAGCACTTGCAGGTGAAGTATCCAGACTCTGCTATGCTCATTTCAGCAACCACCTTCTCACCCTGGTTTCCAGGCCCTCAGAACTTGCTACTGTGGCCTGTGTGTTCTAGAACAGGAGCTGTCCTCCTGCTAGCAGGTGTAGCAAAGGATGGGGGACCTGGGGTGGCCACACAGGCACCTTTCTGCAGCCAGGCAGGACTGGAGGAGCCCAAGGTGGGTCTCAGCTGTAGCTGCGCATGGCAGCACCAGCTGCCCAGAGGCAGCAGAGGACACCCCAGGCCCCAGGTGTTGAAGGTATAATTTATTTCCTTTTTCTTTTCTTTTCCTGCTTCCTCTCCTTACCATGGCTATGGGTGGGGCAGGCAGCGGGAAGGGCTGGGACCATTTCTATTTCTTTGGGTTCTGCTTTCTGCCTTGTTGCTGGTTCCTGAGGTAAGCAGGCAGTGTCCAAGGAGCTGCCCTCCACATCTGGAGAAAGCTTACTGAAGAGGAGGTGGTTCATTCTTAGTATAGTTCACAGTTCTTAATGGCAAATAACAAGTTTCCATAGAAAACAAAGCGTGTGTGTGTGTCTACTGATTTTCCCTCGGGTTGCAGTTGATTGGTCAGTCTTTTTTTTTTTTTTTTTTTTTTTTTTTCTCAGGTATCGGGAACCGAACTCACGACCTTGCGCCTGACAGGCAGGCGCTTTTGCCGCTGAGCTAAATTCCGAGCCCCTCAATCTTTTTTTTTGACAGTGTCACATGTAAAACTTGCAGAGTTGGACAAGCAGAGCCTGTGCTGCCCCTAGCCAGGCTGTGTGAGGAGCTAGGTACAGCACCTGCCCGCCTGTGGTTCTGGGGAACCTGTGATGCTGAATCTGTAAAGGGCACAAAGAGTTAACTTTAGGAAAATGAACAGGAGGGTGTAGGATGTGCCCCATGTGTGGGCTGCGCCTGTGAGTAGCCTGGCTTGGGGCCAGGGCACAGCACGGAGGTGGGAATTGACTGGCTAGCTGCCTCATGCCATTCAAGCAGGACGACCCTGAGTCACCCCAACTGGTCCACCCTGCAGGATAGGTACCAAAGGCCCAAAGAGAAGAACAGGGGCCACTCATTGCCCAGCTGAGGTGGCCTGAGGGTGAGTCACCCAGGCAGGTCTGAACTTGTAATGTTCCTGCCTCAGCCTTCTAAATGCCAGAGTTACAGGCACGCACCACCAGTTTACAGAACACATTTTTGCTTATGGTTGTGCAAGTAGGGGAGGTTAAAATGATGTTATCATAGGGATGGTCCTTCTGCAGACTCCAAGGAGGAAGTAGGTCCCTCCTCACCCTCACAGCCTGCAAATGCACCTCCCAATCCCTGTGGAGACATAAGGCCCCCTTGGAGGATCCTAGACTGCAGATCCTTGGGCGTTTACCCAGTGTCACTCTTGCTGTATGGGGTACTACCTTCCATCCTAGCACTCTACCCAGAGGCTACTGTACAGGATGGATTCCATGAGAATTGTCAGTAAGCCCTATCTTAGGGTCTGTTAAAAGGGGAAAGAATGAAAAAAAAAAAAAAAGCTCTAGGGTCATAAAAACAAGCTCAAGGTTAACATTGGTGCTCGGAACATAGGATGTGTTATGCCAGTATGGTGTGGCATACCCAGTGAGGTCCACCCTGGTGAGACCATAGACCAAGACAAGCCCAGGGCAGGCAGGACCTTCAACGAGGTTTCAGTTCCTGCTCAAGGCTGGCTTAGCCCACAGCTGACATCTGTGGACAGAAAACTATACGAATACGTTTGCAGTTAAGTTTTTATTGGGGTTTGTAACAGATTCAGAAGTTGGGCCCAGTAGCCCATACCTGTAGCTTGAGCTACTTAGGAGGCCAAAGCAGTAAGACTGGAAGTTCAAGGCCAGCCTGAGCAACTGAGTAAGACCCTGTCTCAAGGTAAAGTTAAGAAAAGTGCTAGGACAGTAGCTCAGTGGTAAAGCACTTCCCCAGCATGTTTAAGGCCATCATGGGTTCATGCCAGGACTAAAAAAAAAAAAAGTAATTGACATTTCTGACAAACTGCTCACTTTTCTACCCCTAAAGTTAAATAAGAGCAGCATATATATTACCATCTTCAAGACATAGGAAGACAAGTTCATGGTACTGCCAGAGCCCACAAAGCCAGTGTTCTGCCATGCATGTCTGGGTACAGCCCAGCTTCAGGTCAGAAAGGGGCCCTGCAGGTCTCTGGCGCCAGGACAGTCCTGGAAACCAAAACTGGAATGCCGCTGAGTGTCCAAAGGGCCTGGTGGAGGTGTCTTGATGGTGGCCAGGTTCATTGCCACAGCTCCCCCAGGGGCCTCTGGGCCGCACCAAGGATGGCAGCTTCAGAGAGTGAGCAGATTTCCTCATGGACATCCTCAATGCTCTTGGAAGCGTCGACCACCTGCTTCCACAGAGGACATGTGAGAGGTCATTACCACCTTTCCCTTCGCTCCAGTATTTGTGGCACTTTTGGGGATGCTGGACGTGGCACGAGGCTTCTGAGATCCTGTACTCCACCTCACCCCAGTGGTATGCTAGGTGCACAGCTGTCTACTCTCCTGCCATCCCCAGATACAGGAGAAACACCCGTGCCAATGGCTGCCCTCGCTCTTGCAGCCCAGCACTGTAAGCAAGGTGTGTAGTTGCTGTGCAGCCTACTGTAGCCCATGCTACCAAACACCAGAGCTCTTGAGGGATTGTCCTCTCAGTCTACAGGAGGCCTCCACAATGGCAGCTCTCAGCACTCTGAACATGAGGACCTGGCAAACCTGGGTCTCTTCCCTGTCCTCCACCTCTGCACTGTACCACACAGAAGCAGTGCTGGAAGAGAAACCAGAAGGCAGGTGAGAGGGAAGCCCACAGAGTGCCAGGATTTCTAAGGCTCCTCTCTGTTTTCTTTTTAGTACTCAGGGCCTCTACACTGAGCTACATCTCCAGCCCTTGGCTACTTTGAGATGGTCTGGCTATATGGCCGAGCTGCACAGGTGGGGCTCAAACTTGCTCCTCCTACCTAAGCCTCCCAGAGTACTAAGATTACAGGTGTGTGCCACCATGTCTGGTTAGAAGTCTTTGCTATAGGGCTGGATGGGACCAACAGCTCTGTAAGGATGGCCACAACTCTCGGCAACAAACTACAAAAGCTCCCAGGTTTGCAGAGGCCTCTGCTTCATAAGACATGGCTGCAGCAAGAGTGACCCTCATCTGTGCTACCACCTGGGTGGCACCTGTTCAGCACAGCCCTCACCAGCCTTGTCAAGGTGGCCCTCACACCTGGCTCACTGCCCATGAAGACAAGCGCTTCCAAGGAAAGGGCACTGTCACTGGTTGAAACAGTAAGGTAAGACTCCGAATTTTAAGATAAACTTCAAAATGATGGGGAAATGTAACACATGCAAAGGTGAGACCAGCAAGGTAGTCTAGGCTGTCTGCAGGCACAGGCAGGCTACAGACATTTGGCAGCAGCTCCGGTGCTGGCTGAGCCCCAGCCCCCACTCTGGCAGGAGTTTAAGCCCTGCAGGCTGGGTCATGACATGGATTTGTGGGTGCTACCAAATCCACCAGGATCTCCCTGGCTGCTGTGCAAGTCATGTCCAGGATAGAGGGTGGAGGCATGTCCTGGGAAAGGCTGAAGCTGACTCCTGGGATGGTACAGTGAGGAAGCAGGAGCAAAGGCAAACCTGGCACAGCCGCTGTCCTGGGCACAGGGAGGGGCCCCAAAGAATGGAACAGGAGAGGATCCAGGCTGTACCTGTGTGGGGGGAGCCTCCAGTGCTACAGGAAGGAGTTGGCACACATATCCCATGGGATAGGTTATGGTGAGGTCTGAGGAGGAACCCTCAAACGGGCATAGTGCCCCTTTGGACAGCACAACCTAAGCAGAGACAGGACTCCGTGCTACTCCCGGGATCAGGAAACCAGAAGATGAGGTATACAACAGCTTCCAGCACTCAAGTTCTCAACCATGTGGGTAGCTAAGGCCTTTCACACAAGATGCAAAGGGGCCTGCAGGTAAACACAGTCCACTGGATGAGGCACCATGACTCCACATTTTGCAGAATCCACCTAGAGGACTGCAATTTGTTACACAGGGAATGTGGGCAGAGCTCAGTGGCAGAGCACTTGCCTGTAAGTGTAAGGCCCTGGGTTCCATTTCCAGCACCCCCAAAAAGAGGGGGTGTGGTGACTTGCTGGCATCTGGCCAGCTGCCTGAGGCTCCATGGAGGACAAACCAGACTGTAACAGCTGTGCTGCTGTGCCCTTGCAGCAGGATAGACTCAAGTACCTGAGCCCTCTAAGCTCGTCCCAGTTCCAGGGCCCTCACCTTCCAGTTCAAAGTCGAGTCCCTCATGAGCTGCTGGAAGCTGCACAGGGCCCGTTCCTGGAAGGTCGTCTCCTCATACCGCTCAACGCCAAACTCCCCCCGTGTGGCAGCGTCCGACAGTTGTAACTGAAGGAACAGGATCAGATCAGGCTTGGGCAGGCCCACATCCGGCTGCTTACACCAATGTAGGGAGAAATTCTGCCAACAAAGAACAGAACAGTTAGGGGGAAAAAGCAAGTACAGTCTGATCTTGTCCAAATCATAAAAAAGGAAAAGTAGCTGACATTTGGTGTAGTACCAAGAGTACACCGAAGTGACTTTTTTAAGTGGTAAAACCTCATACATTGCATTCTCTGATTTTCCTCTTTGAGTGCACTGAGGACACAATGGCTCCTGCCCTGGTATGCATACTTCTATGGTGGCCCTTATGACAGGTAGCTCTAGATCTTCTGTCCAGGAAGAAAGCACAATCTCGGCAGATAGAGCCTTGAGGCCCACTAGGCCCAGGAAGCCTGAGGTTGAATGGACAGAGCCAGATCAGGGCCTTTCACCGACCCCAACAAGAGGAGATGGGCAGTCCTGGCAGCCAACTGGATGCTGGACTATGTTAGAGCTCATGGGCAGATTCCTCGTTAGGCATCCTGCCACCCTATAAAGACGGTGTCTGTGTTCCTGGAGGGAAGGCAGGGCCAAGAACCCCAGCCTGTAACACCATGCCCTAAGTTCACAGGTCCATGGCCCTGCCCAAAGGGCCTGCAGAACCAGCTCTCAGTAGTGGTAAGCATGTCAAGACAGGGACAGTCCCACAGCATCCTGACCACCTCTCTTGTGCTCTTTGTACAAACTGACTGCTTTACTGAGGAAGGTCTCTGCCTAACATGTGAAGAAAGACAGAATTAAAATGCTACCACTTTGCCATTATTCATCAACAAGGGCTATTACCACACAAAAGACAAGGGGGTGTGGCTCAATGGTACCATCACAGTTGCCTAGCATGCATGGGCCTCTGATCCCCAGTACCACCAAAAAAGAAAACATGTAAGTAAAATTTTGAAAAACTTAGCTAAGCAGGGTGGTACCTGCCTGTAACTCTAGCTTGTTGGGAAGCTACTTGGGACAGGAAGGAAGTAAGGAAGGATAAATTCTTGAAAATGTTAATGCAAAGAAGGAATGTGGAAACAAATCAAGACATGTAAGAGGTATTTCAATATATGGACTTTAATTGGATTTGAGTTCAGTGTGACTTAAACTACAAATAAGACAATCAAGCTGGGCATGACAGCCCACTCCTGTAATCCCAGCACTGGGGGAAGCTGAGGACAGTCAGTGGGCAGTTCAGACCCTCTCTCAAAATAAGCAGTAAAAAAGTGTTGCAGATAAAGCTCAGTGGGAAGACCCTATGTTCAATCCTCAATATGTCAAAAAGAAAAAAAAAAAGATGAAAAACCAAGGCAATCAGCTTTTGACAGAGAGCTCTGAGAAATCTGAACAATGGTGGAATGACTAATTTTTTAAAATTGTTTTTTAAAAATTATTTTAGCTAGACATGGCAGCACACACCTGTAATCCCAACACTCGAGGTAGGAGGATCACTGTTTGAAGCCAGCCAGGGCTACCTAGTGAGTTTAAGACAACCGGAACTGTGTAATGAGACCCTAGCTCAAAAGAAAAAAGTTATTTTATGGATGGCAGAGACATTTATGAAGGAAATAAGGCTGTCTAGTGTGGGATGGAAGAGAATGACTACAGAGGCCCCAGGACTTGTGATGGTGCTAGGTGGTTTGTCATTTTCTCTGCTGGTTTATACTTTAAGTTTTCAAAATAAAAAGCAGAAAAAGAAGCAGTATAGTCACTACCATTATATTTGTGAAGCCCCAGCTCCAAAGGGCAGGTAGGGAGGTCAGAAAAGGAGGAAGACACCATCCTAGTTCTTCCTGACAGATGGAAGACACTGGATCAAGCATACACCAGTCGACCACTTTCAAAAACTGTGGGAAAGCAATCTTTCAAGTAAAACACACAGTTATGTCTGTGAAAACACTCTTTGATCAATGTGACCACTAGGTATACCTAAAATGTACCAATGTACTTAAAGAACAAGCTAGGCATGGTGGCACAAGATTGTAATCCCAGCACTCGGGAGGCTGAAGCAGGAGAAATGCTGTGAGTTCGAGGCCAGCCAGGGCTACAAAGTGAGTTCAAGGCCAGCCTGAACAGCATAGTGAAACCGTGTCTCAAAAAGACCGGGGAAAAAAAAAAAAAAAAAAAAAAAAAGAAAAGAAACTGTAGCTAAATACGTTTGCTCTTAATAAGAGACAAATTAATCCAGCCCAAGGGTAAAAGGGACACAAGAACCATAAAATCCCAAAGAGTGACTTGCATGTGTGCTGCTCATGGCCATTGCAGCTACCAGACAGGCCCAGCAGCACTCACCTCCTTGGCGCTTGTAAAGGCGACACCAGAAAATGCGTATCTGTCCACAACAAGGGTCACACCCTGGTGCAACTTCTCCTTAATTAATGGCCTGAAAAACAGAATGATATATGCTTGTAATCCCAGCACTCCAGAGGCTGATGCAGGACTGCTGCAAGTTCAAGGCCAGCATGAACTACCTAGTCAGACTCTGTCTCAAAAAAAACAAAAAATCAAAACAAAACAAAATCCCTCACAATAACCATTACAGCTTTCAAAGCTCCAGATCTTCTCTTTAGAAGATGCTATGTGGACCCTACCAGCAAAGCCCAGGGTGGACCAGATAATCCCCTAGAAGTGACCACCCACACTTGTAAAGCCTGAGACAGGAACATGTTCTCAGTTGTCAGAACAGAGGGCAAGGGCTGGGGATATAGCTCAGTGGCGCAAGCATCTGCCTGTCAAGTGCAAGGTCCTGAGTTTGATTCCCAGTACCAAAAATAAAATAAAATAGGGGCTGGGGATTTAGCTCAGCAGCAAAAGCGCCTGCTTGGCAAGCGCAAGGTCGTGAGTTCGGTTCCCGGTACCAGAGAAAAACCAAAACCAAAAAAAAAATAAATAAATAAAAATAAAATAAAATAAAATAGAACGGAGGGCAAGCATTGCCCTAAGGTGGGGATGGGGTGGGGGTGGGATCCTCACAAAGAAAGAGCAAAGGATGGCAGAGGGGTGGACCAGGCTGGCAGCTAACACATCAATGATCGTCCCCTCAAGTCCTGCAAGGAAAAGGATGAACAGGATATAGGGACATTCACAACCAACCACAGGCCCACCCTCATCCCCAAAGTGCCAAGATTTTAGATATGCATATATGAGGGGCATGAGTTAGCAAAGCATTGCTAAAGCCAGAGAAAAACAATCAAATTCACCCCGCTCAGCCAATCTCACCTCTCAAACAACAGCCAACTGATCTTTGACAAAGGAGTAGACACTATGATAGGGCAAAATCAGTCTGCAACAAATGTCGCTGGAGCAATTAGACACTCACATGTAAAAAAATGAATCCAGACCCAGATCTTTCACACCACAAAATTAGATCAAATGGACCACAGACCCTAATGCAAGAGGTCCCCAGCAAGGTCACAAGAAAATGACCAAAGACCCTATTACAAACTCTGGCATGTGAGAAACGATGGGTGCAATCCCCAGCACTAAGGAAGAAAAAAAAACCAACCTATAAGCTTTAGTTAATAACCAAAGAGGGCCCAGGATGTAGCTCAGCAACACAAGTGCCTGACTGGCATGGGCAAGGTCCTGAGTTCAATTCCTGGTACCCCCCCAAAAAAGCATGAGAATAGCTATTAACTGTAACAACATACAGAAGATTGCTGTGGGTTCCAGCCCATCTTGGGTTGCATAGTGAGATCAAGGCCAGCCTGGACTAGAGTAAGACCCCGTCAAGAAAAGAGAGGGGAGAAAGAGAAGGAGGGAGGGAGGAAGATACAGGAAAGACAGGAAAGGGGTGGGTGCAGGAACTCTTTCTGATCAATTTGTAAACTAAAACTAGTTATAAATGGGGGAGGGGATGAGCAGAAAGGAAAAGCAGTAGTCAGGGCTCCCTACGAACTGTGTCACTCCTGCTGCTGGGACAGCTGTGGAGCAAGAAGCCTCTAGGACATTCAGGCCTCACCCTGCCCCACATGATGTTAATGGCACACAGAATCCAGAGCCCATACTAGCAGCAAGGTCCTCGGGGTAGGGGTACAAGGGGTTTGGGCTTTTACACTTGTTCCCAGCGGTTGGCAGAAAAAAGCAGATGCACTGAATGATCCTCCAGTTCACTTTTCTTCTCCAAGTAGGAACTGAGAAGTTTGCCAATTTCCGTTGATCTTTCTATTAAAAAAAAAAAAAAAAAAAAA
>NW_004955542.1:153816-156631 GCF_000276665.1 Chinchilla lanigera | reverse complement strand
AAAAAAAAAAAAAAAAAAATTAAAGCTGGGATGTAACTCAGTAGTACAGCATTGGCGAAAGAGAGAATGTACTTTGTACTGAATTTCTCCTCCAGACCCACGCTTGTCTAGCTTTGGGTTTCACTTTACTAAAGCTGGACAAGTTTGGACCATCCGGAGGCCAAAGAGGTTTCCCTGAGAAAAGCAGCAAAGTGCAGACAAGCTGCAGAAAGGTGCCTTAGGGCAAGAGGCAGAAAGCCATTAGTTCAAAGGTAGTACTTGTAAAATGTGCGGACGAGTTTGCAGGAAGAAAAACCTTCTTCCCCCAATTCCTCATCCATCTAGACCTCTTGATTAAAAAAACCTTTTTGTTGGTGGTACTGGAATAAACGCAGGTCCTTTGCAGAGCTACAACCCCACCCCTTAAACAAAAAACACTTTTTTGAAAAGGGTCTTCCCAAGTCGCTTAAGTGTCCAGCCTGGGCCCGAACTTACGTCGCCCAGTGCTGGGATCGTAGACGTGCGCCACCACGCATGGCTGTACTGTTTTGACGCTATGATCATCAGCACTTTTCAGAGCTGATGCTTTACTTTAAGGTTAAACACATCGGGATGCTGGCGCGGTTCAGCGGCAGACCGCGCGCTGAGCACGCAGGTTCGTTCCCCAGCACCCCAAGTCAGGCCGAACCCAAACCCGAGCCCGGCCTGCGCCCGCCCACCCCGCTCGCACCAGGAAAGCGCAGCAGCTCGGCGCGGTGGCCAGCGGCACACAGGGCGGACACCAGCTTGCGGCTCTGCGTACTCTTGCCCGCGCGGTCCACACCCTCCAGCACTATAAGTGCTCCACGCCTGCCCGCCATGGCGCCCGCAACGCGCGCGGGCGCAGCGCCGCTCCCGACAGCCCGAGCGACGGCGTCCGCAGCGCGTGGCCTGATTGGCTGCGGCGGGGGCGGGGCCAGCGCCTGCGCCTGCGCCTTCCCGCGGAGTCGGCGCACTGGCTGGGACGTTGGCGGGAGTGCCGGCCTGCACAAGAGGAGGGGGAAGGTGGGTTACGGCTGGGTGGGCACTAGGCCAGCGCTAATAATTGAGCCACATCCCGCCCTTTTATATTTGTTTTCACATTTTGAGACAGTGTCTCACCAGGTTCTCCAGGTCGGCCTCGAACTTGCTATTCTCCTGCCTTAGTCTTCCGAATAGCTCTGGCTTTGGCTGATTTCTTTCTGTAGGGTGGGGATGAGCGCTGGGAATTGAACCCAGGGCCTTTGCAGTGAGCTTCATCCTCACCCCGTTTTTTTTGTTTTGAGACAGCATCTCACTAAGTCACTAGATTGCCCAGGCTGGGCTCAAACTTGCGATCTTCCTGCATTATTAGCCTCCAGAGTGCTAGGACTACGGGTGTGTGCCAACAAACCGAGCCTTTTTTTCTTTCCTCCCTCCCATCTTTCTTCCTGAGGACTGAGCCCACAGGCTACCACTGAACTACATCCCTGGCCCTTTAAAGTTTTTGTTTTGTCCCTTTTGGGGGGCGGGGAGACAAGGTCTCGCTATGCAGTTCAGGCTGGCCTTGAGCTCACTTTGTAGCCCAGACTGGTCTCAAACTCACAGCAAACCTCCTGCCTCAGCCTCCCGAGTGCTGGGATTACAGGTGTGCGCTACCACACCTGGCTAAATTTTTTTTAATTTTTGAGACAGGATCTTACCATGTTTTCCAGCCTGGGCTCAGTCACAGGATGCTCCTAGCTCAGTCTCCCGAGTAACTGCCATTACAGGGATGGGCGCATCACTGTGCCCATCTCGACGCTGTTTACCAGGCTTTACTTTTCCTCCTCTTTGGGACTGTGGATCAAACCTAGACCCTGAGCTTGCTGGGCCTGCGCCCCCACCCACCCACACACCTGATCTGATCTGCAAAGTGTGTAAGAGTGTTGAGAGCCCCCTGCTTCATTGCCAGGGAAGAGGTGGAAGTGGCAGTCTCTGTCCAGGGCATACGCCAGCTCATGGGCAGCAGCACCCTGACCGTCCCATACAAAAAAAGCAGCTTTATGCTTTCCTGACTGAACAGTGCCTGTGTGATTTGGGTTCTGGAATGGGAGTGGTGGTGTATAATTCCCAATTGCTCTACTTGCTTCTTCCTGGAGCATGACCTTGTGGCTCCCAAGGTCAATGCACTCTACTCGAGCAGAAGCTTCAAAAGCCACTCTGGTTTCCTGTCCTCTTGTACCCTGCAGGGTGCAGTTAGGGTTGGCTTTTCACCCTGGGTCCTGGGATGGAGGCACAGTAAGCACAGTGGTATCCACAGCAGGCGCCAGCCTAGTGAGCCTTTGAGGGTGGAGCCCGAGACTACGGGGTCTGTTACCACAGTACAACCTGGTGAGAGCTAGAGCTTACTACTTTTTAGGCAAGGAAAAGAAAGAATATTCCTTTCTCTGCTTGGTGGCTCTTGTTCTAAAATGCCAGCATCACTGCTAAGCACCTGTACACTGTCATCTTTAATTCCCTCCAGATTCCCCAGGATGGTGTCACTTCCTGTGTTTCACAGAAGAGTCAGATATCTAAGTGCCTTGTGCAGCCTCTCCAGGCTGCTGGCTCGGTTTCCGTGGGCCTCAGGCTCCGTGCACCGTGATTCTTAGGACACTGCTTCTTGCACACGGCTCAGCCAAGGGTCTCCTGTGTTGTGAATGCAACCAGCGTAGCCGGTGAGGAGCAGCAAGGAGAACCCAGTGGCTCCTGGGTCATTAAAAAAGGAATAAGTCACTGGGTGTGATGGTCCACACTTGTGATCCCAGCACTTGGGAGGCTGAGGCAAGAGGATTGCTACAAGCTTGAGGCCAGCCTG
>NW_004955542.1:149407-153376 GCF_000276665.1 Chinchilla lanigera | reverse complement strand
TAGTGGGGTCATGTTGTGTCCACGTCCTGTTCGCCTGGCTGTTCCTTCGTGGACAAAGGACACTGTGTGGCCTTGGCACTCAGCCCTGACCTGTGGAGGAGGAAAGGCTCTGAGATGCTGGGATCACAGGTGTGTGCCACCGTGCTTGCTAATAATAATTTTTTTTAGATGAAAGACATAAGGACCAACTTCCCTATGAAAAAGAGTAAAGGACATAGAGAAGAAAAGTGACAGAAAAACTACAAACAACCAAGAAATATGTAAAAAAGAAAAAAAAAAGCCTAGCCTCCTTAAAATTTGAAGAAATTTAAGGGCTAGTCCATCCATGGGAGTGTCAGTGGGTCTAACCTTCCCCTTGGACCTTAAAAACAGTCAGCCCTTAAGACCTGCAATGTGGGCTGAAGATGTAGCTCAGTGGTAGAGTATGTGCTTAACATACACTACACCCTAGGTTTGATTCCCAACATCACCAAAAACAAATAGAAGCAAATAAATTATTTTGTGGTGGCACACATCTGTAATCCCATTACTCAGGAGGCTGAGGCAGGAAGATTGCCATCAGTTCGAGGTCAGTGTAGGTTACACAGTGAGTTCAAGGCCAGCCTAGACTACAGAATGAGACCCTGTGAAAAACCTCCAATACCCAGGTGGGTGTGGTGGCACATGCCAACAATTCCTTCACTAAAGAGGCTGAAGCAGGAGGATCACCATGAGTTCAAGGGCAGCCTAGGTTACACAGTGAATTCCAGCTTGGACTACATAGACCCTGCCTCAAATGAAACAAAAAATATGTCACACTCCCTACCCTTGAGCACTAATGGGACACTGCAGGCTCAGCCTCCCACTGCCTCGTGGACCTGCTTTCTCACCTCTTGAATCTGGGTTGGCTCCAGTGACTTGCCCGACAGTAGAATGTCATCAGGAGGAGACGTAGGACTCCCACACTGAGGAGTCTCACAGCTAGCTCCCTTCCCACCTTCCTGGAGCTCTCTTCTGAGGCCCTGAGCACCAGCTGCACCAGATCTGACTACCACCCAGGGCTGCAGTGCTGGGGACGCACAGATGGGTGGGCTGGGCCTGGCGGCAGCTGCATAAAGCCCTCCAGGCTTCCTGGCAATCCTTCCTATCCCATAGGACTGAAGAACCACACACTCGACCCCTGCCAAAAGCCCTGCCTCAGAAAACTGCAGGATAGAAAATGGTCCTTTTAAACCATGAAGTTTCCAGGTTGTCTGTTTCACAGCAATAGTTAATTGGAGCGGGCAGAACCAGCCAACCATGTACAAACAGCATGTGCACAGCCACATTATTTATGTGAATGAAAAATTGGAGGGGCAGGGGGTATAGCTCAGTGGTACAGCACTTGCTTAGCATACATGAAGCCCTCTGTTCAATGCCTGGAACCTCAAAAAATGAAACAAAACTCTGGACTGAGAATTACTGAGAAAATAGCTCCTCACTGTGTAACCATCTCTGAAGGTCATGGTAGTGCATGCCTATTATCCTCACGATTCATGAGGGTGAAGTGGGAAGATCACAAGTTTGAGGCCAGCCTGGGCAACTTAGGGAAGCTCTGTTTCTTTTCTTTCTTTCTTTTTTTTGTCTTTTTGAGGCAGGGTCTCGCTATGCAGTTCAGGCTGAACTTGAGCTCACTTTGTAGCTCAGGCTGGTCTCAAACTCACAACCATCCTCCTGCCTCAGCCTCCCAAGTGCTGGGATTACAGGTGTGCACCACCACGCTCAGCAAGACTCTGTTTCAAAATAAAAAATTAAAAGCACTGAGGATGATACCAGATGCTGGCGAGGATGTGGTGCAACTCCCTTTTCCTGCTAGTGGACACACACAGGTTCTTGCCGTCCTAAACAAAGAAGTAGGACAAAGAGTAGGACACCCAAAGTAGCAGCAAGAGCAAAGATCTGAAAGAAAAGACGCTGCACAGGGTGGGAGCTGGCTGGTGAAAAGAGATGAGTTATCTGGTTGCCTTTTTCTGTCGCATTTAGAACTGGCCCAGGCCTGGCCAGTGAACCTGGAAGGGGGATTTACCTTGTTTCCCGGCCCTTTTCTGGTTACCTCCTGCTCAGTGTGGTCGCCTTAGGAGGCAGCTTTGCAGCTCTTTACAAAACTGCAGATGCCACATCGCCAGATGAGCTGGAAACACATCCATAGGAAAGCCTGCACACAAATGACTACAGCGGCTCTGTTCACAGTTGTCAGAAACTGGAAGCAGCGGGGCGTGGTGGTGCACACCTGTAACCCCAGCACTGCGGAGGCTGAGCCAGGAGGAGCATTGTGACTTTGAGACTAGCCTAGGCCACAAAGTGAGTTCAAGGCCAGCCTCAACTGTATAGTGACACTGTCTCAAAAAGACCAAAAAAAAAAAGGAAGTAAATAAGATGTCCCTAAATAGGTGAATGGATAAACAAGTATATCATACATTTGAGTAATTTTTGGATTTCAAAGAAATGAGATATCTTGGGGGCTGGGAATTTAGCTCAGCGGCACAGCGCCGGCCTGGCAAGTGCAAGGTCGTGAGTTCGGTTCCCAGTACTGGAAAAAAACCCAAAAAAAAAAAAAAAAAAAAAGAGATATCAAGTCACAAAAAGAAGAAACTTAAAATGCATGTTGGTAAGTGAAAGTAGCTAGTCTGAAAGGTTGTCTGTCTGTTAATGTATTCCTTTTATTTTTAAAATTAAAAAAAAAAGAAAGCTAGTCTGAAAAGATTACATATAGCATGACTCCAAGAACATGACATTGCAGGAAAAAAAGAGCAAAACTATATAGAGATAGTAAGGTGCTGTACAGGATTTTTTTTTTTTTTCCTGAGGTAAGGTCTCATTATGTAGTTTAGGCTGTCCTCAAACTCACTGTGTATCTCAGGCTGGCCTCGAACTTGTGGCAGTCCTCCTGCCTCAGCCTCCAGAGTGCTGGGATTACAGGCTTGCACCACCATGCCTGGCATCATAGATTTTTAGGGAGGTGAAACTATTCTATAAGATGCTGTAATGAGCCAGGTGTGGTGCATGCCTGTAATCTTAGAACTCAGGAGGCTGAGGCAGAAGGATTGCCCTGAGTTCAAAGGCAGCCTGAACTGCCTAGGGAGACCCGTCTGAAAAGGAAACAAAAACCAAACCAAAGAGATGCTGTAATAGGGAACATCTGACCCGCATTGTCAAGACCCAAGTAACACACCACAATGTACCAGTATTGTTTCATCAATTGTGATGTTACCAATGAAGTGTAAATTATTTTTATTTAAAATTCTTTTGCAGCACTGAGGTCACATCCAGGGCCTGCTATATGCCAGGCAAGAGCTTTACCACTAAGCTACATACTCAGCTTTCCTACTATAGGATCTCACTAAGTTGCTCAGGCTGGCTTTAAACTTGTGACCCTCTTAGCTTCACTGGTAGCTGGGATCACAGGTGCACACCACCAGGCCCAGCACAAAGTATTTGTAATAGGGAAAATTGTGTGTGTGTGTGTGTGTGTGTGTGTGTGTGTGTAGGGAGAGCAAGAGGATATAAGGTAACTGTAGTTTCTACTCACATTTTCAGAACATCCCCAGACTGCTTGAAAGAAGTTTATTAATAATAAAAAGTAGCCCCTTAAACAAAAAGCAGATAGTGTGCAGATCTGTTTCCTTTTTCATTAGACATGAGGTGGGTCCAGGAATATGTACCCAAACTGCTAACACCTAAACATAAAGGTGAACAAGACCAACGACTGTTTCTTTGTTTTGAGACAGGGTCTCACTATACAGTTCAGGCTGGCCTTGAACTTACTACGTAGCCCAGGCTGGCCTCTAGCTCATGGCGATCCCCCTGCCTCAGCTTCCTGAATGGTGAGATCACAAGTATATAACCACTACTAGCTGTAAGTTTCTAATGGTTTATCAAGGGCAATAAAGTCAGACATGGTGGTACACACTTGTAATTCTGGCATTCTGGGAGGCTGAGGCAGGAGGATTT
>NW_004955542.1:148021-149307 GCF_000276665.1 Chinchilla lanigera | reverse complement strand
TGGGGAAGTAGCTCGGTGCAAAGGCCCTGAGTTCCATTTCTGGTACTGCAACGAACAAATGAAAAACAAATATTTATAGCTTTCAGTATTTGACTGAGGTTTTGGGAGAGGGGCCAATGCCAGGGATAATAAAGTGCATTTTATTTTTGGTTGAGAATCAAATCCAGGGCCCCTAACCCTAAACCAACAGTGCCAGGCCCTTTAAAAATGCACTTTTTTTTTTTTTTTGTCTTTTTGAGACAGGGTCTCGCTATGCAGTTCAGGCTGGCCTTGACCTCACTTTGTAGCCCAGGCTGGTCTGGAACTCGCAACAATCCTACCTCAGCCTCCGGAGTGCTGGGATTACAGGGCTGCGCCACCGAGCCCGGCTCAGAATGTACTTTTTTTCTTGTGGTGCTGGACATCCGAAAAAAAAAATGCATTTTAAATCATGGAAGTCCTGCTTTTTGGAGAGAGTATGCTAACCTGTACAACCGCACCCGATGTGGTTGGCGTGTGGGCTCTGCTGCCCTAGCTCCTTCCATCCAGGGGTAGCAGGTCCTCCCAGGGTATCCTGTACTCCGACGTACACGCGGTCACCGGGCAGAGGCAGGGCTGGAAGCCGGGACCCAGCACCCCGCCCGTGACCACGCCTCAGTTCCAGCACAGGCCCACTGGGCGAAAGGACGGGGCTATGAGTCCTGGCCGCGATGACCGCGCAGAGGTTCTGGGAGGGAGGGGGAGCGCTCTCACCCCCGCGCCTGGACGCCGCTCCCCAGTGGGTCTGCAGACGTTTCAGCGCGCACTTGTGTGCAGCCGCGGCACGGAACTGCAGAGGCACCTGCAGAGAGCGAGGCGCGGGCGCCGCCTCGCGGCGAGACTGCGGCAAAGTGGAGTCAGGGAGCGCACAGGCGCAGGGAGGGGCCTCGCGGCTGTGTGGGGTCTACGGATGAGCCTGCGGCGCACCCTGGCCCACCAGGCTCGGGTGCTGGGGCCGGGGCGTGGGCCGAGCACACACTCGCAGCACCAGGACTGGACAGTTGCCCGAGGCCGAGCGGTCCCCAGGGGCGCGCTGCTCCCCTTCCACTGCACACCGGAAGTGGAGGGGCGGGCCGGTCTCGCCCCGCCCCTGCTGCGGGCCAATCGGCACCTGCGACTCATGAATAGTGAGCCCCGCCCCCGCCCCGCCCTCCGCGGCACCGCCCGCGCGCAGACCCCGAGCGCGGCCGGCGAAGATGGCGACCGCCATGTACTTGGAGCACTATCTGGACAGTAAGCGCCGCGCCGCGCCCCTGCCCGCGCCCGCT
>NW_004955542.1:108968-147766 GCF_000276665.1 Chinchilla lanigera | reverse complement strand
CCTATCTGGCCCCGCCCCTGCAACCCGGCGCCAGCTGGGCGAGCACCTGTGCACGGGGCGTCCCGGAGCCAACTGCTTGGGCCGTGGCTTCTTCCCGCAGGCTGGATGCTTGTACCGCGTGGCTGTGCGGGAACGTCCAATAAGACGGGCGGACGCCTCGCTCTGTTTACCGGGAGCCAGACTGGGTCCCCCAGAGATGTGGATGACTGTTTCCCGCTCTCTGTAGAGAGGAAATGAGACCCGGGGGGGCATGGGGGACCCCAGAGGACGTTCAGCCCTGTCTGCAATCTTGGCCAGGTCAGAGGAGTGGGCGCCCCAGGGTGGGAGATGTCAGGGGAGACCCTTCCCTGTCCCGGTGCCCACCGACGGACCTCCTAGGTAGGTTCAAAGTGAGCTAGCCAGCCAGGCGTGGTGGCGCACACCTGTAATCCCAGCACTAGGGAGGCTGAGGCAGGAGGATCGTTTTTGAGTTCCGGACCAGCCTGGGCTACAAAGTGAGCTCAAGGCCAGCCTGAACTGCATAGTGAGACCCTGTCTCAAAAAAACAAAAATGAGCTAGCTGATCCTTGTGTGAAGGCGGCCCGGTGGCTCCCAAGCACTGAGCATCTGCTGCGTGCCTTATTGGGCCGGAGCCCTGTGTCCCTGCAGCTCATTGTAAGGTGGGGCACAGAGGTCTTTAAAAGTTTACAAAAGAGCAAGGACCGACAATGAGCGCATAGTTGAGGAGAGTGCCAGGCAATGCAGGGTGGAGAAATCCAGCAGTGGGCAGAGGACCGGCTGGCCAGGGTTGGCGAGCCAAGGCTGGGTGGGCATTTGCAGGCCCTCTAGGACAAGTGAGGAAGCCGTGGTGCTTGAAGCAGAATACTTGTAGGATCAGATCTGAGCTGTGGAGAGCAGATGGGGGTGGCAGGACAGGAGCAAGGAGCCTGCCGTCTACGTGTCAGGTGGAGGGGTGTGTTGCAGTCAGGAAGCATCATGGGCACCTCTCCACTCCCTGTCCTGCAGGGTCACCACTAACCACAGGGGATATTTAGATACTGTAAAGTTAAAAATTGAGTTCCATCAGGTATGGTAGTGCATGCCTGTCATCCCAGCACACTGGGAGGCTGAGGCAGGAGGATGGCAAGTCTGATCCCACCCATCCTTAGTGTCTTAAAAAGTGAGAAGGGTTGTAGCTCACTCTAAAGGCCTGGGGTTCCCCTAGTACTTAGAAAAAATAAAGAAGAAATTGAGCTCCTTGGTTGTATTGGTTACATCTACAGGGCAGCCCTTCTATGTCCAGGGCAGTGCAGAGAATGTACTCGCACTTGCTCCAGGTACTCTGGGATATCATTGACCTCAGGGCAAACTAGGGCAGATCAGGGAGAGCCTTATGCCTCAGAGAACATAGTTCCCCCTTTTTAGGGTGACCTAAAGAAGTGGGAGCCTAAGCCAGGAGTCATGGCTGTCTCCCCTTTTGCTGGCAACCTGGCTGTCTGAGGTGTCTCCTCAACCTCTGTAGCTTCTGGCCATGCCTGAAATGTGATTGCTGGCTGTCAGCACCATTTGGAACCAGGCCCTGAAAAGAAGTCTTAATTCAGACTGTTTCCTAGCACAGAAATAGAAGACAGTGGTCTAGTACCATAGACTTAGGCACAGAGAAAAACGGGGTTCCATGTCTGTTTCAGGCATTGAAAACCTTCCCTGTGAACTTCAGAGGAACTTCCAGCTGATGCGGGAGCTGGACCAGAGGACAGAAGGTAGGTTCAGCCAGGATAGCAGTTCCTAAGGCCAGGGAGGCTGCAGGGGACATACAGGTGGCAGATCTTCTGGAGGGGACCTAGTATAGCACCCCACTACCCTCACGGCCTCACGTCTTGTAGAGACAGGTGTGGTTTCTTGGATTGAAACCACAATCACTGATATCACAGCTTCTTAGCTATTGTCCTTTCAGCCAAATATTTGTTGTGTTTTCTTTCCTTTGCAAAATTTTCTATTTTCAAACTGTGCATGAGGGTTGGGTATCCTTATCCAAAATACTTGGGGTCAGAGTTGTTTCAGATTTCTGATGGTTTCCAATTTGGGAATGTTTGCATATACAGAAACAGCTATCTTGGGTACAGGACCTAAATTTAAACACCATTTGTCATCTGTGTACACCTCATGTACCAGCCTGAAGGTAACTGGATACTACATTGCTAGTGATCATGTGCAATGAAACAGAGTTTGCATACTCTGAGGTCTGGAACTGAGACCTGTCCTATAGAGTCATCCACTTGGGACACAGAAAGCCTCAGACTTGGAGTGTTGTGAACTTTCTGATTATGGAGGGTCATCCTGTAGTTTAAGAAGTTGGAGAATACTTTTTGACCCCTTGGTACTTAACTCCCTATTCCTAAACATGTTTTTGTTATTCTTTCTTATTTCTAGACAAAGGTGGGCATAGTGGTGCATACCTGTGATCCCAGCTACTCAGGAGGCTGAGGCACTAGGATCACAAGTTTGAGGCAGCCTGGGCAACTCAGTGAAACCCTGTCTCAAAATAAAATAAAAAGGAGTGGAGATATAGCTCAGCATTTCCTGGATTCAGTGCCGAGTTCCACAATAAGCAAACAAAACACTTCCAGTTGGTTTCAAATGTTATTTAGTTAAATAAGTAAAATTGTGGCAGTAAGGATATCCCTTTGTATGCCACCTCCTCTCCACTTTGGCCTTTGGTCTTCTAGAATTTGTGATGAGGCCAGTGAGGGTGGGTCCTGGTCAGTGGGGTGGGCAATGACACGTGCTGTGCTTTTCTTAATAAGTATAAAGTTTCTCTTGGGGTTACTGGTGGCCCCCATTTATACAGCTGGCTTTCCACACTGCCTTCCTGGTTCTGCTGAGAGTTCCTCAGCGCTGTCTGGTCATCAGGGTGTCTGCAGGTCTGCCTGTGCTTCCTGGGTTCTGCCTGTGCCTCTTTCTGGTGTCTCTGGGCTGTGCTGCCGGTGGCGTCCTGGGATTCTTCCCAGACCTCCTCCCTTCAGCTGGGTGGAGATGGAGCCTCTTCCCTGGATCCTAAATGTCCTGTTTTGATTTGCTCTGTTGTTTTGGTAGCTTTCTTTCTTTATTTATTTCTTTTTTTTTTTGAGACAAGGTCTCACTATGCAGTTCAAATTGGTCTTGAGCTCACTTTATAGCCCATGCTGTTCTCGAACTTGCAATGATCCTCCTGCCTCAGCCTCCCAAGTGCTGGGATTACAGGCATGTGCCACCACTCCCGGCTTTTTTGGTAGCTTTCTAAATGCAGGTATCTAAAAAGATAAATTTGCCGTGATACATTTTGCATGTCTGAAAACCTGTCTGTCCAGCCTCTTGTTTGACTAATGATTCATCTGGGTACAGAAGTACAGGCGGATGAGGCCTTTCTCAGTGTGGATGGCGTTGCTGGGCTCACTTCCAGCTTCCATACTGCTCTTGGGAAGTCTGATGCCACTTGGATCCTCAATCTTTTTTCTTTCCTGTTCAGAAGTATTTGGAGGGCTGAGGATATAGTTCAGTGTCAGTTTCTGGTACCCACCCCCCCCATCAAAAAAAAAAGAAAGAAGCGTTTGGAATCTTCTGTTTTCCCTGAGGTTGTGGTTCTTGATGATGTGATTCCCTGTGGGACACTTCTTGTGTATTGTACCAGGTGTGTGTTTGCCAGTAAAGTGCTGTAGGTGGAGCATTTTGGGAACTGGGCCACCTGTTGTGAAATGGGGTATTCATTCATAAACTGTGCAGAGCCATGGAAGGCTTACAGATGGGTAGCAGATGCCACCAGGCAGACCTCTGTTCTGCTTCTTAGGTGGATGGATGGTGCCTGGCACCTGCAGGCTGTTTGCCTTCCATGTTGTGTCCCTGAGTCCTGTAACACTTAGGTGCTGATAGTCCTTTGTACCTGCCCCCTCTCAGCAAGAGCTTAAAGTTGTGTCTTGTGCTGTTGATCAAACCCAGGGGTGCTTTTGTCCTGAGCTACACCCTCAGCTGTTTTTATTTATTTATTTTTTTGAGACAGGGTTGGAAGGGTGCAGCAGGGTTCTTTGATATGTGCTTTTGTGAGGTTAACCCATAGAGCTTTGTGTGGCTGTGGTGTGGGCTGCTGGTGGCCCTCTGTGGGTGAGGTATGTGGCTTGCTTCGTGGCCTTATTGGGGATTGAACATTGGGTGGCCCACTGTTTTTTGTGGTCATGAGTGTTTTTCCATGTGTTTCCTGGTCCCCAAGTGCCCACCTGTCTTTGGGCTGGGAGCGTGAGAGTAATGCGCCAGGTCCTAGCAGCATGATCACGGGATTTTGTGTCCAGATGGTGGTGAGGAGTCACAGTAGGCACTATGATCATTTTCTGGACAATGCCTACACTGGGCCTGTTCTGGGCCAATACCTCTGCTGATAGCAGCAGCCTGGGCTTGTGCTCATCCACCTCTTGCAGAGTCAGCTGCCACCCCGGTGACAAGTGGTGTGTCCTGGGCGGGGACCAGCTTCTCACCTGTGTCTCTGCCAGATAAGAAAGCGGAGATTGACATGCTGGCAGCAGAGTACATTTCCACTGTGAAGACTCTGTCCCCAGACCAGCGTGTGGAGCACCTGCAGAAGATCCAGAGTGCCTACAGCAAGTGCAAGGAGTACAGCGATGACAAGGTGCAGCTGGCCATGCAGACCTACGAGATGGTGAGGTGGTGGCGGGGGCACAGGGATGGTATCAGGGCGGGAGTAGCTTCTGGTGATGCTTCCAGCAGAGTCCACGGTAGGGACCCTTTACCCAGGACCTGGCCTGCGGTTTGGCTTTCTGGGCCCCTTTTGTTTGTTTGTTTGGGGCGTCACTGTGTTTTGGTTTGTGTTCTTGCTTTCTATTCTGCAGTACTGGGAACCTACGATGGGTGAGCACTCCGCCCCTGAACTGTACCTCAGCCCTGACCCCTTGGCTTTGTTGTGTTATGCAGCATTTTGTTTTTGTAAGCTTTAGATAAAATCCTAGGATTGGTCATTTGGTGAGTCCAAATGACTTGTCCAAATGACAGCCAGTGGCATCAGGCTGTTACCTTATGGTACCCCTGAGATCTGGTGGCACCTGAGAAGGAGAAGCCATTGCCCCTGTGCTTTTGATGCCCTGTATGCCCTACCCTGGCGGTCCTTCTCATAGAGCAGACTGCTGTGTTTGTGGGCTGATCTCCCTGGGCCCCGTGAAGTTTGGGTTTAGAGATTACTTCCAGACCTGGAGGGGCATTGGTCTTCCTCCAGCGGCCTGGGTTTTGTGGTCTGGTTAGCTGTGAAGTCCCTGATGACAGCCAGGACTGTGTGCTCTGAGGTCCATGTGAGTGGTGGGGCGCTCATCTTGTTTCTTGACCATGCTGTCTTCTGTTTCTTTTCTCTTCCAGAGGCCCATGGGGGGAATTTCTTGTGTTTTTTTCTTTTTTAGTCTTTTATTTAGGAGACTACATGTTTTTCAGATTTTAGGTTAGGGCTTATGATCAAATGTCTCCACTCCTTATTCAGATGCGTTCACAACTCTTCAAAACTCTATTTCTCATCATTTCCTGTGCTCATGTTTTTTCCTAAATAAGACTCTCTGTGGTATGCCCGGGGTGGGCTGGGGAGGATGCAGTGAGAGGGCAGCAGGTGCCTCCTGGGGGCTCCTCAGTGTGGTGCAGGTTTCCCAAGTGGCTTTGCCATTCCTGTGAAGTCACCTGCGAGTGTCCCTCCACAGGTGGATAAGCACATCCGGAGGCTCGATGCAGACCTGGCTCGCTTTGAGGCAGACCTGAAGGACAAGATGGACGGCAGTGACTTTGAAAGCTCTGGAGGCCGGGGGTTGAAAAGCAAGTCTGCCAATGTTTCCTTTGTTTTACTGCCATTGCCTATGGGATTTTGAGGAATTTTGTCTAACAAATGTATCAGGGACTTGGAGGTAAATACCATGTTTGAGTGACCTGTCTTGCTTTAGTGAGTTCTGTGGAAATAACGTGGGTTGTTACTGTTTCTTAGAAGGTCGGGGTCAGAAAGAGAAAAGAGGCTCCCGTGGCCGAGGCCGGAGGACGTCGGAAGAAGACACCCCAAAGAAGAAGAAGCATAAAGGAGGGTAAGGCACCCACTGGCTCCTGGGGAACGTGCTGGCACACACTGTGGGGTTGTAAGGAGCAGGGAGCACTCACCAGCTGCTGTAGCTTTCGCCTGGGACTTCGTGTATGCAGCCTGTCTGTTCTCAGGGTGGCTGGCAGATGCCAGTGTCCCAAGAGTGACGTGACTGTGGAAGCCCTGCTCTTGCCCCTGCGTGGCACACAGTCACAGGAGGATGCACCAGTGTTGCTGGCCATGCTCAAGTACTGAGTTTGTGTTTATCTATTGGGTTTATTTTTGTTTATTGGTTTAGGTTTTTTGAGACAGGGTTCCAGTATGTAATTCTCACTGGCTTTGAGCTCACTGTAGAGCCAAGGCTTGAACTCTTAAGTAATCTTCCTGCCTCAGCCTTCTGAGTGCTGGAATCACAGGTGTGTCACCATGCCTGGTTTAGCTTATCTGTTGATTATTTTATCTTTGGTTTTATTTATTTATTTATTAGTCTTTTTGAGACAGGGTCTCACAGTGCAGTTCAGGCTGGCCTTGAGCTCCCTTTGTAGTCCAGGCTGGTCTCAAACTCGTAGTGATCCTCCTTCTTTTTTGGGGTGGGGGGTATTGCGAATCGAACTCAAGACCTCGCACTTGCCAGGCTTTATCTTTTTTTTTGGCCTTTTTCCAGTACCGGGAATCGAACTCATGACCTTGTCCTTGCCAGGTGAGCGCCGTGCCGCTGAGCTAAATCTCCAGCCCCAAGGCTTTATCTTTTTTTTGTTTTTTTTTGTAGTTTTTTTTCCGGTAGCCGGAATCGAACTCACGACCTTGCACTTAAATAGATGTTTTGCATCCGTTCACTGTTAGCTTGTGTGACACTTGTTAAGCGTACAGGTCACTTATCTTGAACATAGAGATTTTATTTTGTGCATTCCGCTGCCCTCCTCAACGTTGTGTGGCTCTGCATCACTGAAGTGACATTTATTTTTATTTTTTATATTTTTGGGTTTTTTGAGACAGGGTCTTGCTGTGTAACATAGGCTGGCCTTGAACTTGCTTATGTAGCCCAGACTGGCCTTGAACTCATGGCAATCCTTCTACCTCAGCCTCCCGAATGCTGGGATTATAGGTGTGCGCCACCACACCAGGCTGAAGCCATGTTTAGACCAAACAGAATGTGGTGCCTGTCAGTAGGCCTCGGTGGGTGCCTGACAGGAAGAGGTCTGAGGGCTCCTTTTCTTGTCAGACGCACAGAAGACAGAGGAAAGTCCTGGTCGTTAAACTTGGCATTCACTTGTTCTGTTTGTTTTTTGGTGCAGCGTTTGGAACCCATGCCATGCACACGCTGGGTTCACAGCCAGAATACTCAATAAAGAACCCCAACACCCTTGTATTTCCAAGTAGTACGCAGACACAGAACCCTCACAGCACAACCCTAGGGTAATAAGTTACTCTGTGACTGTTCCCTGCTGTGTGACCTACTGCTTCCCGAGCCCCACCCCATCCTAACATCCTCCCTGCACCTCGTAAACATGATCTACACACCTGCAGTGGGTTTCCTCTGGCTCCTTTAATGTCCTGTTTCCCAGGTGTGTATTCCTATACACTGTATTTCTGCTGGTTTTAACTAACATTATTTTATTTTTTTGAAATAAGGTCTTACTGTATTCCCCAGGGTAACATTGAACTCCTGGTCTCGAACCATCTTCCTGCCTCAATCTCTGGAGTAGGTTGGGCTACAGGTGTGTGCCACCATGCTAAACTTTTTTATTTAACCTTTTATTATATTTTATTATTATTATTACTATTTTTTTGTGGTGCTGGGGATCAAGCCCGAGGCCTTGCACATGGCAGCAATGCTGCATCACTGAGCTACATCCCCAGTCCCCATTGAACCATCTAAATGGACGATGTTAAGAGAAATTAATGTCCAGTGAAGTCTTCCAAGTGTCAGTGTGTAATTCCATGCTGCATCCAATTTCTTTTAAGTTCTGGAAGTTTTCAGGCCTTCTCTCCTTCCCTCCCTCTGTCCTTTTTTTTTTTCCTTTCTTCCTTCTTTTGTAGCACTGGGGATTAAACCCAGGGCCTTGTGCATGCTGGGCAAGTACTCAGGTACATCCCTGGCCCTTATTTTATTTATTTTTTATTTTATTATTATTATTATTTTTTGTCTTTTTGAGACAAGGTCTCACTTTGTACTTCAGGCTGGCCTTGAACTCACAGTGATACCCCCTGCCTCAGCCTCCTGAGTGCGAGGATTACAGGTGTGCGCCACCACAGCTGGCCCCTTGTTTTATTTTTTATTTTGAGACAGGATCTAAGTATGTTGCCTATGCCGACCCTGAACTAGCAGTACTCCTGCCTCAGCCTTCTCAGTAGCTGGGATTGTAGACCTGCACCACTACGCCATACCTGGGTTTTAATTTTATTTCATTTAAAATATTTAAAAATTTTATTCTGGGGGCTGGGGATTTAGCTCAGCGGCACAGTGCCTGACTGGCAAGCGCAAGGTCGTGAGTTCAACTCCTGGTACCAGAAAAGAACCAAAAAAAAAAAAAATTTTTTTTTATTCTGATTTTTCTTTATGTAAAGTTTGTATACAATTATGTGTCTTGATTTCCAAATAATGTAGGATTTTCTAGGTAACTTTTTCTTTCTTAGGCCTGGGGTTTGGACCCTGGAAGCACTGAATTGCATTTTCATCTCTGGTTTTTATAAATTTTGAGACAGGGTCTCACTAAATTGCCCAGGGTAGACTCAAACTTGCAACCCTCCTGCCTTACCCTTCCAAGCACTGGGATTATGAGTGTCCTCTGAGTGCAGGTGGAAAGCCACCTGGCCCATGGTGTGATGTAGGGCTACACTGTGGTGCTGGTGTTTACTAGAAGTGGCCTCTGCCAGCAGGTGAGAGGCTCCTGAGACTTAAGGAGCTGCTAGGATCTGTGATTTTGGGGTATAAATGCCTGTGGGGGCTCATGGTAGCCTGAGCACAGGACACCCTGGCCTTCTCGGGAAAGAGGTCTTGTGGGTCAGGTTGGCAGTGGGAGCAGGCGGGTTACCCTGGGTGAGCTGGTGGCAGGAAGAGTGCTTGCCCCCACAGGAGGCTGAGGTGGGCCAGCCCCAAGCAATAGCTCCTCTTGTCTAGGGCCCCCTGTTGGTGGAGGGACTGGGACTGGAGGATCCTGTGTCTTGAGCAGGAGTAGGTGTGCTGTGTGGTGAGTGCTGCCTGCCAGCAACCTCGGCTAGGCAGTCTGTGCTCACAGTGGCTGCGTTGCATTCCTGGCTGTCATTGTCCAGAGACAGCTCTCTAGCTGATAGTCTCGCATGGCCCTATAGCTGTCAGTGTTGGGTCAAAGGTGTGGGGTTTTGTTTGGAAATGCACCACGGTAACAGACCCTGGGAGCTTCTACGTGAGGAGGTTGGAGTGAGCTTAGGCATCATGAGTCACTGCAAGGTGTTATCCCTAGATGTGTCCTTGTCCCACAGTCAGTGTACGGGCATGAGGCCAGTGCTCCTTCCGCTACGTGTGACATCTTTGCTGCCTTTGCAGGTCTGAGTTCACCGATACTATCCTGTCTGTGCACCCCTCTGATGTGCTTGACATGCCTGTGGACCCCAACGAACCCACTTACTGCCTGTGCCACCAGGTGTCCTATGGGGAGATGATTGGCTGCGACAATCCAGATGTGAGTCTGGGTCCTGTGGGTTATGGTGAGGCCAGGTGTGTCCCACCGTCCCCACACCTGATGCGCGGAGTACTTGTGTGACTATACTGTCCCTTGCTTTACAGTGTCCAATCGAATGGTTTCACTTTGCCTGTGTGGACCTCACCACGAAACCCAAAGGAAAGTGGTCAGTATGGGGGTATTGTGGGGCACCCAGTGCCTGCTCCCACGGAGGAGGCTCTTGATGGCTGGGCAGGGGCTGGTCATGGCTGTGGGCGGCTTGTCTGGTGCTCTGGGTGTGGCTGGGTGCACAGGGTCACTGCAGTACTGGCCCTGGCTCCTGGGCAGGTTGAGTTTGCAGGGGCCCTTCCTGCTTACCCAGAGCACAGTTATCGTCTGGATTTGTGGCCATCAGCCCTGAAGAGCATCCGTCCTGGCCCTACAGTGAGGTAAAGGTCACCTTAAGTGAGGTTGAGGAATGCAGGTTCTTGTCCCCGGGCAGGTCAGGGAGTAGGTGGAGAGCACCACTTGGCATGTGGCTCCCTGCCAGGGGCTCTACCTAAAAAATGGTGTGAGCGTTTCACACACTGTCCCAGCCTTGCTTTCAGCAGGCAGGGGTGCCTGGTGAAGGTGTTCCTGAGATTTCATGATGAAAGCCTGGTTTGGTTGACCTAAAAATAGGTGCATATCCTTGAAAGGCAGCAGTTGGAATACTGCCCCCCTTGCATGGAGCATCCTTGACTTACTGTGGCCAGAAGCTTTTGAGCACCCATTCATGGTCAGTGTGAATGAGTTACCCTCTGGTGTTTGGTGCTAGGACTATGGAGGGAAAGTAGGGGTGCGTGCTGTGTCACAGCGGGCTCCTGCCCAGTGATGGTGGTGTGACCCCCCTTGTGGGGGCACAGGTGATTGTGTAGCACCTAACCCCACATGTGTGGCGATACTGGAGTCTCCAAGAGGAGAGGTGGGGATGCCACCCTCAATGCCAGGAACCATAGGACAGTAGGTGCAGGCGCAGTTAGTAGGGGATGCAATGGTTTCTCTCTTACTTTTTTTTCCTGTCTGTGGTGCTGAAGATGGAACCCCTGAGTCACATGCTAGGAAGGCTGTACACTGAGCTGCACCCTACCCCTCTGGTGGCCTTTTATAGACCACTGCGAATGGGCAGCTCCCCTGGCAGTGAGACAGGAGCTCCTTGCTGACATAGATGCCCATAAGCCTGCACTTCCTGCTCCCTGTAGTTGAAACCTTGCCATACAGAGGTCTCTGGAGGTGATGTTAGTAAGCTACCACTGCACAGGGAATGTACTAGGTTTTTTTGTTTTTTTTTGTGGTTTTTTTTGGCACTAGTTCTTGTAATGTCTACATGTGTCATGAGCAACTCCAGAGCTTGCTGAACCTAGGGTACCAGGGGCCTTTATGAGTCATGTAGGTTTCAGGGCCTAGCTCAGCTGAGCCAGGGACCTCAGCTCAAAGCTCTCAGCATGTCCAGCTCAACTGGGTGCATCTCCACAGTGGCATGGTGACCTAGTGCCCAACTAGCCAGGGAGACCAGCCCAGTCCCCTTGATCGCAAGGATGTTGCTAAAGTGAGTCTGTCACCTTCAGGACATGCATGGGACAGCAGCTTGCAGGGCAGCTTTTCTGGGTGGGATGGCCATGCCCACTATGTTGGTGTCTGTCCTCTGGCCCTGTCTCTCCAGAGTCCACCTGTCTTGGACTAAGTGGTGGAGTCTGGTTGCCCCATTGGTGGAGGGATGCAGAGGCCGACTCCTGTGTCTTTTTCCACCAGGTTCTGCCCACGGTGTGTTCAAGAAAAGAGGAAGAAAAAGTAAGGAGGGGGCTGTGTGCCTGGATCAAAGAGCAAGTTAATATATTCCTTCATTCGTGTTGCAATATTTTCTTTCATTTTTAAAACTACCTTGTTTTGACTGATATTTAAGAACTCAGTGGCCAGTTGTAATTCTGGATATTTCCTAAAACAAACAAGAAACCACTGCCCTGTGGGCACTTGTGAGCTTGGGCTGCCAGGCACCGTGCACATTCTAACCTGGTACACTGCCACCACTCTGCCACTGGGGTGTCCTCTGCAGTTCTCTGGAACCATGCACAGACCTCTTGTGAGCACACTTGTCACCCCTGAGCCAACCTGACCATTAGACTTGGCCCTTGCTGAGGCCACTGCTGCCGTCCTGGCTGGGCTGGCTCTCCTGGGAGGAAGTGGCCCTGCCCCGCTGTGCACTGCCTCTTTCGCATGGACTCTGGCCCACCAAGCTTCGCCAGAGTAAGTGCTCCTGTTGGCCCAGGCTGTCGTTTACTATGATCAGCACCACCACACGGTGGCGTGGCAGCCAGCTGACGTTCCTTCTGTTCCTCTGGGAATCCCAGATATTTTTACTGTGAAGATGAAATTAGTATAATTGCATGAAGATCGTGGGTCTTTGTGTCTGTAATGTGATCCTGTCTCCAGGGGGCTGACTTTGGACCTCATAATGCCCACTGCCAGGCCTGCAGCTCACCCTGAGGGGATCGCAGTCCTGCGGCCTGCTGTGTGACTGCTGTGTTTGGAAACGGCTCTGGACTGAAGCAAGGAATCCAGAGTATGTATGCTATTGTTTAGCTACTGTTTTCCAAACCGGTGTTGAGGTGTCTTTGTTGGAGTTGGGGAACATGCACACATTTGGTCTGATGAGGTGCATTGTGACAGTTTCTTCAGTGTGGCCTGTGAGACATGTGCACCCTGAGATCCCCTTGCATACTCACTGCCCACAGTGCCAAAGAACCCATGGAAGAGTGCTCCTGTCCTCAGCAGAGGCATGCACTTGTTTTCTGTGGTGGCCACCTGGGTAATGTCTCTTCCTCATTCTGGTGTTCCACCGAGAAGAGGAGATGGCAGAAAGTGCTTGTGCAGGGCCCCTGCACAGTGCTGTGTCCTGTGTTCAGCCTGTACTCACAGATGAGAGCAGGCCTGCAAGTACCTGTGGCTGGGGTGTCCAGGCCTGTGGTTCTCAGAACAGAGGCCTCGTACCGTCTCTGGGGGAAGCCTGGGCTGTGCTTGCTCTGCTCCGGGGCAGTGAGTTTTAGGTGCTTATCCTGTCCAGGTATTGGTTGCTGGGCAGGTGAGAGTGGTAGTGGATGGTCGGCAGTGGTCCCAGCTCATCCCTGTGGGGTCCCCAGGCCAGAAGGAGCTTTCTAAGTACCCCAGCCGGGCCTTGGGGTAAGAGGGCTGCTCAGTCTCAGCCAGAGTGCTGAAATTGAAATGAGATGCATTTTATTTTGTAACTTAATTTGTGTGCTTTTTTGTTATTTTGTTTGTTTGTTGCAGTACTGGGGATTGAACCCAAAGAGTGCTGAGCTCTGTCCCCAGCTCTTTTTTAAATTTTTGATTTTGGGACAGAGTTTCACTGAGTTGCTCAGGCTGGGCTCTTGCCTCAGCCTCCCAGATTACAGGCATGTACCACCATACCTGGCTATGATATAATCTTTTTTTTTTTTGACACAGGTGTTTAAATATTATGGAGAAGCATTTTTTTCTTCATTGTTACTTTTTGTATGTGTGGCGGGGCTCTGGGGAAAAGGCTTTGATGTGTTTCTGTTTACTGTTGTGAGGCAGCTCCACTGCCTGATGGTAGCTCCTTCTGCTAAGCACCGCCCACTGTCACTAGCAAATGACGCTTCTGTTGAGGTCCTGGAGGCCAGCAGCACTCTGCCTGGGAGAGAGGCCTTTGAGTTACCTGCATGTGGTGCACCCTGCTTGCCACTCTGCATGGTCTGTGTTGACTTGACCTTCCAGAATTTTCTGTACTGGTTTTATTGTTTATTTTTGCCAGTTACAATATTAAAACAACATGCATCTACGTTTGGGAGAAACACAGAAAACACGATCAGAACAGGAACACTCCCTGGAATGTTGTTTGACTCTGATTGTGCCTGTTCTGGCTGTTGCTACTCTCTGAGAGTGGGATGGACCTGGGATAGGCCTGGCTCAGCGGGGGCTGGTGCCATATGAGTGCTACTCCATATGACTTGCTCTTGAGTCACAGCCTTTAGCCCCACACCTGCCAGGCTGGCCCTCCCCTGGGTGCCCATGGACCCAATTCTGGTTTTTAGACTGAGAGACCCTGCGTGTCACTGTGGTGGGTTTATCCTCTCTGGTGTGGGATCCCCCTGTAAGTGAAGAATATTTTGCTCCAAGGAGGACAGATGACTTTCCTAGTTCTCGGTCTGTAGTTGGAGGAATTCCTATCATTTTCTTGGAAAAAGGATGCTACATTGAAGAACAGGTTGTTCAACTGAGCCCTGCCCCCAGATCTATAAATGTGAGACCATTATCAGCTGGGCTGACAGGCCGCAGGGAAGTACCACTCGCTCCTCACCTGTCCCTGGGAGCCCTTGCAGGGTCCATCTTGACCTTGAGCAATGACACTGTCCAGAGAACAGCTTCCCTTGTGACCTTGGGGCCAGGTGTCTGCCTTGTCCTGGGTATGACATGACTCAGTGAGGGAGGAATTAACAACAAAAGACTTCCTGGATGTTTAGTGACAAGATTACCTGTGCCGGAAGGAAGTTTAAGCGGATGCTCCCCAGTAGTCCGTGAAGTTCTCCTTGGTGTGTACTTTGTGGTGTCCTCTACCATATTTCATCCAAAAAAGATGATGCAGCTTTAACATGGATGTCATGTTTTATTTTCAAGGAATTGTTATCTCTGACCCCTTTGTAAAGGAAATATACTATTGTAAATCTTTTTATTAAATAATGTAAAGATGTATATCTGTATTTTTGGATCATGTTATAGATTATGGATATATTGTTTAATAAATAAAGTATTTTTTGGAACAAACATCTGAAGAGCATCATTGTGGGAAACAGGTGTGGCCTTCCTGTGTTCTGCTGAAGTGACACTTGTGCCTCACATCAGCTTTGGAGACCCAGGAGCTGACGAGAGGACAGTTGTTCAGGGACTTCATGGGCACAGGCTGACTGGGCCCTAGGCCTTGCCTCAGTTGGGTGCTCAGGAAGGTCAGTGGGCAGCGCCGAGCTCCACTGTGGGCCATTTCAGAAGTGGCTCCCAGGCTCCCAGAGGATATGTGCATATGGTTAATGCTGGGAATGCTTGGTCGCTCTGAAGGAATACTGGGCCATTGCCTGGACAAGGTGTAACAGCTGCTTTTTCACAGTTCTGGAGCTTGGAAGCCTTGGTTTGCTGCCTGCTGGGCTTTCCTTTGGCATGTGTTCAGCTGCCTTCTCATGGTGTGCTTGCATGGCAAAGGGATTGCCGTGCCCCAATTGTAGGACCACACTTAATTTCCTCCATGTAGGCTCTGTCCTAAGATATAGTCGCATTGGGGTTCAGGCATCCATGAAAGAACTTGGAGGGAGAGAGTAGGGCTGTAGCTCAGTGGCACTTGTCTAGTGTGCAGGCCCCTGGGTTCAAGCCTCTACCACAAAAAATAAAAACACTTTGGAGGAGGAAACAAACGAAGCAAGTTGAGTGGGACTTGGGACATCTCACCTTGAGCAGTGCTGACACCACAAACAGCTTAGTTGTACTGAGATGCCTTGCGCCAGGCATGGTGGCGCACGCCTGTAATCCCAGCACTAGGGAGGCTGAGGCAGGAGGATCCTTGCGAGACCAGCCTGGGCTACAGAGTGAGCTCAAGGCCAGCCTGAACTGCATAGTGAGACCCTGCCTCAAAAAACCAAAACAGCAAAAATGAGATGCGTTGCATCCTCTCATCCACTAGTCAGCTGAGACTCCTGCAAGTGGAGGTGGGGTCGGGAGAGGTGGGACCTACCACACTACTGCATGTTTGTATCTTGCACGCACACCCCAGGACACCTGCAGCCACTTTCCAGGTGTGTGCCCTGGGAAGGAACAGCTCGTGCTCTTCTATAAGATGGGCAGTAGTCATTACTGGCTCTGGAGATGTCAGAGCTGGGGTCGTGGTGGTCAGGTGGTGAACAGCCTTTGAGATATATACCTTCGTATCCTCTTGCCTGGGTGTAACACACAGACATTTCTCTCTCTTACACTCTTGCTCTCTTATTTATTTATTTATTTATTGGCTTTTTGAGGCAGTCTTGCTATGCAGTTCAGGCTAGCATTGAGCTCACTTTGTAGCCTAGGCTGGCCTCGAACTCAAAACAATCCTCCTGCCTTAGCCTCCCAAGTGCTGGGATTACAGGCATATGCCACCATGCCCGGCTCTCATTTATTATTTATTAGGATAGGGTCTTACTATGTATTCCAGGATGTCCTCAAACTTGAAATTCTCCTGTTCCAGCTCCCAAGTGCTGAGATGACAGGCCTGTGCCACCACATCAGCTAGACATAGGCATCCTTGACAGCCATAGAACTCCCATGTGGCCTGTGGGAGAGGACTGTGTGGACCTCTCTGATATATCCTGAGTAGGAGTCCTTGATGTAGAAGATGCCAGGGTGACGTGCTTGACACACCCACCTGACCTAACCTCTGCAGGAGGTGGGCAGACCCCAGGGGTGCAGTCTGTTGAAGGTATGGATAGTGTCTCCACTTGCGCCTGTGACTCTAGACAGGGCAGCGCTCTCTTGGCACATGGATGCAGCTGCTAACGTGTCATGTCATTTTCTCCATGCCAGTTTGCAGGGACACCAGAACCTGCTAGTTTCCTTTGCAAAGTGACTGCACTGCCACAGTCTGCCCGAGGCTTTGGTAGCTCTCCTGCTGCTCTCTGTCCCAATCTGGTTCAGAGATCCAAAATTTGTGTTTGTGTGGTGCTGGGGATCAAACCAGGACTTCTTCCATGCTAAGCAAGTGCTCCCCTTAAACCATCTGCTAGCCACAGAATGCCCTCATCTTTTTTCCCTGAGACAACAGAATAGGGTGAGCCAGGAAGAATAGGGACTGGTGATGGGAGTCTGCACAAAGATATGCCCTACTCTGGACACCAGGTACTGTCACCCAGGATGGTAGGAGCCGTTGTACTCTAAGGATTAAGTTGTGGAGGCTGAAAGCCAAAGGGAGAGCAGAGGCCTCTGAATAACTGGACAGGCCTGGGAGGGGCAGAACCTCCCAGGGGAGTCTCAGCCAGCCTAGTATCTTGGAGTAGCCACAGCGGGGTGGCGCCCTGTGGAGCTGGGGTGCAGCTGCTGAGGAGTGGCTGTGTGGATGGCTTCAGGGGTTTGGGAGGGGCACTCCGTGGAACTGGCCTGGCCTCTAAGGACAGTGCTATCCCCTAGTCCCTTGAGGTTCCACGTGAGCCCCAGCTCCTGGGCCTTTGCCCGGAGACGATCTTGTCACTTTGGCTCCCCAAGGGACATCAGCATAATGGACAGAACCTGAGGGAGCCAAGAATCCTAGAGCAGATGGAGACCCTTGGGGAGAGACCCAGGGGAGATAGAGACCCAGGGGAGACAGAGGGTCCTAGGAGAAGGGGTCCACAGTAGGGTGCGGGAGTGGGCTTTACCAGCTTGGCCCTGGCTGGTGGACATGTGGGGCCGGGTAGGGACAGGTTGTAGACAGGCGGCGGTGGGAAGCCTGTTGGGTGGAGTTGAACCTCTGATCCAGGTGCTTCGGTACTCCGGGCACTCATGGTGGGCGGGGCCCGGGCGCGCTCTGCCCGGGCGGGAAGGAGTCAGTGCGCAGGCGCCGCTCCGCCCTGTCCCTCCCGTCTCTGTGCGTCTTGGATGGTGCGTCACGCTGACTGGGCCCGGAAAGTAGCCAGAGGTGCGGCCGGGTGCGTTTGCACGCCCGGGTGACTGTGGTTCCTGACTGCCGGGTCCGTCAGTTTCTGACCTTGTGCGCTGATCGCACGCGCAGGTTCGTGGCCGGGTCACCCGGAGGCGCAGGGTGCTGCTCATGCACCGCCAGCGAGACACGCGCGGCGGGATGAGGCGCAGGCGCGGGCGCTCGCGCAGGCGCCCTGAGCGCAGGGAGGGCCGTGCCTGCGTTGGGAGGAGCTGCGCCTCGCGGTTGTTGCCCTGAGGGTGGCCTGACCTCGCTGGTGCGAGTCGCTCCCTCCTGCGCTCACCTGTGAGACAGGGTCTTGCTAGGTCGCTCGCTCACATTAGCGAAGAACGTGTTGTCCTCCTGTGCCGGCCTCCCAAAGTGCTGGGATTACAGGCGTGCGCCATCTCGCCTGGCTAGGAAAAGATTTTGACTATGCAGACATTCTTTAAACTTGTGACATAATATACGCAGAACATGAAACTCGCCCTTTCGGCCCTCTTTTAGTGTGTAATTCGGTGGTACCTTCGTTTTCCTTTTAGCGTCTTAAAAGGTTATTATTATTATTATTATTATTATTATTATTATTATTATTATTTTGTTTGTTTTGTTTTCTCCGGTACTGGGAACCAAACTCAGGACCTTCTGCATGCCAGGCAGGCGCTTTTGCCGCTGAGCTAAATCCCCAGCCCCGAAAGGTTATTTTTAAAAGCTGTGAAGAGCGCGCCCCGGGGCCCCTGCGTGCATCGGCAGTGAGCGCCGCCCCTCAGGCCGTCCTGCCCGACCCTCCCGGCGGCGAAGCTGTGTGCTGGGGCTGGGAGGGGCTTGCGGGGCTCCACCGTGCTGCTGAATCGCAGGTCCAATCCCTTCGCAGGGCAGAGGCAATGGTGCCCCGTCAGGTGCCCAGATGGTCCGCATGGATCTTCCAGGCCACTCCAGCGTGGCGGAGGACAACCTGCGCTCTTGGGGCCTCGGTGGGACAGCAGAGGTGGCCGAGGTTCCCCTGGAGAATGTGCCGCCCTCTGGCCTTCAGAGGCTGCTGCTCCACGGTCCCCCGTGTCCCCGGAGTGATGCTTACCTCCGAGCGCTACCCTGTGCAGCGGCTGCCCTTCTCTGTGGTGTCTGAGGAGGACCTGGCCGCCTTCGAACGCATCATCCCGGGCAGGGTCATCACAGACCCGGAGGAGCTGGAGGTGGCCAACGTGGACTGGCTGAAGAGTGTCCGGGGTGAGTCAGGGCTCTGGGGAGTGGACGGGTGGAGTGAGGAGCGTGGGGCCAGGAAATGGCTTCACTGTCCCTGTGCCCTCTCATGCGTTTGGGGACAAGCCTTGTGGGGAGAGACCTGAAGTTTGAGAATAAAATGTGGCCAAGTTTACAGGTCGTGTGTGACATCTGCAAATGAAGACGTGACATGGTTCCCTAGCTGCCTGCAGGGTTGTGAACCGCTCTGTGCTTTTCCCAGCTCCTGTCCTAGTGTCCGGGATTGCTGTAACCAAAGAACTGATGAAGCTCCCGCTCTGAATTCTGGAGGCAGGTGTCTGCATGGCTGTGCCCTCCAGGCCACTGGCGAGGAGCCTTTCTGCCTGTCCAGCTCCTGGGGCCCAAGATATCCCAGACTCCTGGTGGCACCACACCAGCCGCTGCCTGCTCCATCCACCTTTCCTCTTCTGTGTCTTATAGAGACCTTGTCATTGGGCTTAGGGTCCACCTAGGATGAGCATCTCAAGATTTTTCCCCCGTAAGGATTGAACTTAGGGGCTTTACACTGAGCTGTACACATCCCCATCCCTTTTATTTTTTATTGTGAGACAGTGCCACTGGACAGGGTCTGGAGGGGGTTGGGAAAGCAGAGATAAGAAAGGTAGACCTGCCCTACCTGCAGAATAAGTGTGCAGGTTCACTGACTGTCATTGTGGAGAAAGAATTTTCAGGTCTGGTTAGTAAGAGACACAAAGGATTTATTAGGCAAAAGTTTAAAATACACAGTAGAGTAGGGTGTGGGCATTCAGAGAAATGAGAAGCTTTGGAACTGGAGACACGCTTCTCTTGGGAGGCGGGTAGAAACCTGTGAAAATGTGGCCCACCTTGCAGAAGGGTAATGGCCTGTTGGACAGGTGAAAGTATGACCTCAGGTTTTTTTTTAAGAATATAGGATGGATAATTTAAGTATTCTTTAAATTATCTCAACCTGTTCCTTTATGTTAAGGTTAGGTTTCTACTCTTCATTTTTTAAATTAAGCCAATTATGGACTTTTGAATTTGGCATGTGATAGGTCTGGAAGGAAAAAAGCTGAATTAACCTGTGAAATGCTGATACGGATAAGCTTGCATAACTTTGTGTTCTGGAAGTTGCAGTCTTCTTAAAAGTACAATTTTGGGGGGAGTATTGCCGGGAATAGAACTGAGGACCTCAAGCTTGTCAGGCAGGCACTGCACTGCTGAGGTATATCTCTGGCCCCAAAAGTACAGTTTTTAAAAATATGGTTTGCCTTGTCTCCTTTTTACTTACCTTTACTTTTTTTTTTTTTTTTTTTAATCCTACTTCAATAGGGTCTCACTAAGTTGCTAAATTGCCCAAGCTGGGTTCAAATTTGGGATCCTTCTACCTCAGCCTTTCAGAGTCCTGGGGTTACAGGCATGCACCATCATGCCTGGCTTCAAGATCTTAATTATTTCCACCAGAATAATTCTCTCCAAGGTAGTCCCTCCCCAAAGAGGAGGTAGGGACCTCAGCCACCCCCACCCACAGAATAGATTGTTGATTTCTCATGGAAAAGAATTGGCAGACTTGGGAAACAGCTGCCAGACTTGTCATGAGAGGTGTAGATAGATTTAGTAGGCAGAAAGAAGTACACAGAAATATTACCAGGAAACTGGGTCCTAATACCACAAGGGATTGGTGATGCTGCTCTTGGGCTTTTGGTGTCTTTGACAAAATATTTCAGCAATACACACAGGCAGCTGCATAGAGTATAGGTAAAGTTTACTGCAAAGTGATGGATTTTCAGAGTGATTCAGAGAGCTCATACACTTTCAAGCAGGAAGACGGGCAAGCGCCAAGATGGCATTTACATTGAAATAGGGCTCAGGTTACATTTATAGGACTAAATGGGGCTTCAGGGGATATCCTAATGTAAATTTCTCATGGAAATTGTGGAGAAAGAATTTTCAGGTCTGGTTAGTAAGAGACACAAAGGATTTATTAGGCAAAAGTTTAAAATACACAGTAGAGTAGGGTGTGGGCATTCAGAGAAATGAGAAGCTTTGGAACTGGAGACACCCTTCTCTTGGGAGGCGGGTAGAAACCTGTGAAAATGTGGCCTTAATGTGCTGTTAGAGCACTTTCAGAGAGGAAGCGTATCCTGTCCATTCCTTAGGTGGAAAGTTTCACTGAGTTTGTTTGAGGCCTTGAGGTTTTTCTAACCCTTCACCCTTGTTGGACTTTGTATGGACGCTGGACCTTATTAACATGTTCAAAGGAGCTGACATTCTCTTGGGCCAAAGTTTTAAACCATAAACTTACTTGGATTCTATCTATGCTAAGAGGAAAAAGAAAACATCAGTTTTTTGCTTTTCATGTAATGTCCAGCCAGCTGCCTCCTAACTTTCTGTCCAACAGAAGAGAGTGTAGGCATTCTAGGGTAAGAAGCATTATGGTCTGTAGAATGGCAGAGATTATGTATTTGTTGGGGCGGAAATCTGTGGAATTTATTAATCTATCGAAAGGTGGGCTTAATTTGTTAGTGAAAGGTAATAGCCGTATTTATAGTTAGAAAACTAGGAAAGGGCCCATTTATATCTGTATTACGCCTTTAAGACACTTAGATTTTTTTTTAAGGAGTTTTCTAGAAGGATAAAAAGTACATTATAACTTTGAATTACTTTGACTGTGTCCTGAAGCTGCACTGTTGGTCACGTTCCTGGTCATTGAAAAGTAGTGCCTGACGCCTGCTACTTAAAGGAAGAGGTTTATTTCGGCTTCCAGTGTGTAGAGGTCTCAGTCCACACAGTTAACTGGCCCCAAGGCAGGGCGGCCTGGTGGAGGGGAGCTGCTCATATCATGATGCCCAGGAAACAGAGTAAGAAGGGAAGGGCTGCGGAGGGAAATAAACCCTTCCAGGGCCACACCCCTCTTCCAGTCAGGCCTCACCTCCTAACAGCAAGTTAGCGATAACCACGCATAACCCATTCACCTTCCAAAAGCCCTACCTATGAGCACATGAGGCTCTTGGGGGACATCTAGATAAATAAACCATAACATTCCACCCTTTGCCTCTAAAAGCGTCCCACACATCTCTTTATGCAAAGTGCATTTTGTCCATCTCAGAGCTGCCAGAGTCCTAACAGTTCTGGCATTGCTGAGAAGTCCAAGTCCAAAGTCTTCTCTGCTGCTCAAGGCAAGCTGTTAGCTGTGAACCCCTGTAAAAATAAAAAAGAAAGATGAATACTGCTGACATACAGCGGCACAGGATAAACATTTCCATCCCAAAAGGGAGGAATGGGAGATAGAAAGGAATGGGACCAAAGTGAGACTGAAACCCAGCAGGGCAAACATTAAATCCCATAGTTCTGTGTCTAGTATCTGGAGAAAGCTATGGTGAGATGTGAACTCTAAATGGTTTGGGTCTCTGCCCCTATGGCATTGCTGGTTCTTGTAGAACTCAGTGACTTTTCTTGGAGTGGCTTTGGTCACTCTTCGCAGTTTTCCTCAGACATTTGAGCTTTCTGGGGTCTGTATTGCATTTTCAGCTTCACACAGCTTTATGAATGGTCTCTGAGAGGCACACTGCCTGGCCTCCCAGGCTTTCCTCTGAAATCTGGGTGGAAGCCTCACTGAGTCTACAACTCTTGCAGTATCATGTGAATAATGCGAAGATCTGCTGCCAGTTGGAACAATAACTGGTTTTCCTTGTATCATGGCTGGAGGGGTCTCTGAGTGCCTGGATGGTCAAGTATTATGAACCAAATCGTAGAGAGTAAATTCTCTACGTGGCCTTTCTCAAGCATGATGCCCTGGGACCCTCTTCTCAAAGCAAAATCTTTCATTTCACCTTCGCAGTTTGGAGCTGCAAAGGGTGGAGTCCTGCTGGCTCTTGCAATCCTTCAGGCCATCTTTTCTATTGTCCTGTTCCAAAGTACTTGTTTTATTTTATTTTATTTTATTTTATTTTTTTGTTTTAAAGTAGAACCATCTTAAGGGTATTTATTTCCCATTCTGCTATTTGTAATTAAGACCTGTGCACCCTTCTGATTTTCTTATTTCCCTTCATGGGGGCTCACAGGTTGAAGCTGCCCAAGTGTTCAGGGTGCCCAGGCAAGCTGGTCTCTGTCCCCATGGGTGCTGCTACGGGCAGGTCTCTGGGCTTCCTGGGGCTTCCTTTTTTTTTTTTTTTTTTTTTGTCTTTTTTTTGAGACAGGGTCTCCCTATGCAGTTCAGGCTGGCCTTGAGCTCACTTTGTAGTACTGGCTGGTCTCAAACTTACAACGATCCTCCTGCCTCAGCCTCCCTAGTGCTGGGATTATAGGCGTGTGCCACCACGCCTGGCTCCTGCGGCTTCCTTAATCCTCTTGAATTTTGATTTTTGTGAAAGTTTCCTTAAAGAACCTTTCCCTTCCCCATCAGTTATCGAGGATCGCTAGCTGCACCCAGAAGCCAGCCTGGGAGTGAGCGGACAAGTGTGAAGTCTCTTTGCCCCCCAGTGCGCAGAGGGGTCCCTGTGGGCCCTCACCCCACAGCCTCTGTGTGGGCCAGGGAAAGGGGCAACTGGATCCTTCCCTTCCTGCTCCCCACCCCCAGGACTTGGTTTTTTTTAATAGTAAGTAATCTTTTCAGCAGCCAAGTTCCGTACTTCTTTGTAGGCCATAATGGTGCTTCCTTCCTGAGAAAATTCAAAACTTTTACAGTTGTTTTAGTGAGCTGTTTGCTTTTGATTCTCAAGGTGCTGGTGACTAAAAGCCCCCAACAGTAGCCATGCCACCACTTCAATATTAGACTGCCTTGAAATTTCTTCTGCCAGATTAATCAGTCCACTGCCCTTAGGCTCATTCTTCTACAATGTCTCTGGACATGGGCAAGAAGACAAATTTTCTTCCAGAGCATAACACACATGGCCTGGAGTCCAACTTCCAATGGTGTCCTTGTCCCCAACTAAAAGCTCCTGAGCCTGGTCTTTACCTGCTGTATTTCTGTCAGCATTCTTGTCTTATGAGCTTGGACCAGAATCTCCCATCGGTCTGGCCTCACAGTATTCCAGGTTTTAGTAGCCTACATCAAACCTTTTCATGCTTTTTCCCAAGCAAGTTCCAAAGGCTTCTAAACCATATGGTCAGGTACTCTTGTCCTGGAAATAACCTCACTCTTGGTACCAAAATCTCTCCTAGTCACTTTCCTTGTTGCTGAGACACAATATCCGATACCCAGAATTTAAAGGAGTAGAGGTTTGTTTTGGTTTATGATGTCCAGGAAGCAGAGGGGGTGAGAAGGGAGGAGCTGGGGAGAGAGAGAAGCTCTCCTAGGCCACGCCCTCAGTGACTTGCCTCTTCCAACCAGGCCCCACCACCTAACAGGTAGTCAGCTGTGAGTCCTCATAATCCAGTCACCTTCAAAGTCCCCACCTGTGAGGGTGTGAGGCTGTTTTGGGACACTAAGGTACAGATCATTACATACAACCTTTTCTTTTCTCCTTTTATGGTACTTGGAATTGAACCATTGCATTGAATGATATCCTTGCCTTAGTTACTTTTCTTGTTGCTGAGACAAAGTACCTGACACCTGCAAGTTTGAAGAGGAAAGGTTTATTTTAGCTCACCCTTTGTAGAGGTTTAAGCCCATAGTCAACTGGCTCCAAGGCAGGGAAGCATGAGAGGGGTGCATGCTTCCTTTTTCCTGCCCCTTTATTGCATCCAGGCTATAAGCCTATTGCATAGTGCTACCCACACCCAGAATGGGTCTTCCCTCTTTAGTAAGTCCAGCATCTGTACTCCGAACTATATTAAACCAATCGGACTAACCCAGCACCACACTCCCATGATCCAGTATTACATACCCAGGAACCAGTTACCACCCTAAACCCCACCAGGGAGTGCAGGAGGATTTGGGAAACATTTTAGATATAAATCATAGTAATCTCCAACCATTTTTCTATTTTTTGTTTTGAGAGAGGGTCTCACTAAGTTACTAAGTTGTTCAGGCTAGGCTGGTTAGACTGGTGCTCCTGGGGGACAAGATCCTTTGAAATGTTGGGGAGGGGCACTTTTTGGTTGTCACCAATGCAGGTGACCTGGAAGATGAGGCAGCCTGTGGGTGGGGGTGGCATATGGCCATTTTATTCTGCCCTGGATGTTTGGGGCAGTCACTTCTGGCCTGGCTTTCGGTATTTTCCAGCATGTGTGCTCTTGACTTCCTCCCTCCTGCCCTGTGGTCTGTGGAGCTGGCACTGTCTGCATGCTGGGGCATCTGGAGGCTGTTGTTATTGTCTTCCCATTGGAGTTAGCTGAGGTCCTGAGAGTATGAATCCTGTCTGGTCTTCTCTGTCTATGATAGGAAGACTCAAGGGACCTGTAGGATGTTTCCTATGTGAGGGGCTTAGGGTTTGCCAGGAAGTTCCCATCTCTGAACATATGCAGGATGATAAAGCCACAGACATTTGTCTCAGGCTGATATCCCCAGTGCAGCACGGCCCACTCAGCAAAAGTCCTCACATAGGTGAAAAGAAAATTTGTGTCTTTCAGAGTCAGAAAGTAAGGTAGGAACTGTGTAGTGCTTGATTCTTAGGTTGCAGAAAGAGCGATGACAGCTTCTCCCAAGAGTTCCTGCTGCCACCTTGGGTCTTGAAGAAGCCAACACGACTGAGGGAAACCCGGCTATCTCAGGAGGCAGTGGTTAAGCACAAGCTTAGTGGGTCTGCCACCTACCATGTCTGGCATGAGGTGGAAAAGGCAGTGTGTGCAAGAGGACTCTGTGAGCCCCCCTCATGTGCATGGGTGGATGGCCAAGTGAATGCATCATGGTGGTGGATTGATTAGAAATCACTACCTGGCAGCTGTTGTAGTAGCTGATTTGTGAGGATGATCAACATGTCCTAAAGTCATCAAGTGGCAATTTGAGGAGCAGCAGGGTGTTCAGAGTCTCAGAGGGATACTCAGTGACTTTGTGGTAGAGAAGGCTGTTGGATATCCCTCAGCATGGCCCTGGCCATCTTCGCCCCAGTGGAAGTGGAGGATGGTAGGATCTCTGCAGTGATACTACATGCTGACCCCTGTGGCCAGAACAGTTTCCTGCCCAGCATATCACTGGGCCCCACCTTTCTCTTCCTGTCTTGTCTTTGAGCGTGTAGGGCCTGACAGATGTGATTTGGGGGTTACCCCCTTGGGAAGAGAAGGTGCTTGGAGAGATCATCTTTTTCCATGAGCGCAGACAGGCATATCCAGATCTCTTCCCTGTACCAGCTGATGTGCTGTTTTCTGTCCCAGGATGTAGCAAGGTGCTGCTGAGGCCCCGGACCACGGAGGAGGTGTCCTGCATCCTCAGGTAACACTGAGTGTGGCATCCCAGGTGGGGATACGTGGCGTGGTCACAGGGTCACACTTGCAGCATTATCCCTACAACATGCTGCCTTCTGGGGTCCACTTTGTGCACTCCCTTCCCCAAGCCCCTCCCTACTGGAATCCTCACTTTAGGTTTTTGCAGGGTGGGCCTAGGTGGAGAAGAGATGCCCTTGCTGACCACAAGGCATGGTCTGGGGCTGTGGGTCAGGGATGTGGGGACACAGTAGCAGAAGGACTAATAGGAGTGAAGGTGATGAGGTGTGGGCACTGTGGGAACTTGCTGGGTTCTTAGGAGTCCCTCTCACTCCTCACTGCCCCACTGTGGTTGGAGAAGGTGTCAGGCACAGGGCCTGTGCAATTTCATGGAAAATGTTGCCTTCCTTACTTTCCCATGACTGTGGTGGGAGGAGCTTTGGGGAGGCTGAGGACAGGGACCAGATTTGAGGGGGCAGGTGTTGGTCCCATGGTATGACCTTCAGGGACAGTGGCCTTGGAGTAGAGATGCTGGCCTGATGCCCCTCCTTATCTCAGGCACTGTCACCAGAGGAACCTGGCTGTGAACCCGCAGGGGGGGAACACAGGCCTGGTGGGGGGCAGTGTCCCCGTCTTTGATGAGATCATCCTATCCACTGCCCTCATGAACCAGGTCATCAGCTTCCATGACGTGTCTGGTAAGCCTGTGCTGCCCACTGGGCACCCCTGTCTAACCCTCTGCTGGTCAGGGTTGTCCTTCCTTGTCAGCCACCTGGACTGTGGTTAGGCAAGCGAGTGTGCACGTCCCAAGCTGGCAAGGAATGGCAGCTGGAGTTGACCGCTTGTCACTCTGGTCCCCTTAGACTCTGACACATTGTGGCCACAGCGACCTTTCCCATGGTGTGGTGACCCAGCAGCACCATCACTGCCCCTGGGGCACTTGGCCCAGGTCTGTCTTTGTGGCTGGGTGCTGTGACTGTTAGGGTGCTGAGCAGCAGCTCCAGAGTCCCTCCACTAGATGCCAGTAGTGCCCATACCAGTAAGTACCCAGACATCATCAGAGAGGTTGTAGAACGAGTCCCAGTGGAGGACACTGCTTTGTAGCGATCTTCTCACTCCATCAGTGTGAATGTGTGCATGTATGTGAGGGCATGTGTGGTTTTTCTCCACTTTTGCCTTCTTAGTTTTTCTTCTTCAGAGGTGACTTAGAGGCTGGGCAGGGTAGAAGGGGAGACCTCTTCCTCAGCTCTGCTCTACCCTGGGCACCCCTTCTGGATGGTTTGCATCTGCAGGGTGTTGGGGCTGGACTCCCAGCTGTGACTGTTCTTGTGTGCCCCAGGAGCCATGGGCTGTGGCAGCACTTTTGCTCTCCACAGGAATCCTAGTCTGCCAGGCGGGTTGTGTGCTGGAGCAGCTGAACCACTATGTGCAGGAGCGGGGCTTCATCATGCCACTGGACTTGGGAGCCAAGGGCAGCTGCCACATCGGGGGCAATGTGGCGACCAATGCGGGTGGTATGCGGTTCCTGCGCTATGGCTCGCTGCGTGGGACTGTCCTGGGCCTGGAAGTGGTGAGCTGGTACCAATTTGGGCCGAGCTGTGGAGGTCCTGCAGGCTGCTTTTTCAGGCCCCAGGTGATGGCATATATGGGGGAGGCCACCTTGGGATCTGGGCCATAACCCAGATCAGAGGTCCCATTGTGCCAGCCCCTGGGCTCCACACACCACTCAGGGAAGTCTGCTCTGCTTCTCATGCCACAGATGGCGCATCCACATGAGGAGCCACCAGGGGAAGCAGCACTGCAGTGTTCTTCCTGGGTTGGGCCTCTCAGTCATGGTCAGAGCTGGCTTAGCTAGGGCCACCAGCGCCAGCTTGTTCCCCAGAATCTACTCAGTCCTGAGTATCACACACTGCAGTTTCTGAAGGGCGGGGCTTTTGTCCTGTTTACTCAGGTGGAATATAAAGGCAAAACCATGTTTATCCTGGAAATTACGACATCCTAGTAGCTTTGTTTTCTGATGGCTGCTGTTTATTTTCATGGTACATTGCCTTCTCTTGTTGCCAAGCTGTCAGTGAGCCTCAGACTCAAAGAACCAGCCAGCAAACTTGAGGCTCAAAGTCCAAGGACCACAAGGCTTATAGGGAAAATGGGTCCCAGTGTAGGGGGAACCCCACTGCAGTACTACTTCAGGTGTGCTCCCAGGTGTGTTCCCCCAGATGTACTTCCCAGGTGTGCTCCCTAGGTGTGCTTCTCTAGGTATGTTCCCTAGGTGTGTTCCCCAAGTGTGCTCTCCCAGGTGTGTTTATCCCAGGTATGTTCCTCAGGTGTGCTCCCCCAGATATATGCCCCAGATGTGTTCCCCTAGCTGTGCTCATCCAGGAGTGTTCCCCAGGTGTGCTCCCCCTGCTTCCTCAGGTATGTTCATCCCAAGTGTGTTCCCCAAGTATTATCCCCTCTTCAGGCAGGCCTTCCTCCAGCAGCTGGACAATGAGCTTCTCGGATGTGTGGTGATGGTAAGGTTGGGGGAATCTTGCTCCAAACAGGAAGAAAAATCCTTCCTTTATCTAGCCAGCTGACTCTTGGGGTCACTTTGTTTCTGGAGCAGGTGGGGGCTCCTGCTGTGGGTGGCGTGGGAGGGTGCTGTGGGTTGAGGTGCTACCCTCAGTGTGGAGTCTGGAGAAGTGCAAAGGCGGACGTTGGAACTGGCAAGTGTGAAGGCCTGTGTCTTCTCCCTGCCAGGTCCTGGCTGATGGCACTGTCTTGGACTGCCTGACCTCCCTGAGAAAGGACAACACCGGCTATGACCTGAAGCAGCTGTTCATCGGGTCAGAGGGCACCCTGGGGGTCATCACAGCTGTGTCCATCTTGTGCCCTCCCAGGCCTAATGCTGTGAATGTGGCCTTCCTTGGTAGGTGTCCTTGCCCTGGCTGGGCTGGGTGGTGGGAAGCAGCCCTGGGCTGAGGGTGAGGGTGGGAGGGGCCTGTTTTTCCTGGCTGCTCTGTTTCCTGAGGGGTTGGAGTCCAGGACCTAGCATCCGTGGTGCTTATAGAGCGTAGCCTCCAATCAGAAACCTTTTCCTGTCCTGGGTCGATCACACTTTGTCTGTAGCCACACTGAGGTTCTCTTGTGCTCCTTTGCCCCATTGTGCTTGAGTTTAAGTAGTGTGCAGTGAGGTACAAGGGAAATAATGTCATCTGTTGTAGGTTTCAGGACCTTTTTATTTTTTAGTACTAGGGATTGAACATAGGACCTTCACACTAAGCTATATCCCTACTTTTTTAAAAACAAATTATAAATTCTGAAACAGGGTCTTTCTAAGTCACTAAGTTGTCCAGGTTCAAAATTGTAGTCCTGCTGCTTCAGTCTTCTAGAATGCTCGATGATAGGTGTGCCTCCCCCACATCTGGCTAGGATGTAGTCTTTTTTTTTTTTCTTTTATGACAAGGCTTTTTACTTTTGCAAAAGGGCACAAGCACACCCCAGCAGAGGAGTAACAAATACACAGGACAAAGTGCAGGTGAAGCTGGAGAAGCAGCTGACCTTTTTCCCCATTGGTTGGGTTGAAGGTTTACAGTCTATCCCGACTGGCTAGTTTAAGCAGTGTGAGGGATTGCTGAGCAGGATTGTTAAGGGAGGGGAGGGCGGGGGTAGGGGGCATTGAAAGTCCTTGGGTATTCCTTATTTATTTTTTTATTTTTTTGGTACCAGGAATCAAACTGAACTTTGTGCTTGCCAGGCAAGCGCTTAAGCCACTGAGCTATATCCCTGGCAGTCCTTGGGTATTGATAAGTTATCTTTAGCTGTTAGCTGTGTTTCTGGAGTCTAAACTGAGCAGGCAGTTCTAGTAATTTGGTGTGTTTGGAAGGGCTGCCTAGGGTAGACTAGAGTCCAATATGAAGGCACTCTTGTTTGACAGAAAAGACAGAGCTATTGTTTCTCACAATTCCCTCCCCTTTAATTATGCTCACTCTTTTCTTCAAACTCCATGAGCAGTTCACTCTTTCTGATATGCTCTTTATCAGGACTATATTAGCTGGATAAGGTGGGTTCATCTTTACTGGTGTGGATGAACTAGAAAGTCAAGTGGTGGGGTTTGACCTAGAAATCCCTTTTGCCTGAGGGAATGAAGGGTATAAGATACGTTAAGCACATCATGTCTTCACTAGGCAAGAATAAATAAACTTTAAAGCATGAGGACTAGAATGGAAAGCAGATTGGGGAAGAAGTCATATCTTGATACTGTTTTTAAGAGATTGGAATAGCAGTTGTAGTCAGGTAATTGTAACCAGTTGGCACTTAGACCTGTTTACAGGTGTAGTCAGAAACTGTCATTAGCAGTCAGTGGTTGGAGCCCCTTTTGATGTTTTGTCTATATTATTATTACTTTAATATGTCTTTGATAACTTTTTTTTTTTTTCTGGATGTCCAAGACCAAGTTAAAGTAAGACCAGTATTAATCAAAATTACCCCCTCCCTTTTTTTCCCAAATAGCAAGGTCTGTTAAAGCTCTTTAGACATTATTTTTGGAACCATTTGTAGAGCCTCTTAGCTCCATTGTCACTGTCAGCCACCAGGATGGGTCATGGTCTTGCTTGACCGTGTAGCTTCCTACAGAAGCACAGAAGACAGTTTTTCCTTTGGTGACCGTCCTTTTTAGCAAACTGTTTGATGGTTGATTTTGTCCTCTGGGGGCCAACAGTCTCCTTACTCAGGAGGTTGGGTGGATCTTGTAGAATAGAGCCGCTCATATAGGACGCAGTCTTAATCACCATAGGCAGTGAGTGCTGTCCCTGAGGAAAGGCCCCCAGCCCAGAACATGTCTGCTGCAACATTTCCACACTCAGGGCCCATGCTGTCAGACCCACTGCCCTTTGGGGCAGACTTGGGGCAAGCTTCTGTCCCCTTCCTACCTTCCCCCTGGTCCCTTGTCGCTTTTCCTGCCTTCATTTGCATTAGGTAGTTACCTGTCATTTCCTCTCCCATCTTCTAAGAGACAGAAGGTGTCTGGAACTTTCCAGTCCAGTTCAGTGCATGCCCTGCCCTGCTTGGAGGCTTAGGAGTGTGGATTCCCTGATTCTACCTCCCTCTGACAAGTTCCGATTGTCACAGAGCTTACGTCTGTCTTATCTTTTCAGTCCATGTCATCCTAATTATTGTGACTTCATGGGCTTCTTCCTTTGCTCTCCATTCCTCTTACATCCAGCATGCCATTAAGATCCATCCTTGTAACTCTGGACTTGGCCGTCTCCTGTGGTGGAATCTGTGTTACAAGTGCCCTCAAGGCTTACACTCTAGCAAGCCCATGTCACCTCCTCCCCAAGTGCTGCCTTGAGGCAGTCCCTGCTCTCCCCTGTCCATGCTGGTCACGTCAGAGGCGCTGGGTTCACTGTTGATGGGAAGTTGGTGGATCTTTTGCAACCCCCATTCTGGGCCATCTTAAAACTCTTTTTTTTTTTTTTTTTTTTGGTACTGGGAATTGAACTCAGGACCTTGCGTTTGCCAGGCAGGTACTTTTGCCACTGAGCTATATCCCCGGCCCCATCTTCTTTCTTTTAAGTATAAATACAGTTTCATTAAGGAGTATAGTTCTTATTTTGATCTTACATTATATCAGCCAATTGTTTAATTAAAAAAATAAAATGAGAGCTGAAGAAGAAGTGAGAATCTTACAGATTCAAAACAAGGCACAAACACCCTTAGAGGGTGTATAGGTTTGACACATCTGTCAGTAGTAAAAAGGCATACTTCAACTGACCTAGGAATTTCACTCAGGGAAATGATCTTATAGATACACTCTATCTGCAAGAAATATTCCATTGATACTACTTATACCACATTCCAAACTTAATCTGAATGCACCACTGGGACTATAGTCATGCAGTAGAAGCTTATGTAGCCATGAGAAAAGAATGAGCTAGCCTATAGTCCCAGCACTTGGGAGACTGAGGCAGAAGAATCACTGTGAGTTTGAGGCTAGCCTAGGTCACATAGATCTTTGTGTTTTTTTTTTTTTTTTTCTTGGTGCTGGGCATTGAACTTAGAACCTTGTACTTGCCAGGCTTGTGTTGCTGAGCTGTATCCTAAGCCCTGAGAGAGCCTTTCTTAAAAAAAAAAAAAAAAAAAAAAAAAAAGGTATTTTTCTTATGCTAACACGGAACTATTTCCAAGACTTACGTTATTAGCTTTTTATAAGTTCAAAACAGAATACGCAAGAAGCTGTTAAGAACTGTTCCTTTTAGCTAAGTTATTTCTTGAGGAAAAGTGGTTTTCATCATTCACTGTATATTGCACACCTTAAATGTCTCATTATGACCATGTGCTTTCTTTTTTTTTTTTTCTGTACCGGGAATTGAACTGACAACAGTGCACTTGCCAGGCAGGCACTGTGCTGCTGAGCTACATCCCCAGCCCCACATGTGCTTTCTTTGTAGAATAACCAGTCCTTCAAAGAGTGAGCTACTAGCAGCTGAGTTTCTAAATTCTAGTCATAGGAGGACATAAATGCAAATGCATTAGAATGTCTTTGTCTTTTAAGAACCTTTGCAGAACTAATTTCAAGCAGGTTTTTCACTCTAGATCTCATTTCTGGTACATAGAGCAGTTTTTCTTTGTGGAGCTGGCAGGGGGCTGCATTTCATCTTCCTTAGCAACTGGGATAGCTGCTGGTTTTTCAGTGCACATTTCCTCAAGGCACTGATTTTTCAAAAACTAAATAGATCCTATGATGATCAAAATAATCACAATAGGGAAAGTGATGTGTTGAATTACGATTTTTCTGATTCAGACCTGTGGATAGATGCCTGTTGCCAGTCAAATGAAGACCAAGCAGGTCACTTGGATACATTGCTGTCTGAATAGCTGTGTGTACTCCTGATGTCACTGTGTCATTGCTGTCTTCCCTCAGGGGCACTGTCCCCCTCTAAAGTCCAGGAGATCTAGGTAGTTGGCTTGCCTGCAACTGCCTTGCACACTACAGTTTTATTCTTGCTTAGGAAAATGGTTGCTTTCAAGGGCACTGACACTTGGTGTTGATGTTCAGGTTGGAAATTCCCATCAGATGTTGCTGTTTCACAGCTGTTACTTCCACCATGAGCGGCAGCACTGCATGAATCTGAAGGTGAGGGCTCAGGTCAGGTGTACAGCTGGTGTGGGTCTCTTCTTGTGTAGGAAGGCAGTCTTTGGGGGTTGTTTCCACATTGCTACACTGCTCTTGTCAGTGGGAGAGGAGGCAGCAGAGTGCAGCCAGCCTTTGTGTCTGTCTGTACACACAGCAAGGTGTTAACTTCTGCAAGAGGAGATAGGGCTGTACTTTGTCTTCTGCTTTCCATCCATCCATAAACTGCTTGAATCTCATCCTGGACACAAAGCCTGACCTGCACTTAAGGGTCCTCCACCCAAGCCTGGGAGACATCGTGAGGTCAGAGAGCTGCTCTGCTGCTACCACTGAGAATCCACCCATACCTCAGCCCTGCAGTCCATCCCCATTGCCATTGTGCCCAGGCCTCTCTCCATTCTTTCAGTCTTCTGAAGTTTTCCTTTTCATCTTTTTGGAATTGCTGAACTTCTTAAACTGTGCCTTAGTGGCTTTTAGTTTGGGGAGTCCTATGTTACTGCTTCAGGTCTTGCCTGTTTCTTCCTCTTTGGGGATAGTGGTTAGACATCAGGTGGATTTGCAGCTATCTGTGTGGCTTCTGCCCTTCCTGCCCTCCCTTGTGTGGCTGTGGTGTGGCCCTTGTGCTGCGTGCTCAGTTCTTCTGGCCACCTTCCCATCTGTGCTCACTGTCCTTTGCGGTGTTGCCTGTGTGGCTGAGCACATCCTAGAGGGCATCTCCCTGTCCACTGGATTTAGAATGTGATGGTTAAAGTTTTTGTTTCTGGAAGTTTCACTCATTCTTTTCAAATGTGCACTATCACTTTTTGTAGTTGTCTGTACCAGCCAGATGTTTTAGACTTCTGCCTGTCTTCACACACAACCAGTGTGATTTCCTGTGGTATTGTGTATGACCATATGGTAGGCAGCTCAGTGTTTGGGGTCTGTGGTCTATGGTGCCAGCTGTCCTCAGGCTCCACGTGAGCCACCTTGAGTCCTGTGTGTGAGGCTTCCTGGCAGTGCCAGCTCATTGGCATGAAGAGCTCTGTGGGGCTTGAGGAGGCCAAGGTGAAGGTGCCCTTGGGGGCTGCCTTGCTTTTGCTGGCTGGCACTGCTCACTCTAAAACCCAGGCATGTATAGCCCTCCCACTGCAGGGTCTCTGGGGCCACCCACCCTTGAGCACATCTGCTTTCTTACTTGGTCAGTCAGTTCCCTGGATGGGGTTGTGTGGGTGGCCCCTAGCCTGGAGCACTGCAGAGACCTTGGGGTGTCCAGAAACTTGTAAGAGCAGATGAAACTGGGTGTCGATTATACTAAGAGAAACCCAGGCAGCCACTTTCCAAAGGCTACCCTTTGCTGGCACACATGTGCAGACTCCAGGTGTATCCCCTCTGGATCTCCCTGCCAGGCAAGTGCTGTCTGACAGTTCTTAGGCACATTTTCTGTCCTGACCTGGACTCTGGAGGTGACCTCAAGACAAACTTGTTGGCCAACTTGTGGGTGTCCCCTGTAGCCTGAGCCTCCTCTCCTCATCTTGCAAGTTGCATGGGTATTGGTGCCCACAAGGGATACCTGGCATCTATAGATGCAGCTCTGAGTCCCACTGTTCTTGTGCTGCCTGACCATGATGACCTGTGACCTGTTGCAGGCTGCCCAGGCTTTGCTGAGGTCTTACAGGTCTTCAGCACCTGCAAGGGGATGCTGGGTGAGATCCTGTCTGCATTTGAGTTCATGGATGCTGAGTGCATGCAGCTGGTCATGCAGCACCTCCACCTGACCAGGCCAGTGCGAGGTACAGCCACTTCTCCTGTGGTCAGCACGGAGATCCCCAGGTGGGAGAAGGGGCCCCAGCACCAGCAGTGCCACTGAGACAACGGGGAGGGGCCTTCTCAGGGTCACCCTGGGGCTGAGCATTTCCAGGGATGCAGTGCCTCATCCAGGAAAACTCTGGCTTGGCAGAAGGCTCTGGTCTAGAGTTTGGTCTCCATGGGGACAGCCCAGGCCTGGCTCACTGTGCATCTTTGCTTCTTCCAGAGAGTCCCTTCTATATCCTGGTCGAGACTTCGGGCTCCAGTGCAGATCATGATGCGGAGAAACTGGATGGCTTCCTGGAACAGGCCCTGGGCTCTGGCCTGGTGACTGATGGCACTGTGGGCACTGACCAGAACAAAGTCCAGGTGCCCTTGTGTGGCTTGGGCCCTTCTTTTCTCCTCCATATAGCCATGGTGTCTGGACAGCATGGTTTGTTCTGCATGGTTGAGGCATGGCAGGAGTTATGTTGTGTGTGGGGTGGAAAGTGCCTAATTTTCCTCAGGAGCTGTTGTCTTCCTATTGTCCGCCTTGTCTTTGGCTACAGTGTGGCAAATGGCCAGCAGGGGGCAGGGCAGCTGTGCATGTGGTTTCTGTTTAGAGAAGTTCTGGATGTCCTGTGTGAAGCCACCTCAGCCTTGGACTTTTGACTTCTCAGGTACAGGACTCCCTGAACCCTCACCCTCTAGGGCATCTGATTCTGAGGGATGCATCATTGCCCTGCTGTGCAGTCCTGGGACTGGAGCTTGGTGACAGGATGTTGCTTTTGCTAGCCCCATGCCTTAATGTCCCCTCATCCTGATCTGTGTCTGCCAGTGAGGGCAGGAATGTGGGTTGCTCACGGCTGTGTGTTGGGCATCTCCTGCAGAGTCTGCAGGGGAAATGCCCCTGAGTGGCAGACATTGGTCAGCTGCCTGGTAGCCCAGTCCACACCCAGCTAGGGGCACAGAACAGTTGTGCTTCCTTCCAGGGGTCCCTGGTTTTCTGATCCCATTGTCCTCAGCCTGGCAGATCGTCTCTGGTAATAGACACTCCCTGGCCTGGTGGCACAGAGATGCCCTGGCAGCTGCCTCGTGTAAGTGCCTATGTTGCTTCACTGTGTGCCTTCTCCTTTGGGGACCGTGTGCAGTGGCTGCCTGAGTTGGAAAGGCATCTCCTTGGCCAGAGCCACCTGGGAGATGCTTGTGATCGTGCACGGCCCACTCTCTCTGGGTGCCTGTTCACAGCCCTTCCATGTCCTGCACTCAGGACTCCACAGTTGACGCAGGGCCAGCAGGTGTGGGCAGATGGCCACACGGCCTGCTTTGTTCCTGCCCACTGTTCCTGCAGGCTTCCCTCAGAGATCTTTGAGAAGTCCAGCCCCACCTGTGCCCCCTTCTGCTGGTGCTGGTGGTGGGTCTGCAGTACTGTGTGTTGGCCATGTGTGTGTAGTGCAGTCTATGGAGGCCTCTTGCAGACATTTCGGAGGCTTCTCTGCTGGCCTCACATGGGACAGGCTCTGGGGAAGTGCTGTTTGCATTTGGGTTCTCAAGTTTTTCCTCTGGAAGCTCTGGGTTTCTGATGTGTCTTGCAGATGGGCCCCTGCAGGTCTGCAGGAGCCAGTGTTGTATGATTAGGAACAGCCTCTGAGCATTCTACCTGGCTGCCTGTCCTTACCTGCCGGTAGGAGGTGTGTGCTGTGCCAGGGCTGTGGAGCGGTGGAGCCAATAGGTGTGGTCTGCACACCTGTACTTCCTCCACATATTCATTCATCAGCCAACACCGGCTGGATATGCCAGGTTCCCTCCTGGCTGGGCTGTCACAGTGACCTGGTACAGTCAGGACCTTGTCTTTTGCCAGCCTCAGGGCAGTGGAGCCTGGGGGGTTCTGAATGGCATTTGACCCAAGTCAGGTGGCCTTGGGGCAGAGCCTGAATGTTCTAGAGAGTTCTCAGGGTAGAGGGACTGGAACAGAGTCAGGTGGGCAGGGGGAGCTTAGGCAGCAGCATCTGTCAGGACCCCTAAGATCCTCAAGGCAGATGGGTGCCTGGGCATGGAGTGGCCAGGCCTCTGTGAATGGCAGTGAGAGAACTGGGGACTTGACATGGGTGAGAGGGTCGGTGATGAGGGGTCTTGTGTGCTCTTCTGGGTTAGTGTGGTGCTGTGCTTACTTTAAAGGAAACACAGTCCCCTTGGAGGTTTCACTTGTTGTGGCCCCTGGAATGACGGGGTCTCTACAGGGATGGTGCCAGGGTCCAGATCCAGGTGGGTCAGTGCCTGGTGGGGGAAGGGACCCCACATCTGGGAAACACAGCTCTGTCCTGTGGTTGCCCACAGCCAAATGAAAACTGGAGCCATTTACCTGGACGAGCTACCTCTCTCAACCCAGTCCTTGGCTAAAGAACCTCTCCCTGGGCCCCACTCGGCCTCAGTTTCCCTACTCCATTCAACCAATCTGTCCCTTCCTTGCTCACAGATCCCCTAGGACCCTGTGTGTCAGGCCCTTCTCCACTTGCGATTCCTGCCTCTGCTTAGCTATCTCAGGATCCCTTGCTTTACAGCAGACTGACTCTAGGCTGGCCCTGTGCTCTGTCCCTCCTCACTCAGCCCCCTGCTGGGAAGGATGTGCGGCTGCCTGGCTTCTCCCAGGAGGGCCCTGACATCTCAGTGCTGTTCTGGAGCAAGCCTGTGGGTGGCTTGGGTCATGGTCCAGGACCTACCTCCTGTGGACAAGGAATGTGCTATTACCCTGTGACCAGAGCCTGGCCACCTACTGGCAGTGGTGCAGGTGCAGTCACAGTGATGTGTGACATCTTTTCTGCCCTAGGCACTGTGGGCCCTGAGGGAGAGGATCACAGAGGCGCTAAGCCATGACGGCTATGTGTTCAAGTATGACATCTCCCTGCCTGTGGAGCGGTTCTACGACCTTGTGATTGAACTGCGTGCCCGCCTCGGCCCGTGCACCAAGCATGTGGTGGGCTATGGCCACCTGGGTGAGCTCTGTGGGCCTTCAGTGGTAGTTTTGGTGGTGCTGGGGACCTGGAGGCTGAGGAAGCGCTGCCTGCCTCCTTGCTCTTGGCTATTGTGGGAAAGACCATGCCATGCACTTTCAGTGGCTATACCCTGCCAGCTTGGGCCCCTGAGCACACTGGAATGTGGCAGAGGGTGTGGCCCTCACCTGAGAGCCTAGATTAGTGTTTGATTCACAGATACCACCCTGAAAGAAGGGTGTCAAAGCTGGTGTCAGGTGACAGTACTGTAGGTCACACACATAGTGGGGAGGAAGTGGCACTGGCCTCCCCAGTCCCACCAGTCTTTGCTGTAGGGCATTTCCAGCCCCTGTTTTCAGGGAGGTATGGTGGCAAATGTGGCTGAAGCTGTGAGGTGGTCTTGGGCTTACCTCTCTTTAGAGACGGGGTCAGCTTGGGTTGTTTCTCCCTTGAAGGGTGAGCAGAACTAGCCAGTGAGGATGTTTGGGCCTAATGTTTTTGTGTTTTGTTTTTCTTTGTTTCCCCGGTACCAGGAACCGAACTCATGACCTTTCGCTTGCCAGGCAGGCGCTGTGCCGATGAGCTAAATCCCCAGCCCCTGTTCTGTTTTTCTTTGATGGGGTATCATTTCTTCGATTGCATACCAATTTCTTTAATAGCTATAAGACTATTCAGGTTTTCATTTTCTTCTGAATAAGTTTTGGGAAATTTTTGTCTAGGAGTTTGTCTATTTCTTCTAAAATTGCAGATACACTAGCATAAAAATTCTGGGAACAGTGACACATCTATAGACCTACCACTCTGGGAGGCTGAGACAGGAGGGTCATAAGTTTGAGGACAGTCCAGGCTGTGTGGGGGCTGTGGGGCTTGCAACTTAGCAAAACTCATCTCAAAGAAAAAAAGAAAGAAAGAAAAAGAAAGAAAAGAGCTGGCTCATAGCTCAGAGGGAGGCCCTGGCTCAATCCCTGGTCCCTGCAGTTTCTGTGGGTTTTTTGTTTTT
>NW_004955542.1:28146-108028 GCF_000276665.1 Chinchilla lanigera | reverse complement strand
TTTTCTTTTCTTTTCTTTTCTTTTCTTTTCTTTTCTTTTCTTTTCTTCTCTTCTCTTCTCTTCTCTTCTCTTCTCTTCTCTTTTCTTTTCTTCTTCTCTTCTCTTCTCTTCTCTTCTCTTCTCTTCTCTTCTCTTCTCTTCTCTTTTCTTTCTTTCTTTTGCTTCCTTTTTGGTGTTGGGAATTGAACTCAGGACCTTGCACTTGACAGGCAGGTACTGTACCGCTGAGCTATACCCCAGTTATGACAAGTTTAGCTAAGGGTTTGTCCATTTTATTTAAAGAACCAAACTTTTCAATTCATTGATTCTTTGTATTATTTTCTTAGTCCCAAGTGCACTAATTTTTGCTTTGATCTTTATAATTTCCATTCTTGTATGAGCTTTGGGCTTGGCTTGCTCTTCCTTTTCTAGAAGTTTGAGGTTCAATATTAAGTTTATTTGAGCTTGCTCTGTTTTCCTGATAAGAGTATTCATTACTGTAACTTTCCCTTATAGGACTGCTTTTGTTGTGTCCCATAAGTTCTGGTATGTTGTATTGTCAGTATCATTTAATTGTAGAAACTGTTTAATTTCTTCTTTAATTTCATCTGTGACGCACTGGTTATGTAGGAGAGTGCTATTTAATTTCCATATGTTTATGAAGTTCTTGTGGTTTCTTTTACCATTGATTTCCAATTTCATTGCACTATGGTCTGATAATATGCATGGAATAATTTCCTTTGCATTTACTTCAGCATGTTCTATGAGCTAGTATATGGTCTGTTTTGGAGAATATCCTTTGTGTAACTGAGAAGAATATGTATTCTGATGTTGTGGGGTGGGACACTGTACACATTTACTAAGTCCATTTACTCAAACGTTTAGTTCAGTTCTTATATTTCATTGTTGATATTTTGTCTAGCTGATCTATTTGTGACAGTGGGGTATTGAGATCCCCCAATACAAATGTATTAGTGCTTACTTGATTTGTCATGTCTGTTAGTATTTGTTTTATATAGTTGAGTGCACTGTATTTGTTGGTATATTACTGGTATTTGTTGCATATGTATTTATGATTGTTATCTTTTCCTGTTGTATCGTTCCCTTTACAAGGATGTAGTAACCTTCTTTATCTCTCTTAATCAGTCTTGGCTTCAAATTCACTTTGTCTGCAAATAGAATAGCTATCCCTGCTTTTTTCTGGGTTTCTGTCACATGGTGTATTGTTTTACATCCTTTGGCTTCCAATCTGTGAATTTCTTTTTGAATTAAATGTGTTTCTTGTATGCACATAGACCTTGCTTCTTGATCCATTCTGCCAGTCTGTTTCTTTGATTGGTGAAGTGAGGCCATTAACATTGATGGTCATAACTGTTATGTGTTGACTTATTCTTGTCATGTTGTTTTCCTGTACTTGGTTCTTTCCCCCACCCTCTGTTTGTTTACTTTGTCTGGTGCATTTCTTCTGTTGGGGTTCATGGATTCCTTGTTACCTCTTTCTAGAATGTCCTTCAGAACATTTTGGGGTGCTGATTTGGTGTTCATGCATTTCCTCAGGTGTTCTTTGTCATGGAAGTATCTTATTTCTTCATCAATTTTGTAAGATAGTTTTGTGGGGTACATCAGTTTGAGTGGAGGTTGTTTTTCCTTTAGGTCTTGCAATCCAAGCTCTCCCTGACTTGAGAGTTTATGTTGAGAAGTCAGCTGTGGCTCTGATGGGCTTTCCTTTATACATGATCTATTTCTTTGTTTTTTTTCTTTTGAGTTGTTTCTTTTCTGTAACAGCATTTACTATTCTGTTTTTGTGCTGAATTTGTGGAATCTTGACTATTAAATTCCTTGGTGTGGATTGTTTTTAATCATGGCTAATTGAAGTTCTATATGCCTCACTTAATGTATGTCAGATTCTTTTTCCACGCGTGGGAGTTTTCTGTCATTACTTCTGTAAACAGACTTATTATGTTGTTTGCACTATCCTGTTTTTTCATTGACTCCAATCAATCTTATGTTATCTTCTTTGCATCATCTGTCAGCTGTTGGATTGATGTTTTTTGGTAGTCCCTAGCTACTTTTTAGAAAGCTTTGTTTTTGTGGTCACTAATCAGAAATGTGTCTTCTAGATCTGATATTTTGTCCTCACACTGATTGATTCTGCTCCATATCCTTTCAGTAGAATTTTTAATCTCCTGGATATCTGTTTGAGTCTATTTCATGGATTCCATTTATTTCCTATGTTGGGCATTCATAGTTTACATCATTTTCTTAAGCTCCTCTATTTTTTTTTTTAATCTGTATCTGCTCTTGAGTCACTAAGCATGGTTTTCATTGTGGTCACCATCTCTGTAGTTATCTGAGAAATTATTTCTGACTTGATTTTTTTCTAGAGCCTCATTCCTTTATTTTGTTGTTACCACTTTAGTCAGGTGTGTAACTTTCAGGTTGCCCCACATCACTGCCCCCTGGTTTTGCCTTTGGTGAACTGCATGTCTGGGGTGGCATCTTGTTTAAGTGTCTTCTCATTTTCTTTTTTTTTCTTTTTTTTTAGTTTAATTCCCGGGTTGATGCTTGTAAAGTACCTACGGTGAGTTGCTTTTTTGCTAGTATTTAGAACTCTTAGGAAATTACTACTTCTCATAGGTGTCTTCCAGGTGTAACTGGCTTTTGGGTATTGACTCTATTGCAAGATCCTACCTCTTCAGTTTGTTGGCAATCAGAAGTTGCTGCCTGATCAGCCCAGCTCTTGGTTCTTTGGCACTGGCCCACAGTATTTTCTATGACCCTTAGGCCATCTCAGTTTTGTAATACCAGGAAGAACAGTCCCAGCTAGTGCAGTCCTTCATGTCCTCTGTTCCCTTCCACTGCTGCATCTCTCCCTGGAGGCCTCTGGGATTGCCAGCAGTCACCTTGTGTCTGCAGGTTTGAACCAGTCCTCCCATGCAGTGAGTCCTGACTCAGGCAGAAACCTCTGCTGCCTACCTCCTTGTTCTTCCTTGAAGTTTCTCTCTTTGCTCTCCCTGTGGGCTTCAGTTCTCCTTTCAAATCCTTCCTGGGTCCAGGGGACCCACTTCCCTCCTTCTTTTCTTCCTTGAATTGCTATATTCCAGTGTCTGGATGGCAAGTCTTAGGCTCTTTTTCTGCTGTTTACCACCCCACTATCTTTCCAGAAGTCCCCATCTTTTCTGACATGTGAGACTGTGGGTTCAACTTCCAAAACTATGGTTCTGCATCTGTTTGGAAACAGTAGGGCTCAGTGCTTGTTAGGTGCAGTTATCTCCCTTCCATTCTGAACTCCACAAAGTTGCACTGCTCGCCTTGGTGCACTGGCTTGCCGGGTGAGGGCCAGGGTTGATTCCTGGTTCTTGACAAGGGCCAGACCCACTCCCGAAGCTGCTCCTTAGCACCAGATTTCAAGCACCAACTAGTGGCTTTGCCCACTCCCTCTGCCCTTGCCCACACCCCACTGTACCCTCCAGAGGTATGGGGTTCCTGGATTCCTTAGCAGAGGGCCGTGGAGCCTATTTATTTTTTTAAAATTTGGTTACTTCTCTTCCTCCTTTCCTTCCTTTTTCCTTCTTTCCTCTCTCTCTTTCTTTTCCCTCCCTCCTTTCCCTTCCCTTCCCTTCCCTTCCCTTCCCTTCCCTCCCCTCCCCTCCCCTCCCCTCCCCTCCCCTCTCCTCTCCTCCCCTCCCCTCTCCTCTCCTCTCCTCTCCTCTCCTCTCCTCTCCTCTCCTCTCCTCTCCTCTCCTCTCCTCTCCTCTCCTCTCCTCTCCTCTCCTCTCCTCTCCTCTCCTCTACTCTCCTCTGCTCTCCTCTCCTCCTCTCCTGTCTTGCTGTGTAGTTTGGCCTGACTTTGAATTCACTATGTAGGTCAGGCTGGCCTTGAACTCACAGTGATCCTCCTGCCTTAGCCTCCCAAGTGCTGGGATTGCAGGTGTGTGCCACCATACCTGGCTCCTTTCCTATTTTTAGATTTATTTTCTCTTTTTTTTCCTTTTTTTTTAAGAGTAGGAAGAATTTATTGAAAGAAAGCTTCTGTCTGAGAGGGACAGAATGGGACCCAGAAAGTGGGTTGTCCACCAACTGCACTTCTCAAGGGTGTTTTATTGAGCAAAGCCACAAGGTGAGGCAGGCTTAAGGTAAGAACTATAATCAGTCAATAAGATTACAAGTATAGTCACTTAGGTAATATTGATCCAGTGGCAAATTCTAGGATGTATGTGAGGAGGGACAAAACTATGGTCAACCAATAAGTACACAACAAATGCAATTGCTTGGGTAATAGTGATTAAATGGGAATGAAAGGGGGAAACAAGTCACGTAGCAAGCACATGGGCAGACAAGGACTTTCCTGGAAAGCGTAGGTTAAGGAGGTTTGGTCCTCTTCTCCAAGGTGATTGATGTCTGTCTAGAATATCAATCACTGCTGCACATCCCTAGGGGAAGTATATGGGTGAATAGTTCTTTTTCTTCAAGCCTGACCTTCAGTGAATATTCCTCCAGCCACAGTTGTCTTCTGCACTGACCCCTTAAGGTCCAGCTGTGTCTGAATGCCTACAATATTTCTATCTATAGGTAGAAATAGTATAGGTAGCTACCTGTACTATTCCCCCTCTAAAGAAGTATATCCCTAACTGCCCTGAGGGGGCAGGGGTTCAAGACTAATCTGGCTGCTTCCAGCTGAAGAGGGTTGTAGTTGTGATTGGCAGTTAGAGATACCTCACAGAGGGTCTGTCTAAAGGCTCTCGATAGGCACCAGGTGTTCTTGTCTTGGGTAGATATATAGCTTTTAAGTCTGGACAGAAACAATTTAGTATGCATGGGCCAAATAATAAAATCGACAGGATAATTATTTATATAACCAACAAAATTTTCCACCATGAGGAACCAGTAATAGTTTTCCATAAAGAGGATAAGGAGAAGGTCCAGGGGATTTCAGAATCTGACATGTCATTAACTTGTCATCTAATATATTGAACAGCTAGAGATATTAGCAGAAGGATCAGGAATATACACATAACATTCAGCTTTTATAATTGTACAAATACCCACCCATGCTGCTGGTTAGAATATCTAATGCCATTCGATTTTGGAGGATGGCTTGCCCCTTTAATTTTACTTCATTCAGTAGAGAGAGACCAGCTGCAGTGTCATTTAAGGCCCACTGAGTATAGTTCATTAAGGCCTCAGTGTGTTGCATGACATCCTCTAACCCTAGGGAAGAGATAAAGATAGAAGGCCAAATGATCATACCAGTGAAACAGTCTTCTAGACCATCGATGCCATAGGGAGGGCAAGTTTGCAGGTTTGTCAATACTTCTGCCTTGTAACCATGCAAATCCCAGTGTGCATTGTGCATCTTCCTATCCATCCAGGTGGTAGCCAGGGCCACAAATTGGTTCCACAGGACCAGAGAGTGCTACTGGGGCCTTCCCATCTAATTCCAGGGTGATTAAACCAGTTTGTTGCAAACCAGTCTTCAGCCTGTGAAGTTATTGTGTGTATACATTGTTCAGGGAGTGTCCATCCCAAGTATTTAGTAGAGTTAGGCCAATGAAAATATGAGTGATTTTTCTGTTCCCAATGTAAGGGGGCCTTTCTGTTAAGATGTCCTATAGTGGCAGTTAACCATAAATAATTATCCCATATCTGAAAATAGGCCTCTTGATATCTATGGTTGTTGGGCCTCAGGATAGGACCCTTAGTTTTATTTCATAGAGGTCCTTTTTTGAGCCTTTAAAGAGGCTTCAGTGGCATTGTTAAAAAAAATTCTATTATGTCCAGGATTAGGAGTACAGTTTATTTAGTTACCTTGTAATGGTGGGCTAAACTATGAACCATTGAACTCTTTCATAATTCACCCATATAGTCTTGTAGTTTATTCCAGTTATCTCTTTGGAGTGGGACTACCCACAAATGAAGTCCAGATGTACTTGACAAGGGGAGCAGGCCACATGTCCAGCAACATGTTTGTTGTAATGACTGCATATTCTTGTGCCCACCTTAGAAGGGAATTGCATTCTCCCTTAAGTGGTAAAGTGATCAGTAAAAGGGCTAAGAGTAATATCTTAGATTACCTATCTGAAGACTTTGTTTTTTTCTTGAACAAGAAGTCTTCTATGTGTTCACAGGAGTATTCCAATGATGGTTTCTCTCCCTTTTTTTTTTTTTTTTTTTTTTGGTACCGGGAATCAAACTCAGGACCTTGTGCTTGCCAGGCAGGTGCTTGTGCCGCTGAGCTATATCTCTGGCCCCCAGTGATGGTTTCTCACACTCAGTGACAGTCTCTGGTTCCCAGGACTTGAGTTTGGTGTGGTATATCCAGGAGACCAGGGCTACTACCTTGACAGCTGATGGAGCTGACAGGTTGATGGTGTATGGTCCTTCCTGAGTTGGTCCTCTGTCCAATTATGTTGGTGGAAGATCTCCAAATGATATAGGAATGAAACTCCCAACCTGCTAGAGGTCCAAAACACCGAGTTTGTGTTCTCTAATATTGAATGAATTGTAGGAACAATGGAGGTTAAGAGTAGGAAGAATTTATTGAGAGAAAGAAAGCTTCTGTCTAAGAGGGACAGAAGGGACCTCTTCTTGCTCACTGAGCTGAGCCTCTTCCTCCCTGTGTGCGTATCTCAGTTTCCTGTAAATGTGTGTAATGCAAACAGTTCAACCTATTCACAGAGTGTCACTGTCACTGAATTCAGTTTTAATTTCCAGAAGGTTGATTAGGACATTTAGAAAATGTTGGTGGCCTGTCTTGGTGATGCTGTTGTATCTCTCTCTTCTGTGATTTGATACATAGGTTCTGTGTCAGGAATCACAGCATCTGAAGTCTTAGCGGATCTGACTGTTTTCTTATGTGTGTGATTTGTGATGTAAACTCATATTTGTTCAATTTTTTTATCTGTGGGGATTATTTAAAGCCAGGTGGGGCGGGTAGTCATCCCTTGCTCAGCTCAAGGTCTCTGGGACGCTGTGGTCTTGTGCATTTGGCTGCAAGCCTGTGTTTGGCTGCTTGGTGGCCCTTGATGTGCAGCTTTGGTGAGAGTCGGTTCTGTCCACACTAGCTGTCTCCAGCCACCCTTTGGGTGCTTGATCAGTGGCTTTTAGCATTATGTTACCCACACTGGTGCTGCCCTCAGTTTGCTCCTGTTGGGGAGATGAGGCCATTCTATCCCTACCATGGTACCTAGTTGGGACCCTACGGAAGACATGTGAGCAGGAGTTGTTAGTGTGTACACAGACTCGGATGATGCAGTGCCTCTCGTGGCTTTGATTTCAAGCAACAGAACAGGCCAGAGGCCAGAGGCCAACTGCATCTCCAGGGTGCTGGTGGTGGGGACACCCCTGCCGATACAACTCACCCTGTGTCTTCTGTGTCATCGGGTGTCCTCAGGAATCCACTGTGGTCCTTCCTTTGTTGGGGGCAGTGAGTTCCTTGGACCTCTCACTTCCCAGGGTAGATAGGCAGGTGGGGTCCTGAACCTGGCTGTGCAGGGGCTGTGGGGTGCTGGGCCACCACTCTGTGTGCCTGTGTTCCTCCTTGTCTCCTACTGAGCCCACTTCTGTGCCACATCCCTATCTGTGTGGGTCCCCCTGCCATGACTGCAGCCCTGGGGTCTCAGTGCTGGGACCTGGACAGGAGGGTAGTAGGATGAGGGGCTGACTGGGCTCCGTGATACAGGTCCAGATGTAGCCCATGGCTGTCACAGGCAGGGTGGGGCTCCAGCAGGTCAGGGTGGCCACTTGGATGGTTTCCAGCGTTGGGGTGGAGCCCTGGGATGGGCTCCTGGGGGTGACAGTGGGGGAGCAGGACCTCCAAGGGTGTGAGGGGAGGACATGGAAGAAGCTATAGAAACTAAGAGTACAGTGACTGGGGTGGGGGCATGTGTGGGGCAGGAGCCTGGTGCCTACATCATTGCAGAGAGAAGTTGGGCAGCACAGGTGCCCACATCTGCATGGGGCTGAATGAGGGTTCTGGAGATCCCTGGCAGGGTGTCAGCCTGCACAGCTTGATCACTCACCCTTGCTCCCAGGGGACGGCAACCTGCACCTGAACGTGACAGCAGAGGCCTTCAGTGCAGCGCTGCTAGCCGCCCTGGAGCCCTACGTGTACACCTGGACGGCCACGCAGCAGGGCAGCGTGAGTGCTGAGCATGGCTTGGGCTTCAAGAAGAAGGATGTCCTGGGCTACAGCAAGCCACCCACCGCTATGCAGCTCATGTGGCAGCTCAAGGCCCTGCTGGATCCCCGGGGCCTCCTGAACCCCTATAAGACACTGCCCGCCCATGCCTGACTAGCCTCTGCCAACTTTGTGGGGCAAGGCTACGGCTCCTGGGAGCATCCACAGGCAGCTCTGCTGATGTGGATGAGCTGAGCCCCTGCCACAGTTCCCTGTGTCTTGTGCCACAGGGCGGGTGACCATGGTCAGGTCTGAGCCCTAGGGACAGGTGTGCACATCTCCCCTTTTCTGGAAGACCTGCCCAGCAGGATGGCCAGGTCTGGTGGCCTGGTGTGGTTGTCATGGGTTCTTTAGGAGGGGATGAACACCCTGCCCCTCTTCAGCCATGGCCTAGGAGCCTTACTGAGGTGCCTGGTTGCCTTGTAGCCCTGCCATCAGGGAGGTGGCACATACTCTATGATGAATTTGCAGTAAAGGTGACTCAGCCACAACCCTCTCTATGTTCCTGTGACTGGATACTCGCCGAGGGGAGCTGTGAGGCACCTGCTGTCATATTCCCAATACACCAGTGTTAGGGGTCAGTGGTGCTGTCAGGACTGGCTGTCCCCATCCCTGTCCCCTCAGAGTTAAGTTCCTGGTGGCGGAATGGCAGAGGCCAGCTGGTAGGGTGGCTTGTGTGGCCCTCACAGTGGCCTGCAGGGGGACCTGAGGCTTTACCTGCCATCCCTTGAGGCCACCTGCTGCTAGTGTCCTCTGGCTATGGGTGGGCCATGTCCTGATGGAGGATAGTGGTTTTTTTCTGGTACTGGGAATCGAACTCACGACCTTGTGCTTGCCAGGCAGGCGCTGTGCCACTGAGCTAAATCCCCAGGCCCTGGAGGTGAGTGTTTTCCTGGAGTGCTCAATGCTCTAGCAGTGTCAGGGCATAGGTTGTAGGTCAGGGGTCAGTTTTAAGCCCCTGTGCTGCTAGATCGTGGGGCCCCTCCACTTTGCCAGCCTGGAGCTGGCTCAGTTCTCTGTGGGCCCAGCTACTGTCCCCTGTCCCTGACCAGATTTCTGCAGCAGCCCTATGGCATGTGTGCACGGGACAGGCCCTGACACAAAGTCTGGCTACGTGCATGTGCTTAAAGGTTGGCTGTGGATGCTCTCAGTTCTGACTCCCTTGGGGGAGATGTTCCCTTCCCCTCTTCTCTGCTAGCTCTGCCCTGGCCACAGTCCTGGGTGGGCAGAGCATGGGCAGCATAGCCAGGGACAGCTTGTGGGGTTTTCAGACCAATGTTACCTGCACAACCCCTTGTCCAGCCAGCTCTGGGTGGGGCCCTCTATTCTTAAATTTGTCCTCAGCCATGGTCTCCACACTGTTGTGGTCTGTCACCTGCCATGACAGTTGGGTGAGTCCTGGGGCCCTGGGAGGATGCTGATGCCCGATGTGGGCTCCTGCTTAGGATAGAGGATGAGTCCTGTCTTAGTGTGCTAGACCCTGGGAAGCAGGACCTCCCAAGAGCCTGGTGTGGGGCCTGCATGTGGGTTTGAAAGCACCATGCCCTTGCCCTGCTGACCATGGCACAGATTCTTGGAGCTCATGGGCCCAAGCGGCTGCCATCTCCTCTGCTGTCCCTACCACTTACTGGCTCACTTCTGTCACCCATGGCTGGGGAGGGGCACTTCCAGGACCCCTCCCACTTTTTTGTGCTGAAGTTGCATCATGAAGTCAGTGATATCCGTAACATGCAGTGAAATGTAGCCTGGCAGGTATGGCCGAGCGGGACAGGGAACCTGGTGCTCGCCGCCACTTTGATATTAACTGTAGCTCACCTGTGACAGGGAGGATGTTAGTTTTCACACATTGAGAAAATCCTGTTAGACTCATTGGGAAAATGACAAAACCACGTTTTGATTGGAGGACTTGTCTCTCTGGACCTTTTGGTGATACACAGTAAAGGTCCCAAGGATAGAGACCACCTGGAAAACACTGGGAGTCCCTGCCTTACCTCACAGACAACCCCTGGGAGCTGTGGATGTGGGTGTCTGGACCTTGCTGTGATGTGGGGTGGGGTCCCCAGCATCAGAAGCTCTAGCCCCAGGTGTTGGCAAGTCCTGTGGTCCCAGTTAGCAGAGAGGAACAGGTTTTGTCCAGGGTGAGCCTTGTGGAGGGTGAGGGTGGCCTGCGTTGAGGAGGCAGGAGCTGCCTTTGTGTGTGGATTACGATTTCATCTCCAGACTAAGCCCTGCAGTGTGAGACCTCACATTGCAGAACTCAGTGTGTGGGAGGGTGGTCTCAGGTGAGTAAGTTGTAGCCAGACTTCAGCACCCCAGAGAGAAGGGAGGGTACAGATGTGGTCTCAGCCCTGGTGGTGGTGGGGTGATCAGAAGCTCTGTCCCTATGGTCTCCAGCAATGAGGGACACCAGGGCTGCAGTGTCCTCCAGGAGAGCTCGTGTCCTGCAGGCAGGACCACTTGGGTTGGGATCCAGGATGTTGATAGCAGTGGACCAGAGGTCTGTGCTGTCCACTGTGCTGGGCTTCTGGGGTCCTGCCTTGCTGCGCCTGGCCATGACACCAGGTGACCCTGCCCTTGGCCTGGATCCCTCCCATTACTGCCCACCAGGGCCCCTGAGGCCAGGAGGCTGTGCCCCCTGCAGGGCCCCTGCCTTTGAGGTGTGTGGCCTTGGCTCAGGGTTGAGGCCATCTTGGAGGAGCCCTCCTACCCTGAGTGCCCCGTCTACCACTCTTCCTGGGACCACAGCCTGAGCAGCACAAAGGTGGCCATAGCATCTTCCCAGGTGAGGCCCCAGATGGCAGTTCCTGGTGACTGTTCTGGAGCCAGGGTCTGTGTGTCAGATGCCTGACATCACCTCTGCCCATTCCCATCCCACTCACCCAGGCCCCTGGTGCAGGGGTCCCATGAAGGCTCAGGGGACAGAGTCCTTGCTCATGGACACCTTGCTCTGCCCCACTCCTCAGTTCTGCTTGCCCTGCATGAGAGCACAAAGTTTCCAGACAAACACTTGGTGGGACACAGAGAAGGTGGAGCCTCCAGGTGCCTTCACATGTGGTCCAGCTGTGGGGATGGCCTGCTTGGTGCCCACAGGCACGTGTGCACTCAACCTCTCGCTCCTGACCTGCCATGTCTCCTGGGCTATAGCCACTCATCCCCGCTAACCCCATCTACCTGGGGTGTCCCCAAACCCATTGATCCCATCCACCCTGAGGGTCCCTATTACTGCCAGCCCTGACCACCCTGGGTATCTCTCTCCACTGTGTGTTCCTATTGTGCCAGCTGTGTGCACTCTGGGTGACCCTCTACTGACTGCCCCTGTCCAGCAGGTGTACAGATAGTTTGGGTGGGACCACCACCTAGGAGTCAAGTGGTGCCCATCTGCTTGTGGGCAGAGTGTAGGTGCCCAGAGCCACCTTTGAGTTTCTGTGGCCTTGGGCCCCTGGGGATAGTGTGTGATGGAATGTAGGGCCCAAGACTTGGGGATTGGTGGTGGTGAGGTGGGTTCAGCCTGACTGGGAGGATCTGCTACTGTCAGGAGAGCAGAGAGCAGAGGCCTGGGGTGGGGGCCATGAGGAGCCTAGGCTAGGCTCTTAGTGTGGTAGAAGGTGAGTGGCATGGGAGCTGACTGACTCCACCTGGCATGAATGCACTGCAAGGTCCCTGGCCAGAGGTGCCTCTGCTGCGGGTCCTGCTAGCCTGCCTATGGCCAGTCTGCTCCTGCTCAAGAATGGGAGGCTCCTCTGCACCCTAGACCTCACACCTGATACCCAGAAACCAAGAACTGGCCTCTATTCTGCTCTGATCCCTTCCCCGCAATGGTGCTAGGTTTGCCCCTGGCCAGCCTGGTAATGCTGGCTGAGAACGGGGAATCTTGGGCTCTGCTGGCCTCCTGGCACTCTCCTCTCCTCCTTACCTCTGGCCTGGCTGCGCCTGGCACCCAGGATGGGCTGGCCAAGACCAGAGCTGTGCATGTGGGACCGTCCTTCATTCTGAGCAGCTGGGGGCTTCAGGGCTGGCCAGAAGTCCTTGTGTCCTTGGTAGGTAGAGGCACATGGGCCTGTCCCACAAACTACATATTTTGGTTTCTTGAGTTACTGTCTTCCCCAGCTGCTACCTCAGCTGGGTGGGGCTGTGGCCTGCATACCCTCTGAATCCTGCTCCAGGTCACAGCACTGCCTTCCTCTAGCTGGCAGGACACTTGTCTCTGAGCCTCACTGTTCCTGGGCTGCCTGACACTGGGCCACCACTCTACACTGCAAAGTCCCCTCCCACCTGTCCTCAGCAGCACAGAGCACTGGCTCATACCTTCTGCCCAGGTCCCACACATTGCTCAGAATCCAGGAACCAAGACTTCAACTTGGGAAGGAGACACTGGTTTCAGGCCCTCACGGAGAATGCCTGTCTGAACCATGCACTGGCTGAGGTATGGGAGTTGCTTAGGGGACATATGATGGACACTCTTTTGTTTCTGGCTGAGCCTGTGTGCTGGGCAGGAGGGATGACTTTGATTCTCTAACTGTAAGGCTGGAGTCCTGGAAGCCAGACATTCTGTATAAATATGCTAGTGTTTCCAGTTGTAGCCTGTTAGAAAGAGCAAATTCTCGTTCAGTTTATTCAAATCTTTATGGTGCCATAAAAATAAAAATACTCATAAATAGGTTTTGAATTTAGGAGGAGCCAAAGAGGGAGAAAAATATATATCTTCATATATCATATGTATAAATATCCCATAAATTTATTAGTTCAGTTTCCTATAATTATTTCTTGTTTGAATTCTCTGTTTTTCCTTTTTCTTTTATGGTGCTAGGGATCAAACCCAGGCCTCATGCATGCTAGGCAAGTGCTCTACTAGTAGGCTTCACCCACAACCTCCTTGTTGATTGATCTTTGTTAGGGACTTCACAAGCCTATCTGTTTCTTCATTGACATTCTAGGAATTTCTGCTTAGTCCCTTGATCTTAAGATTGTCATCGATCTATCCAAGAGTGCTTGGTAGCGTCTTTTCTACAAACCTGAGTGCAAATCCTTCCAGAGAAGAATCAGACTGAATGACAAAGATTTGAAGCTGGGCAAAGTGATGCATAACTGTAATTCCAACTACTTGGGAGGCTGCCCAGCACACAGGCTCAGCCAGAAACAAGAGTGTCCATCATATGTCCCCTAAGCAACTCCCATACCTCAGCCAGTGCATGGTTCAGACAGGCATTCTCCGTGAGGGCCTGAAACCAGTGTCTCCTTCCCAAGTTGAAGTCTTGGTTCCTGGATTCTGAGCAATGTGTGGGACCTGGGCAGAAGGTATGAGCCAGTGCTCTGTGCTGCTGAGGACAGGTGGGAGGGGACTTTGCAGTGTAGAGTGGTGGCCCAGTGTCAGGCAGCCCAGGAACAGTGAGGCTCAGAGACAAGTGTCCTGCCAGCTAGAGGAAGGCAGTGCTGTGACCTGGAGCAGGATTCAGAGGGTATGCAGGCCACAGCCCCACCCAGCTGAGGTAGCAGCTGGGGAAGACAGTAACTCAAGAAACCAAAAGGAGGCTGAGGCAGGAAGATGGCACGTTTGAGGCCAGCCTGGACAATTTAGGGAAACACTCTCTCAAAACAAAAATAAAAAGGGCTGATACAGTTCAGTACTCGAGTGCTTGCCCAGTTTATGCAAAGTCCTGCATTCAATTCCCAGTACCAGAAAAACATCAACTTGGAATGATTAAAATGTCAATAGGAGTTCAGCAATTGACAAAGAAATTGTTTTGTTTTTTTTTTTTTTTTTGGGACTGGGTCTCACTATACAGTTCAAGCATGCCTTGAACTCACTTTGTAGCCCAGGCTGGCCTTGAACTCACAGTGATCCTCCTGCCTCAGCCTCCTAAGTGCTGAGATTACAGGTGTGTGCCCCCATGCCCGGCTTGTAAGTTATTTGTATTGCATCCAGCGTTTCAGGATAACAGGGATGGGTGATAGCACCATACCAGGCCATCAGACACTTGTGTCCATGCATGTATACCTTAAAGATTGAGCATCAATTTATTATCTGATGTTTCCTGAATAATCCAACATACCAAATAAGCCTAATTAGTCACCGTCTCTGCAAGGTGAGGCCACGTCCTTTGACCTGGGTCTCCAGGGCCAACCAGAAGACTTCAAAGTACAAAGAGGTTAAATCTAGAACTCTGAGCTCAAGGAAGTCTGCCAGACGTTGAAAGGTTAAAACAGATAGTCTAAATTATGGTCACAAATAGCTGTGGAATAAAATAGTTAATCATTTAAGCAGAGTTAGAAGTAATTACTTTATAGGGCTATAAAGGGATTAAAAGACTTAAAGCAAATAGATGTTAAAAAACAAAACAACCTAGACTCAAATATATAACTCTTTTAAGACTCAATATTCCTAAGTAACCAAAAACCTTGTAAAGATAACATGAAATACCGGAAATTGTCTTCTCAAAGTCTTTGCTTCTAGGCCACTTGCAGCAGCCACAGGGCACTTTGCGTGTGACAGTGAGCATGTGGGAGACCTGGTTAGCCCCTGGACGACAACCAGATGAAAGGAGCCTGAACGTCACAGATGGTGGATGTGCCGGAAGCTGGGTGTTGTCACCCCACCGAGGACAGCGACCAGGAGGGCATGCGGAAGTGTCTAGTTACACAGCATGATTCCAGATCACCAAGAAAATACAAGAGCAAAGAACTGCATTATCCAGGCCTTTAAGACGAGTCTGTTAGTGTCAGGCACAATGGCAGAGTCAGAACCTGGAGCTGAGGCAGGAGGATCACGAATTCGAGGGCAGCCTGGGCTACCAAGTAAGTTTGAGGCTAGCCTGAACTGCATAGTGAGACCCTGTCTCAAAAAGACAAAAAAAAAAAATTTTTTTTAAAGCAGCGGAAACACCTGGATTTGGGCCTGTCCCTTCCTCATTTGTCCAGCAACTGTCAGCTCTGCAGCTGACCCCTGGCTGCAGTGCACAGAGATGAGGACCCTGCATCTCCTTTCAGCTGTGGGAAGGGAGCTTTGCCGGTCTTTCCGTACCCACCAGGGCATGTCCATGGATGGATGGATCCGAGGGTGGGTGGGTGGGTGAGATGGGTCTGGTCCTTCTTGATACCTGGCCCACCTGCCATGGCCTGCCTGGGGATGGAGAAGAGGCCCAGTGAGGAGCCTAGCCTCCCATTCCAGCCCAGGAAGCGGCCCAGCCCTTCCTAAGAATGGAACAGTTAAGCCCTTTGAGGTGAGGGGTGAGGGTGTGGCCCACATCTGAGCCAGCAGGTGGGTTTCTTAGGATGTAAGATGACATTTGACCATCATGGTCACACCCCACCTGGTGCCTCTGCCCCGCCCCTGGCAGCCGAGAACTGGGGCAGCCTGGGTGGTGAGACCTGGGGCTCTCAGACCTCGCCTGCCAGTGGCACTGCTAGCGTCCCAAGCCAGCATGCTGTCCCTGCTGGGCAGCTCTCAGAGGTGAGGTGGGGTGCAGGGTGACAGTGGACCAAGGTGCTTTGCTCCCTGGGAGTCCTGAGAAGCTGGGAAAGGAGGATATGTCTTGGAAGTCTGCTTGGATTGGGATTTTAACTCTAAGTCTTCTTTAAATTTGGCCTCTTTTGGTTTCATTTCAGATGGCAGAGAAACCCTTCCCTGTCCTTCCTGGGCTTGGGTTGTTGTGGGTACCTGGGGCCCAGGGACCCATGGGGTTCAGGTGGCCTGGGGTCTGGGCAGGGTCTCTGTCCCAAGGCTAGACCTGTGCTTAAGAGGACAGTCTGGGGCTAGAGTCCCTCACACTTCTGTGCATTTTAGGATGTTTGGGAACAGGGAATGGGGCCTGGAGGGGTTAGGGTGCCTGTTCCCACTTCTAGGGGTAACCGATGGTGTGTACCTCCCCCAGGAACAGGGAAAGTTGGGTTTTCTTTCTGTCCAGGCTGGAGGGAGGCAGGTGTGGTCTTTAGATACCTTGCAGTCTACCTTGCTGTGGTGTTTTCGGGGTTCCTGTAGGGAAGAGTCTCCACCTCTGCCTATATCCTGACTGTAGCCAATTTTGCTGTTGTGACTTGTGGAGGCTACTTGCCTGGGGTACCTAGATCCCCTCCAGCTCAGGGCCTTTGGTCCCTGCCCCCCACACCCAGGAGGCTGCTGCCATATCTTGTTTTTACCTCGGTAGCAGTAATGGTAGTGGGCAGCTGGGCCTCCTGCAGCCAGGTGTGGCCTTTCCTGAGAAAGGTCCAAGCTCTTGTGCAGCCTGAGGGGGTGGGGTGCTCTGGGGAGCCCTGGACACTGGTCTGGGATCCTGGCCTTGCTGCTGTAGGATGCCTGCAGTGGCTGCTGGAGTTTATATCCTGATAAGAATGTCTTTGGCCTTGGCGGCTCTGGGTGCCCTGGGCTCCTGGAGCTCATGGGGCTCAGTGCAAGGTGCCTCCACCTCCCAGCTATGCTGAGTCATTTCCTGGCCCTGCACAGCACTGGCCAGTGAGCCCCTGTCCACTTTCCCGGAACTCTGCACATGCAGGAGGCTTGGCTCTAGGCCCAGGGCATTTGGTCAGTTAGTAAGCAAGGAGTGATAGCTGTGGGGACACATGGATAGGGTGGGCCTCAAGTCAGGCAGGGGCATCTGTAGCCCTGGGCAGTTGGAGGAGTTGCCTGGAGTGGACATGAGGGACCACCTGTCTGTGTGGGGTCCAGTTCTGTTCACTGACTTCAGTAAATCCAGTCTGCTAGGAAGGATACCAGGGGGCACAGGCCCTATGCCCGGATTCCCCTAGGCTCCAAAGTGCCGATCAGGGCCCTGCCTGCCAGGGCTCCTGGCTGTGATGCCTCAGGCACAAACTCTCAGCCACCAGCAGGTCATGGTGACCTCAGCTTGGAGGCATCCCCAGTAGGCTCTCTTTCTGCCTAGGACCCCAGCCTGTGGCAGTGGGGCATCCTGAAACCTGCCTTTCTGGAGTCTCACCAAGGGACAGAGCTCTGTGGCCCTGGGATGCACTGTGGCTTTGGGGCTGTGTAGTAGAGTATGGAAGCCTGGCCAGCTTGCTGGTACCCATAGTGGTGGCCATGTCTAGGTGGGATAGGGGCCTAGAAGAGCCCCTTGGAGGGCAGAGGCTACCTTCCTGCTCGGGAGAGCCCACACTGAGAGGTCAGCGTCTCCCAGACAGATCAGGTTCTCACCTGCTATTGGGCCTAGGAGGGGAGCAACTCTGACTATAGGAGTCACCGTGTGTCCATGGAGCCTGGTGACCTGTCCCCAAGAGGGTGGTATGCTGGCATGTCCTGGGATGTCACCCCACCTGTCAGTGGTTTGTGTTCAGAGCTAGGTGACCCCATGCCCTGGGGTGCAAGGTCCTCGTGGGGAAAGGTATGTGGTGCAGAGCCCATAGTAGGGCCACAGAGCCCAGGAAGTGCCTGGTTTTCCCATCCTTTAGTGGCTAAACCCCTACTGAAAGAAAGATCTAGAAAGAGGTGCTCAGACAGAACATTCTAGATGTCTGTGGAACCACCAGTTCCACCCCCACCCCTGTAGATCTTTGATGTGACTCAGGCAGTCCCTGAGATAGGGCCGTCCACCTCTCCTTAGTTACTGGCCAGGGGTGCAGGCTCTGGGTCCTGGGTGGCCCTGAGTGGGTCCTCTGGGAGCCTGTGTGTGGAGGCTTGAGCTGCCTGCTGCTGTGTTGTGGTAACCACTGGGGATGGATCAGCTGGGGATGCCTGGATGGCTGTCTCTCCTTAGAGCCTAGGCTAGGGCTCAGGCAGGGCATCCAACAGAACTGGGGAGACAGCGTGAGCACCCCGACCGGCATGGGGGCTTCTTTCCTGTGAGCAGCAGGGCTTCTACTCCTCCTGTGCCTCTCGGCCTGGCAGGCTATGAGAAGCTCCAGGATGGGTAGGGTTGTAGGTCCTGGGCCAGCATCTTTGTCCCCTGCACTGGCTGCTCACTGCGAGGAAGGGGCTGTAGGGTAGAAATGGCTGTGGCAGCTGCCCCTCAACACCAGTAGGCAGATAGAGCTGAGCATTCCCTGCGAGTCATTTTGGACAAGCCACAGGTCCTGGAGGCCACGGTGGGCTGAGGGCTTCAGTGCATGTCAGGGGGCTGCCACCTCTGCTGGCTGGCTGGGCTGGGCCTTCTTTGATGGAGGCAATACAAATTTAAAATTTTAGAATAAATGGTAATTCCCTCTCAGGGTGAAAATGGATGAGGGCATGGGGTTGTCTGGATTGGCACAGTGGCCATGCAGGGGAACTCAGAAGGCCTGGCAAGTGGGCCCATGACACCCATGCTCCCAAGAAGGGCAGCCACAGTGCCCAGGTAGGAAGCTGAACAGCACCACTTAAGTTCATCCTGGGTCCTCCGGGAGGCTGAGCAGCCCCCTGTGTGAGCTTCTTGGCCTTACCATGGAGAAGAAATGTCTGCTAGGCCAGGGAGTCTGCTAGCTCAGCAGTTACAGCACCTGCCTGGCAAGTGCAAGGTCCTGAGTTTGATTCCTGGCACCACAAAAAAAAAAAAGAAAAGTCTGAAATGTCTGCTGTCTTTACAGCAGGAAGCCGCTTGCACTGAGAGCCAGCCAAGTGTCAGCTGGTCACCTTCCTGCCTGCTGTTCAGAGTCAGGATAGTGGCTGCAAGCTTGTTAAATGTTCAAGAGGTTCATCTCTGTCTTAAGGGAGGATTCACAGTCAAGAGATGCTTAAGTCTATGTTCTATAGGGAGACTTTCTTTCCATTTTTGCACCCAGGAATTGCTATTTATTTTTAAGAATTTAAACATTGTGTTTGTCCTTCTATAGACGAGAGCAGACCAGGCTGGCCATGGCAGTGGGCAGGGCTCTGGGTTGTGGCTCTTGTATCTCCTCCTCAGGCAGGAAATGGGTTTGCAGGGTGGTGTGTGTGGCTGGAATAGGGCCAGGTGGCCAGCTGGGCACATCCTCCATGTCTGCCCGGATATGGGGTCTCAGGATTGCTCCTGCCTGGGTTGGCTCTTTTTTTTTTTTTTTTTTTTTTTTTTGTTTTTTTTTTTTTTTTTTTTTTTGGTAGAGGGAATTGAACTCAGGACCTTGCACTTGCCAGGCAGGCGCTTGTGCTGCTGAGCTATATCCCCGGCCCTAATCTTTTGGTTTTTTTTTGTGGGGGTGGCTCTTGATGGGGTACTGGTGGCCAGTGTGTGTTGGGTTTAATGAGCCTGAGCTGGGCGGTAACAGTGTGCATGTTTGAGGCAGGGCTTTATGTGGAACAAAGTGAGGACCAAGTAAATGACAGGTAAGTCCCGCAGAGCTCTTATCAGGTGGATTAAACCCTAACTATATGAGGCTTTGAAACACCCTGTCCCTCTCAGGTACAGGCTCTACAGGTACCTTCCCAGGAGCTACTGTCCAACAGCCATGGCCCCTCAGTGACTTGGGACCTGACTCAGGGTGGCCCTGTAGGGGTGGAGAGGAGCCATCCCCTCTCACTCAGAGGTGGCACCTCCAGTAGGGACCCTGACTGTCACCGCTGGCCACTTGCTCTTCTCCATTTGTCCCTGCCAGTCTTGGACCTGAGTGTCCACAGAGCTTTTGTCCACTGCAGTTGTGATGCCCACAAAGGCCCCTTGGGTTCACCATGGCTCAGGGGGCCTCCTCCAGGCTGCTTGGAGCTGTGTCTGGAGGACTTGGGGTAAGTGTGGAGGTGAGGGGTCAGGCCTGCAGGATGGAAGTGTGGCTAGAGGAGAGCCTTGCAGGGTGGGATGGGGGTGCTGCACTGGGGTTCTGACCTGTCCTGCATGCACTTATGGACCTCCTCATCCTACCATCTCCTACATTTTTGAGACCTGCCTTCTTGATATGGAAGACAGGAGAGCAGATGGGACAGGAGGGAACTGATAAAGCTGTGGCCTTGTGGGTGACTCTCCCACACTCATCGCCCAGCTCTGGCTCGAGAAGGCCCAGGAGCACACCAGCACCCAGATCAGGAATCTTCTGTGGGACTTTTGCCTAAATGCAAGCCCCTTGCATTAGGAATGTGAGGCCCTGTCCTAGTCAGCAAGGTACTCACCCCTCCCCCCCGCTTGCTGCTTCCCTATCCTGGGTAGCTGTGTGTGCCCCACTCTGTCTGACACTTCCTTCTGTCCACTGTCAGTCAGCCAGCTGCTAGCAGGGTTAGGGTCAGGCTAGCACCTGTGTCCTTCTGGGATAGGGTGAAGTAGGAGAAGACACAAACTGTGTCCCTTGGCAGGATGCCAATCCTCCACTGGGTTCAATACTGTGACTTCCTCCAGCCCCTGTGACCTCCCAGGGCCACTCCCACATGCTGTCTATCAGTTGTTGCCCTATGGTGGGTTTTGGCATTCTGTGCAGTTATGATGTCCAGGGCCTTCATGCTTTTCCTTGGCCTGTGTCTCTGCCTGTCCAGCTGGCCCTTGTTCCTTGTGCTGCTAGTCCTGGGCAGAGTGGGCTGAGCCTGAACCTGGGGTGTGTTGGTGTGACAGGGAGAGGGCCGGGGTGAGGGAGGGCTGTGTGGGCCTTCGTGACACTGAGCTCCACCCATAGGTCCCTCCGGACCATCCTACTTTTGATGCTGGCTGTGCTCCTGCTGGTTGGCCTCCTGCATGTGCATGTCAAGCTGTTCCAGCCGTGAGTCCATTGTGGGGTCCCTGTGGGGTCCCAGGAAGATTCTCCAACTCAGCAACTCTGGTGGCATGGCTTTGGGGGTGTGGACCTCATCCTGCCCACCCTGGGGCACTGGCACCTGCTGGCAGCCCGTGGCAGGTCACATGTCCCCACTGAGTTTCTGTCTCCCCTCACGGAGAGGCCAAGAGGCCTTCCTGTGGGGATCTATTAGTGTCCAGGGCCCCCTGAAGAGGTGGCCTGGCCCCCAGGGTGGAGTCTGGGAGGGTGAAGGTCACATCTGTGCCCTCTTACTGCCTGTGTACCCCCAGTAATCTTCCCCAACTGGTGGTACAGCTTCTGGCAAGAAGCCCCAACTCTGCACGAGTCTCTATCCATCCGCTGGTTCCCAGCTCAGTGAAGGGCTCTGGACCCTGCCCTCTGGGCACTAGGGCAGGGAGGGCCTAGCACCTGCCCCCTCTGGCCCTGTGTCAGGCTGGTTTTACTTTAGGGCCCTTCTTTGTCCCAGGGTGAAGGTTTGGGGTCAGCCAGGGAATGATGGGTGTGTGGCTGATGTCACTGGGCCAGTGCTACACAGGTACCCTGAATGCCAGGAAGCAGGCTGCAAGGGTGAGGGGTGCTTGAGTTAGTGCTGAGCCTACAGCCTGGGTGGGAACTCTTCTGTTGCAGTGGGTCCCCTGGCTACAGGGTGAAAGGGGCTGCAGACAAGGGTCACAGTGATGGGGCTAGGGTTGGGGACTGAGGTTGAGGGTGTGGACACGAGGGCCGTCAGGGCGGGGTTCTGTGGAGGGCACGCTGCCAGGGCTGAGCCTTCCTGGGTCCTCCCTCCAGCCAGCTCAGGGCTGAGGTGCAGGGGCCACCTGTCACCAACATCATGTTCCTCAAGACGCACAAAACAGCTAGCAGCACAGTGCTCAACATACTCTACCGCTTTGCTGAGATGCACAACCTGTCCGTGGCGCTGCCTTCGGGTCCCAACATCCACCTGGGTTATCCCTGGCTCTTCGTGGCGAGATATGTGGAGGGCGCCCTGCAGGCTGGGCCTCACCCTGGGCCTCCCCGACAATTCAACATCATGTGCAACCACCTGCGGTTCAACCTGCCTGAGGTGGGGCCCTAGGGCTGGGGAAGGTGGGGACTACGGGGGTGGGGTGAGGTGGGGAGTGGGGACAGAGTCCAGAAAACTGAGCAGGGTTCTGAGCCCCAAGCTGCAAGGGGCTTGCAGTTGCTCTTGGAATGAGATCCAGCAGCCTTCGGTTGTCTGCCTGGCACCTACAGCCCCCTCCAGTTCCTTTGCCTGCAGCCCTTTCTGCTCTGGATCATGGTGCACAGCACTCTGGTGAGGATGGGCCTCACACAAGTCCCTCTAGGGCATTTGGGTCTCTGCTGAGGGCCCAGCTCCTCCCAGAGGCGCCCCTGATTTTCCTTCCCAGAGGAACTGTGCGTGAGGGTGGAGAAAGGTGTGGCTCAACACTGGTGCAGCCCAGAACACAGGTCTTCTGGGTGGTGGGCAACACGGTGGCCTGGACTGGCTAGGGCCGGGTGGGCAGAGGCAATGGCGAGAGGGCGGCATGTGCCCGTGCTGGAGGACACAAGTGGCCCAGCTGTCTCCTGGCTTGTTGCTCCAGTGGGTGACACGGGGATCCGCATGGGGCACAGGAGAGAGAGGGGAACCCAGACCCCACACAGGAAGCAGGCTGGCCAGCAGACGGGTGGCGGGGCGCGCCTGGCCTCCCTGTGGCAGAGCGGCTGGCTGGCTGGTGGCCCCTGGGCACGCGGGTGTCAGGAGGGCAGGCTCTGTGTTCCCACGCTGTCACCTCCGCGAGCCCGCAGCACCTCCCGCTCTGTCTCAGCAGGTGCAGAAGGTCATGCCCAAGGGCACCTTCTACTTCTCCATCCTGCGGCACCCGGTCACCCAGCTCGAGTCCTCCTTCACCTACTACAAGGACTTTGCACCCGCTTTCCGCGCCGCGAGCAGCCTGGACGCCTTCTTGCAGGCGCCGCACCGCTTCTACAATGCCAGTGCGGGGCTGAGGAACGCGTACGCGCGCAACAGTATGTGGTTTGACCTGGGCTTTGACGGCGACGCGCCGGCCGAGGACGCCTACGTGCGCGCGCGCCTGGCGGAGGTGGAGCGGCGCTTCCAGCTGGTGCTCATCGCCGAGCACTTCGATGAGTCCATGGTGCTGCTGCGGCGCCGCCTGCGCTGGCGGCTGGACGACGTGGTCGCCTTCCGGCTGAACGCGCGCAGCCCGCGCAGCGTGGCGCGCCTGTCGCCCCTGGGCCGGGAGCGCGCTTTGAGCTGGAGCGCGCTGGACTGGCGCCTGTACCTGCATTTCAACCGCACCTTCTGGGCGCGCGTACGCGCTGAGCTGGGCCCGCGCCGCCTGCGTGCCGAGGTGGAGCAGCTGCGCGCGCGCCGCCAGAAGCTCCAGACCCTGTGTCTGCAGGACCGGCTGCCTCGCAGCGGGGCGAGCATTGCAGACCCGCAGCTGCGCCCCTACCAGTCCGGTGACGCAGACATCCTGGGCTATGTCCTGCGACCGGGCTTGGACAAAGCCACGCTGCAGCTGTGCCAGAGGATGGTGACGCCTGAGGTCCAGTACATGGCCCGCCTCTACTCGCTGCAGTTCCCCCAGAAGCCCCCCAAAAGGATACCCTTCCTGGAGCACTAGAGCCCTCAGGCGCCGCCCCTCTGCAGCCTTTCCTGGAGACCCAGGCCACCACTGCAAGAGGGAGAGCTGCAGACCCTCAGGCCGACACACTCAGGGCACAGTCCACACGGCCCGAGGTGAGGAGTCCTTCCAGGAGACCCGTGCCCTCCCCAACCGAGGCAGACTGGGCTGCGGTCCCAAAGAACCTCAGAGCAGCTCATTGAACTTCCTTGCCCCGAAGTGGCACTGGTTCCCGGGGATGAGCCTGTGACCTCCCTCAGAGCTGGGCCTGGGGTTGGCAGCATGGTGAGCGGTTTGTTTCTGAGAACGGTTGAGCTTGAGAGACAACGCCAAGCTGCTCCCACGACAAAGGGTTCAGCTCGAGCCCAGGTTGAAGGGGCTCCACATTCCCCTCTACCACTGGCCTGAGGAGTGCGGGCAAGAGGACACCTCATAAGACCAGGAAGCTGGGAATGGTCTGCTTGGCCTTGGTTGTCTAGAGACCGTGTTGGAGGAGGGGTCCCTTTCCTTGATTATCCACAAAGAGGACCTGAAGCCCCTGCCTCGCAGGACAAGGACAAGGTCCCTGCTGCCTGGAGCCCATGGGTAAAGTGGGGTCACACACCTACCCTGGGAAAAGTGGGGTACCTGGAGCACCCAGGAAATGTAGGCACTCACATGCAGAGCCCAGAGGCTCAGCCAGAGCCTGTTTGCCTGGGAGGGGGTTCCTTCTGTCATCCAGGGCCTCAGCCCGTAAGACCCCGCATCCCCCACATACCTGCTGTGGGTGGGGCATGTCCAGGTGGTCCCTGTTTTTCAGGGGAATCAGCATTTCACAGAAAGGGGGGATGTCCAAGCAATCAGAACAAGGAGCCCCTGGGACAGTTTAAGAACCTTTCCAGTACAATTAGAGATGTTACAGTGAATTTGAGAATAGGAGAGAATATTTGAACATGGATACAATGACTTCAAACCAAACCCGAATAGAGACAGTGAAGAAGATGGGCGCTTGCCGAGAGCCAAGGACCTCACACTATGCATAGGGTCACCTGGCTCAGCCCAGAGGAAGGTGTGGGGGAAAATCCCTGGGGGACGTAGGGGTGGAAGTCATATCCGAGATGAGCCCATGGACAAATAATGGGAATCCTCGCCAAGGGAAAAGATGAGAGGGAGGAATCTCAGTCAAGCCAAGAATGGGGAAAATTGCCACACGCTGAGGAGAGATGAGCTTCTCAGCACAAGTTCCCGTGTGAGCACTAGGCGAGGTCTGCCGCTCCCTCAGAGAGCGTGGGTGGGTGTGAGAACCCAGAGTAGGGAAGCACCGTGGCCCATAAACAGAGCAGGTGACTGTGAGGAGGGGACGGGCAGTGGCCACTGTGCCCACAGCCCTGCCTGTGCCTAGCCACATGTGCAGCGCTGCTCCCGGCTGCACAGCAGCTGTACAGTTGAAGTAACAATGGCATTTTAATGTCGCCTTGTTTTTCCTTCCAGGTTGGTGGGATTTAAACTGTTATCATCATTTTGGAGGTAAATTTGGGGCTCTTTACTACAATGTACAAAAGCCTGTTGTTTGTGGTAGAGAATTCTGGAAACCATCTGTTCAAATTATCCATTAGGCAGGAGTGTTTAAAATGCTGCTGTACTGTGGAGTCAATAAAACTGGGGACATGGAATGTGACTTAAACTCCTTTTCTTGGGGGCATTTTCAATCCTCCTCTGTGATGGTGGTGGGATCAGGGCCAGCCCAAGGGCCAGTGCCCTGAGAGGTTGGTTGGACTCAGTTCTAGATCGCAGGCTGCAGCCCATTAAGGATGGACCAGTGAAGGAAAGTGTTCCTTCTGTGTCGGGATCCATTGGGTTCTTGCTGTATCCCGGGAAGGAACAGCAGCAAGAATGAGAAAAAAATGGACAAGAGACAAAAGCTGGGATCAGGTGGAGGTCCTCTCTGTCATCGGAGAAGGGAAACTACTCAAGAACAATAGAGCGTTTATTTATACCAAGGGGTTGGTTAATTTTCATCTTGCTGTCCAGCAATCAGTTAACAAGCTACAATGGCTTGTTTACATGCTTTGGGGAGCTCCCATGTTCTTGGAGCTCCCGTGTTCTTGTTCTGGCTTCGTCCTGCACATGTAATTACTTTCCACCTTCTGCGGCTCTCAACACTTTACACCAGTGGGGTGAATCCTCGAGTGAGGCCAGGGTCCTGACATGGCCGTGGACTGTGGGGTGACTGGCGGAGGTGGGTGGAGGCTGGGCAGGATTGTGAGGCACAATGGAGGGATGGCATATCCAGGACACCTGTGCAGAGCACAGTGCCCCGTGGCAGGGGAGGCAGCGTAAGATACAAGTCTCCTGACTTTTTAGAGAGAAGCTGGGAATACAGATCCTTATGTGAAATCTCCAAGCTGAAAAAAGCCATCAACAAGTCAGGCATTTTTCAGGGTTGGGAGTTGAGGTTGTTGATAGTCATGGTCAAGCAATCGTCTGTGAGTGCCCCTCCTTGAGAACCTCCCTGCTTTATTTATTTATGTCAGGGCTGGCAGGAGTGATTCTGTCTTGATCCTGACAGCTTTCCTATTTCCCCCTTTCCATCAAGACCATTTCTTTGAAAACATTGCTGATAAGCCACCTTGTAGTTAGGTTTGGTTGTCCCTTATTGCTAGGATGGACTTGTGCCTGTTGTTGGCTTCTTTTGGTCTCACTGTGGGGCAAACTAGTGGCTGCTAGGTGTCAGTATCCAAACCCTTTTAGCCACATTTGAGCAACAAGGATGTCGGGAAAGAGTGGTTCTTGGCTGTTTGCCTGGAGTCCGTTGTTTGTTACATCCACTATTCATTCTGTCTGTTCTGTGGTGACAGTATCATCTCGAAGCACTGGCACCAGCATTATTTCATGAAGAGTTGTACCTCTGTGTAATTCCGATACGCAACTGGTACAGGGTTTAAAAAGGGAAGCAAAACCAACAAGAGCAAAACAAGTCAAGTTTGCATAATAGTTTAGAACTAAGAACCTAGGCTTAAAGTGACTGCCTAAATCAAATGACCAAGAGGAAGTGGGTGACAACTGCTGTCATCACTGGACCTGTCCTGTACACAATTGGGTCTCAGTTTCCTCAGGGGGATTTATTCAGATGTAGCATGTATACTAGCAATGCACAGATATTTTCTTATTTAACCAATAGATAGAGGGTATGTGTGTGTGTGTGTGTGTGTGTGTGTGTGTTGCTTGGGGTGGAACCCAGGGTCTTGCACAAGATAAGCAAGTGCCATACCACTGAGCTACAAACTTAGCCCTTTTGGTTTTATTGTTTTATTTTAAAACAGCCTTATTAGGTTCCATAGGCTGGCCATGAATTCATAATCTTGCTGCCTCAGCCTCTTGAGTAACTGGGATTACAGCTATGCAATACTGATCAACTACTAACTACTTTGTTGTTTTCGTTATGGTGCTGGGGATTGAATGCAGGACTTCACAGATGCTAGGTAAGTGCTGTTTTACTGAACTATGTCCTCAGGCCAATCTAGAGTACTTTTATCATTTGAGAGCACATGACTATGTTGAAGTAAGAGAGTGTTATAAAAAAGGCCCATGGTTATACTTCAGACAAAAACTTGCATTAGCGGTGTTGCTGGCCACCTGGTAGATAAAGGGTCCCATAGGTCAGAGCCTATCTTTGTTGCCTGTAGCATCTGTTGACTATAGGGCTTTAACCACAGCATGGGCATGTGCTGCAGATGGGCATCAGTGAGAGAAGTGTCGAGAGAGCAAGAGTCTCATCATAATCTGCACTCTTATTCTGATGTCAGTTTCTCATCCAGATTTGCAGTTTCAACTTCTCCAGTCATGGCACTGGGAAGTACGGTGACTTTCTGTGCAGCCCATGACTTGTTCCCTGAAGTGTATGTCAAGTTGTGCAGCTTCTGCTTATGGGCTTTAGGAAGGACAGTTCCTGCTCTTAAGAATTTCACTGATTGAGGGATCCTGGAAGACTTTGGGACCCAACCCAGTCTATAGGTAGATGATAAAAACCTTGAAAGCAATGCACAGAGCCATGATCAAATGACAGGTGTATTATGGTTTGCACTAATCAGCTTTCTCATTACTGGGCCCAAACACCTGGAGCCTCCACTGGATGGAGAGGGTTACCTGGTACCTGGTTTCAGAGGAGTCAGTTCATGGCTGGTGGTTCCAAGGCAGAAATATCATAGCTAAAGGGCCTGGCAGAAGACAGCGGCTTACCCCATGCAGCCAAGAAGCAGAGAGAGAAGAGGGAGACAGGGACAAGAACACACCCTTGCAGGTCACTCCCAGTGACCACTCTAAGCAGGCCCCACCTCCTCACAGCACATTCAGCTGTGAACTCATCCTTGGCTGGACTCACTGATGAGTACAGAGCCCCCTTATCCAACCACCTTTTGAAAGCCCTACCTGTGATCATGTGAGGCTTTGGAGGACATTTTAGATCTAAACCATAACAGCTTTTCTTTAACAACTATTGTCTCTATAGTCGCAATCTTTATCAGAGGCAACTAAAGAAAAACAGATTTACCCTATACAGTAGACCTCAGTTCAGGAACGCTTTTTTGGGGAACAATTCAGCTCCCAAACAGCAGCACTTGGCAAAATTTTGCTTCTGTTCTGGACCTCCACATCAGGTGATGAACATGACCGTGACCATATTCTCTGCAATAATAGAACAAATTAAGTTTGTGAATCGAGCTACCGCTGTAGTAACCTTGGATTTGGAAGCCTTTTACAGGTAGCAAGCCACACTGAGGCTGACCTGAGAGCCCACCTATGGTCTTGTGAGCTCTGGGGCCTGCCTGTGAGGCAGGAGGCTAGGGCTTGGCTAAGACTAGGTGGGAAAGTAGATCTAACCTGTTAATTACAAAATCCCAGGCCAGGGATGCAGAACAGTTCCCAAAGCCCTGTACATGGACTTTTCCCAAGAGCCCGAGCAGGTTTCTGATAGGATGGTTGAGACCTGATGCCAGCCTCAGGAGTGGGAGTTACAAAGAGGACAGTTGCCACTGAGCACTTATTACTGTGTTCCTTCACAGTGGTCCACCCTCACGCTGGAGGGTGTACTTCTTTTTCTTTTTTCTTTTTTTTTTGTCTTTTGGAGACAGGATCTTGCAGTTCAGGCTGGACTTGAGCTCACTTTATAGCCCAGGCTGGTCTCAAACTCTCAGTGATTCTCCTGCCTCAGCCTCCTGAGGCAAGTGCCACCATGCCCGGCTTGCAGGGTATACTTCTTTCCTACTTTTACTTGGCCAAATTCACTCTGCAGAGCCTGTTTCTTTTCCTTCTTTTAATAAATGTAAAAGCTTGCTACTGCTTTTACTTCTCTTGGCCAGTGTTTTGTTGGGGAGAGAAAGAACCTGGAAACCACCTTTAAGAGGCTCTAGCACCCCAAACCTGGTAACACTGAGGGATGACTTTGATTCTCTAACTGTAAGGCTGGGGTCCTGGAAGCCAAACATTCTGTATGAATATGACAGTGTTTCCAGTTGTATCCTGTTAGAAAGACAGCAAATTCTCATTCAGTTTATTCAAATCATTATGATGCCATAAAAATAAAGATACTCATAAATAGGTTTTGAATTTAGGAGGAGCCAAAGAAGGAGAAAAATATATATCTTCATATATCATATATCATATATATAAATATCCCATAAATTTATTAGTTCAGTTTCCTATAATTATTTCTTGTTTGAATTCTCTCTGTTTTTCCTTTTTCTTTTGTGGTGCTAGGGATCAAACCCAGGCCTCATGCATGCTAGGCAAGTGCTCTACTAGTAGGCATCACCCACAACCCCCTTGTTGCTTGATCTTTGTTAGGGATTTCACAAGCCTATCTGTTTCTTCATTGACATTCTGGGAATTTCTGCCTAGTCCCTTGATCTTAACATTGTCATCGATCTATCTAAGAGTGCTTGGTAGCATCTTTTCCACAAACCTGGTTGCAAATCCTTCCAGAGAAGAATCAGACTGAATGACAAAGATTTGAAGCTGGGCAAAGTGATGCATAACTGTAATTCCAACTACTCAGGAGGCTGTGGCGGGAAGATGGCACGTTTGAGGCCAGCCTGGACAATTTAGGGAAACACTCTCTCAAAACAAAAATAAAAATGGCTGATACAGTTCAGTACTCGAGTGCTTGTCCAGTTTATGCAAAGTCCTGCATTTAATTCCCAGTACCAGAAAAACATCAACTTGGAATGATTAAAATGTCAATAGGAGTTCAGCAATTGACAAAGAAATTGTTTGTTTTTTTTTTTTTTTGGAGACTGGGTCTCACTATACAGTTCAGGCTGGCCTTGAACTCACTATGTAGCCCAGGCTGGCCTTGAACTCACAGTGATCCTCCTGCCTCAGCCTCCTAAGTGCTGAGATTACAGGTGTGTGCCCCCATGCCCGGCTTGTAAGTTATTTGTATTGCATCCAGCGTTTCAGGATAACAGGGATGGGTGATAGCACCATACCAGGCCATCAGACACTTGTGTCCATGCATGTATACCTTAAAGATTTAGCATCAATTTATTATCTGATGTTTCCTGAATAATCCAACGTACCAAATAAGCCTAATTAGTCACCGTCTCTGCAAGGTGAGGCCATGTCCTTTGACCTGGGTCTCCAGGGCCAACCAGAAGACTTCAAAGTACAAAAAGGTTAAATCTAGAACTCTGAGCTCAAGGAAGTCTGCCAGACGTTGAAAGGTTAAAACAGATAGTCTAAATTATGGTCACAGATAGCTGTGGAATAAAATAGTTAATCATTTAAGCAGAGTTAGAAGTAATTACTTTATAGGGCTATAAAGGGATTAAAAGACTTAAAGCAAATAGATGTTAAAAAACAAAACAACCTAGACTCAAATATATAACTCTTTTAAGACTCAATATTCCTAAGTAACCAAAAACCTTGTAAAGATAACGTGAAATACCGGAAATTGTCTTCTCAAAGTCTTTGCTTCTAGGCCACTTGCAGCAGCCACAGGGCAGTTTGCGTGTGACAGTGAGCATGTGGGAGACCTGGTTAGCCCCTGGACGACAACCAGATGAAAGGAGCCTGAACGTCACAGATGGTGGATGTGCCGGAAGCTGGGTGTTGTCACCCCACCGAGGACAGCGACCAGGAGGGCATGAGGAAGTGTCTAGTTACACAGCATGATTCCAGATCACCAAGAAAATACAAGAGCAAAGAACTGCATTATCCAGGCCTTTAAGACGAGTCTGTTAGTGTCAGGCACAATGGCAGAGTCAGAACCTGGCGCAAGCCCAGCAGCTGGCTGGGGCCAGGGAGCAGTCAGCAACTCAGTGGACGCTGGGAAGATGGATCCCTACGTGGAGGGCAGCTGATGAAGAGGTGGACAGATTGTAGATTAAAATCAAAATCTCTTGGGTTTTTCTTAAGCACAGCTAAATGTTCAAGAAAAACGTTGCTTTAAACAGGGAGAATTGGATTTTGGTTTTATATCAGTGTGTTAATGCTCACTTTTAAGTAAACCTTACAAACAATTTTCTTTTAATTAAAGCCAATGGCTTACATATAAACAGTTTTCTTTAAATTAAAGGCAAAATTTGTCCTTCATGCATCTCTGGGACTGGCTCAGACCCTGTGTGTCCTGCTTAAACTTTTAACATTTTGGCCTACATGTCTTTCTTCCTTTTCAGGACAGTTTATTTGGTATGTCTCACTATGTAGTTTAGTCTGAGCTTGAGCTCATCAGGTAGCCCAGGTTGGTCTGGGCTCATAGTGATCCCCCTCATAGATCCAACTCATAGTGATCCCCCTCCCTCAGCCACCCTAGTGCTAGGGACAGCTCAGTCAGTATACTTGAGGACAAATTTTTTCTCCTACTAGTCAAGATTCTTTCTTACACAAAAAATTTGTGTTTCTAACATTCCTCACAAAAATGAGTCATGCTTATAATTTCCTTTACATCTCTTTCTACTTGCTGTTTTCTCTCTACATTTCTGTTCTCTTCCTTAAGTTTGTATTTTGAAAAAATCTTTAAAAGTTTTTCAGATGTAGACAAAATTACCTTTTCTCAATAAAGGAACATTTATGGCTTTCTTATAGTTTTCCTTATAAAAACATCTTATTTTCTTGTATTCTTTACATAGAGATTTACATGTATTAATTAGAAATTCTAAATCTCAGGAACCTGAATTTCTGGTGAAGATCCAAGAGTAATGAATTATCTGCCATATAGAAGTAACTTATGAAAACTCTTTTTTTTTTTTTTTGTCTTTTTGAGACAGGGTCTTGCTGTGCAGTTCAGGCTGGGCTTGAGCTCACTTTGTAGCCCAGGCTAGTCTCAAACTCACAGTGATCCTCCTGCCTCAGCCTCCCAAGTGCTGGGATTACAGACATGTGCCACTATGCCTGCCTAAAAATACATTTTGTAATTTATAGAAACATACTTTCCCATAGAACATTTTTTCTTAGTGTGGAATAGGATATTGTGATTAGGGTGGAGTGTCTCCTTGATTGGCTTTAGGATCTGTTGGGGGGATGGGTGGAGGACACTCATGGGTGTGTCTGTGGGTCCTGGAAAGTGGCCTTGGGGTCCATGTCTGGTCTCAGGTCCCGTCCTCTCTGGTGCTGTTCCCTGCCCTGCCTCCTGGCTGCCACGACTGAGCAGATTTGCTCTACCACACGTTTTAGCCATGGTGCCCCTGCCTTGGGGCCAGCTGATGTGGACTAAATCCCCTTAAAATGTGAGCCAAATTAAATGTCTCCATCTAGTAACACAAAAGCTGACTAATGCAGATGTACTGATTAATAGACCTATGTACATTATTCATATAGAATTCCTTTCAATGGAATCTAAGAAGCTAACAGGCTTTGGGTTATAGTTAGCAATTGGGGGGCTGGGGATTTAGCTCAGCGGCAAAGGCGCCTGCCTGGCAAGCGCAAGGTCGTGAGTTCGGTTCCCGGTACCGGAGAAAAACCAAAAAAAAAAAAAAACCACAAAAAAACAAAAAGCAATTGGTATTTCAGTATTTTAATTTTATGAGTGTCTGTGACAGAAAAATATAACTTTAAAATTTCATATCATGTGAAAATTGATTTATATTTAACCTGTTTTTTATTTGCATAATTAATTTACATTTAATAATTATACCAGATTACTTATCAAAACTGACCTGTTGGACAAACAACCTTAATTTCAAGTTTTTTCCCTGTTAAGGAAAAGTTCAAAAAGTTGAGTTTCTGTGCCTGACGCACAAGACACCCTTGTGTCTCATCTGCACATTTTTTCTTAGGTAAACTCATACTTTTATGGTCTTAAAGATCAAAGAGGTAAATATAATCCTGCCTGGCCAGCAAACCCAGGTAAAACTATGCTAACAATTCTAAAGACATCTTCATTTTAGTTTTACCAAATGTAAAACCAGCTTGTTTAACAAAGATGTACTTAAGTCATGTGAATCAAAAATCGTGTGGGTTAGTTATCATCTTGGCCACTTCCTCATCGTGGGGCATAGTACCAGACACCCAGAATCTGAGGGATGAGGGGCTATTTTGGCTCGTGTTTCTGAGGGTCCAGTCCATGTTCAGCAGGCTTAGGCAGAAAAGCAGTGTGGGAGGAGGGACCAGGGTAGGGGAAAGTGGCTCACATCAGGGTGGCCAGTAAGCAGAGAGAGACGGGATGAGCTGGAGAGGGAGGTACTTCCTTCTAGCCCACACCCCAGGGATTCAGTTCCTCTGACCAGACCCCACCTTCTAACAGCAAGTCAGCTTTATCACCTCCAAGGTTCAGTCACCTTCCGAAAGCCCCACCTGTGAGTATATGAGATTTTGTGGCACACTCTTTATCTGAACCAAAACATTCTGCTCCTGGCCCCAAGGACTCATATATATCCAAGAGTTTCAAAAGTTCTAACAATTTCAGCATTGCTGAAAAGTCCAAGTCCAACATTTCTCCTGAGACTCAAGGAAAACTCTTAGCTGTGAGCCCCTGTAAAAATAAAAAAGAAAGTTAAATACTTATGACGTACGATGGGCTGTAAATAGTTTCATTGCAAAAGAGAGAAATTAGTGGATAGAAAGAAATCAGTCTAAATCCAGACTTAAACCCTGCAGAGCCAACATTAAATCCTGTTTTTCCATGTCCAGCACCTTGGGCAAGTTGTGGGAAGACGTGAACTCTGAAGATGACAGACTTTGCTTTGAGAAGAGGACCCCCACTACACCTCTGGCACAATGCCAGAGAAAGGCTGCCTAGGAAATCGGTTCCCTGGGATTCACTTCACAGCTTTCAGCCATCCAGGCACTCAGATAATTCAAGGGGCTTTGGCTACTGTTCTAGCTGGCATCAGACCTTGGCATTATTCACATAATGCTGGTTTTATAGGCACACAGCATGCAAGAGTTGCAGAGTCAGGGAGGCCTCCGCCCAGATTTCAAAAGGTTTAGGCCAGGCAGTGTGCCCCTGAGAGTGCAGTGTGTGAAGCTGTGCGTGATGCTGAGAGTACAGTGGAGATCACAGGAAGCTGTAAAAGCCAGGGATGTGGAAAGTGTGCTGAGGAAAGCTGCAAGCAGTGTGCACATCCATCCCAAGGGAGAAGCCGTAACAGAAAGTGACAATGCCTCTGACAAAGTGTTTAAGTCACCTGTCAAACAATTAAACTTCAAGGTTTTCATTTGCCCTTGGTGGATAACGGTGGGTAGTCTTAAGACTGTGGACCAGATTTTTTGGGTAAGGCAGTACTCAAAGCAGCTTTGTTTTTTAAAAAAGCCTCTTTTACCCTTTCCCCTCCTTTTTTCAGTCTCAAACCAGGAAACACTTGCCAGATGTTTGTGCTTTAGCCAGTACCCACTGGCATAACAACTCTCTAAACAACTCTGAGTTTAACAACAAAATTGTCTTTTGTTTTTGTCTGCCAATACAGTTCGTTTGACTAATCAACATAGGCAGGAAATATGTTAGAAATGATTTTTAAAATGTTATTTGCTGTTTTTCATTTTTGTTTTTCTGGTCCATGTGACAGACAAAGCAATTTTTGTGCTGGACAGAGATCTTTTATTATTGCTCTGAGCCCAAGGTTTTGACTTAGGCATAGGGTGGCTGAAAAAGGCAGAACTGTTTTATCAGACTAGACCACTGTTCTCCAGGCAAACTGAATTTTCATCTCCAGAAGAGCTGTCTCTATGTCTGTGTTGCCATGGAGCTCTGTAAATTGCAATGCCATTAATTTGAAGTTGTTTTTCTTTTCCTTACCTTGGCTAAGATGTCATAGGAGAGACTTTTACCAGGCTTTGCCCTATTTTTGTTTCAATCTGTCTTTAATTATAATATAAGGAAAACGTCAACAGATCCAAAATAGGTGAGAAAACAGTAACAACAACAGCTACAACACAGTGAAGGAATCTGTAGCCTATGCATGTTAACCGTGGGCTGCAGTTTAAGGAGGATCCTTTCCCACTGATTTAACATTAAACACCAACAACTGCGTATGAGGAAGGACCATCACACTGATGCTGGAGTTCTGGGGTGATCTTCATGGGATGCCTTAAAATCTGGGATCCCACTTTGCTTCTGATCCATCTCCCAAGCCTAGAGAAAACCCTACAATTCCTGTCAGGGAATTTTAAGGATTTAGGCAAAGTATTTTGCTTTGATCAATGCCTGTAGCCCAGGATTTTATTTGTTTTAGTTGACAGATGTCCTTTGTCCAAGTTGGTATCACCTGTGACTGGGTTTCTAGTTGCATGGAAGTTGTCTTGTGGCGAACTTGCCTGCCTGTCATCAGGAGGCTTTCACAAACAGAGACGAGGGGTTCTCACGGCTAGGGGCAGCCATGCTTGTGGCTTTTCACTGGCCGTACTGTGGTTATTTTCTTCTTAATAACCATCTGGAATGGTTATTTTCACTCCCACAAGATTATCAGAAACATGTAGGGAGGAGAAAAGTTAAAGAGTCAAATCATTCGTAGCTTTTTTTTTTTTTTTTTTGTTTTTTGTTTTTTAAGCTGGGGGAGCAGAGTGCCAGTCTTGTTATATTGCCCACACTGCACTCCCACTTGTGGACTCAAGTGATCCCCTCACCTCAGCCTCCCAAGTAGCTGGACTCTAGGCATGGCCACTATGCCTGGCTCAAGGAATCAAATCACTGAACCAATGAACCAAAATAAGGTACTGTCAAGAACTTCGAAATTAGGCATGCCTAGTAAACAAAATATTAAGCTATATGTCCAGAACCAAAAGAGAATTCCGGAGAAGCTCCTCAAGGTCCTTGCAGAATATGACTTCTGTGGAAATCTGGGTGCTTACCATGTCCTCATACTAGGAAGTACTTGCCCTCATTGTCTAGGCAGTGCAAGGGCCTTTATCTAAGAAGGCCTTATACAAACCAGGCCCCAAGGTCAGCAGGGAGCCTCTTCCCAAGGGAGGGCATTACACCTGACAAGGGGCCAGGGCAGGAGGACCTAAATGGGTGGGCATCAGTCTCATTTCCCAGAGCCCCTTGCTGCGGTCCTGCCTCTCAGAAATGGTGGTGACTTTAGGTCAGGGGGCCTAGGCTGCCCAAGGATATTTCACAGACACAGCATGGTGGGGCTGGCGGGAGCCCTCGGAGACAGCTGGTGCCAGGTAGGGGTCACACTGGGCCCAGAAGGCTCAGGAAGATGGAGTTGGTAGGGGTTACTTGGTCCTGTGAGGCTGGGGAGTATGATGCGGAGCTGCAGCCCGTGGGGCCTGAGGACACTGAGGGTCAGTGGCACTGCTGCTGTGTTGTGCCCAGGACTCTTCTGCATCTGGAGGTGATGACCTGTGGGTGCCCTTGGTGCTTCATAGCCCTCCCAGCATGGCTGTTGTCAGCAGGTCCCTCCCTTGTCCTGAACCCTGTCAGAGGAAGCCTTACTCTCTGGGCTACATGCTGCTCTTTGGATGCTGTGTCCTCCCTGCAACTCCAGGCCTGGCTCTGGGTTTACACCCACTAGAGCTCAATGACCTACTGAGGCAGCATGGAAAGCTGTGCTGCAGCCTGGCGGGGGTAGGGGCTCGGCCTGTACCCACACAGTGGGCCCTGGGGCAGGGCAGCTGCCTGCAGCTAACACCCACAGTGACAGGAGAGTCCCCTCCCTGCTCAGCCTTGCACTGTCCCTGCTGGTTGTGTCTGCGCCCAGGGGGAATGGTTGAGCTCACCCTGCATCCCTACAGAGCACCTCCAAGATGAGATGTTGGCACGGGCCTCAAGGAACCTCCAGGTGAGATCCCACATGGTGCTCCCATGGGAAGATTTCCCAGCCCAGGCAGTAGCTGACACTGAGGAGTCCTGGGGCAGATGAGAGAGTGGATGCATGCGGAAATGGTGTGGGCTCAAAGCTGGGGACTGTCACCCTGTATGACTTTATGCAACTGGCACTACAGGTGACCCTCCGAGAGGGGACAGGCTGCAGTCTTTCTCTCACCCTGTCAGGAGTCTAGGACACCGGAGGTGCAGACTGGAGACACTGCTAGAACAGACAGATCCCTGAGTGCCCCTGTCTAGTTCTAAGCAGAGGCCCCTCTGGTTCATGATTGTGCCTCACAATGAACTGATGGGGCCAAAGACACTCAGGTCCAAAGGGTGTGGGGTGGTGCCCTGGGCTGGGCCCGAGATGACCCTTACCACCTATTCTGGGGCCTAGGTGCCAGAGGACCAAGCTGTCCAGGAGCTCCTTTCTCCTCCTGGGCCTTAGTTTCCCCTCTGTGACTCAGTGCCCCAAGGAGAGGGGTGGCACTAGTTTGTGCTGCAGTATAGCTGTCCAAGACAAGCTGAAGCCCTGCAGCGGACTGACTGGCCACACCCAGCAGGGTAGGCTATTAGAGGCTGCTTCCCTCTAAACTGCTGCTCCCTTCAGAATTCCGAGGCTCTGGGAAAACTGAGGCCTGGCCTGGACAAGGATGCCTCTCAGATGGGGCAGCCTTGTCCCTCTGCAAGCCTCAGTTTCCCCTGTGTGCAACAGGAGTGACTGCTGGTCTCTGGAGCTTCATCCGTCTTGCTTCATTCCCAGGCTGGGGTGGGCCTGGCCCCTGCTTCTGCAGGCTGGGCTGACATCAGCCCCCGCCCCCAGGGTCCCCAGCTTTGGGGAGCAGGCCAACTGCAGAGAGATGTCTCCTTGTGCCATTCTGCCTGGGAACATGTGCAGCCCGCACCTGCTCCCTCTTGGGCACAATTGCCCTTTGAGGAGACAGGAAGTGCTCTGGAAGCTGAGTCGGTGGCAGGGTCCACAGAGGCCAGTGTGCTGCCTGGATAGAGGTGGTGGAGGCAGAGGACCCTGGGTTGGGGTTGGAGGTGGTTGGCACAGCCCTCGGCATCTGTGAGGCCAGTTCCTGTTTACGTGAGTGTTCATCCCCTACTCTTCTCCATCCTGGGACCCCTGTGAGGGTCACAGGTCTCATGCATGCTGCGGCATCCTACTGGTGACCTCTGTGTGCGTGGGTGGGGTTCATGGCTGGTGTTGGCTGGTGGGGTAGTGGCTGAGGGCTGACCTCTGTGTCCCGTACAGAGGGCACACCCCAAATCCAGAGTGCAGGTCCTCCTCACCTCCCTGCACTGGACTGCACATACTTCCTCACTGCCCGGCTGGCCTCACTACAGAGGGCACAGTCCCCTGGCAGATCCAACCTGTGACTGATACAGGAGCTCTCTGGGGAAGGAGCAAGCTTAGGGCTGGGGCTGCTCCTGGAAGGCGGCCACACTCCTGGCTTGTTTTCTTTGGAGGCTTCTTGAGTGCCCCTCAGGCCAGGGATCTATAGATAGCGATGTGTGGGGCGAGCTGTCCCAGCAGGGTGCTGATCAAAGGGAGCCCGTCCACTGTAAGACTCATCCTGTGGGTGAGGGGACAGCGACCTGCAAAGGTTTAGGAAGTAGGATGCCCCCCTCATCCAGGAAAATTGCCCACTAGTCCACCCCTCAGCTCTCCCTAGCCTCCTCCTCTCCAGACAGAGAGGAGTCAACAGGGTCCCCAGAGTGATCTCCACTCCCTGTCCTGCTCCCCTCTGCTGGGGGTCAGGACCTCTCTGGCCCCCTAGGACCATCTTGCTGTCCCTGTACCCGACATTGTCCTGGCTGTCAGGCTCATAGGGGAGCCACTACCGGCAGCTGGCAGTGAGCATCCACCTGGCCGATCTCCTGTGGCTGAGGATGCCTTGAGGGGCCTTGTATTTAGGCCCCTCTGCTGCAGACCCTCTGAGGCATCTTCTGGGTTTCTGTGTGTGGTGTGTATGTGTGGTGCTGCACATTTGTGTGTCTGCTTGTGGTTTCCCTGGGGTCGTGCCCCTACCCTACGTAGGAACACTGAGCTCTACCTTGTCTGAAGCTCTGGGCCCTCAGCTAGCCTCCTGCTGGGTTCTATGGGGACAGGCTGACAGGGTCTGGGCATGGCACGCTGGAGAGAGGAGGGGCAGGGTGCACAGCCCTCAGGCCAGGGGCCAAGACAGGATCCCCAGGCGAGCATGGTGTGGGAGATAAGCGAGTGCAGAGGTGGCCTGGCTTGCCATGACCCTTACCTGCGCAGCATGGACACCCCCCGTGCCCCTGCGAGGACCGTGCTGTTCCGGCGTGAGAGGACAGGCCTGACCTACCGCGTGCCGGCGCTGCTGCCCGTACTGCCCGGGCCTACACTGCTGGCCTTTGCTGAGCAGCGGCGCAGCCCCGACGACTCGCACGCACACCGCCTGGTGCTGCGGCGCGGGGCCCTGACGGCTGGCGCCGTGCGAGTGAGTGGGAGCAGGGCGCTGGTGCGGGGGGTGGCGGAGCAGGGTGCTGTGGGGTTCGCGGCGTGGGGGCTGGCGAGGTCCGGACCCTGAGTATCTGCGGCAACCCCTCTCCTCTCCCACAGTGGGGCGCCCTGCGTGTGCTGGCGACGGCTGCCCTGGAGGAGCACCGCTCCATGAACCCCTGCCCGGTGCTCGATGCGGGCTCTGGGACCGTCTTCCTCTTCTTCATCGCGGTGCTGGGCCACACGCCCGAGGCCGTGCAGATTGCCACCGGCAGGAACGCGGCTCGCCTCTGCTGCGTGACCAGCCGCGATGCTGGCCTCACCTGGGGCGGTGCGCGGGACCTCACCGAGGAGACCCTGGGCACCTTGGTGCAGGGTAGGTGGGCCAGGACCAGGGCTGCGGCCTGGGGCAGGGGTGAGGGAAATCGGCCCAGCCTAGACAGTGCAGGATGGGGGGCCAGGTAGGGCGAGGCTGGGCCAGGGGAGGTGCAGGGTAGACAGGGGGTCACCAGGGCAGGGCCAGTGGCAGGTACGGGTGGGCCAGAGCGGATCAGGCTGGACATGGCCTGGGACATGGCCAGGGCCAACAGTGTTGGGTAGGAGGGTGCAGGGTGGCTGGGGCCTGGGCTGTCAGGAGTCTCCAGTCTGCTTCCCATCCCCAGCCTCTTGCCAAATGTGACCCCGCCTCCTTGTCCCAGGGCTGCCTGGCAGATGGAATGGGTTGCGTTGGTCTTCCACCTTTACCACCTGGGGCTCTCAAGGCACTGTCCTCTTCTTGGGCTTGTCTCTCTGCAGAGGAGAGTGGAGAACATGGAGTTCTCATACCCCAAATCTAACGGCCTCCCTGTCTCCTTTACCATTTCCTTTTCCCTCTTCCCTTTCCTCACCTGGCGTGAAGGGCCCTGGCCAGGGCCTTGGGGCTTGAGCTTTTCCCCACCTGTTACCCCCTCCTTAGTCCAGGAGCAGACTGCCCATGGCTGTCCACAGTTACTCTGACCCCTGCTTGTGGGCTCTGGCTACCCAGCCCCAGACATGGGCACCACACCATGGTGTGGGTGGACACAGGCAGGATGCAGGGCTGACCCAGATACCTGCAGTGAGGTCTGTACACACCTACCTGCTCTCTCCAGGCACTGCTTGTGGCCACCCACTTGATTTGGGTGGCAGAGTGCTGTACACTAGGATGGAGCTGTGGGCTTGGTGCTATGTGCTTGCCTAGCACATTTGAGGCCCTGATTTCTATCCCTGGCACTAAGACATAATCACACTTGGCCACATGGGCTCCATGACCCCATGGACAGCCCCACAAGGCTTGTCCAGCCTGGGAGGCTCAGGTCACGTGTAGAGCCCCAGTCAGTGGCACTGGCTAGACTGCATGTCCCTCACTCTAGTGTGGCCCAGGTTTCCCCCTCTTGGGGTTCCAGCAGCCCCTCACTGTACACTTCCTCTCTGCAGACTGGGCCACCTTTGCTGTGGGCCCAGGCCATGGAGTCCAGCTGCACTCAGGTCGCCTGCTGGTACCTGCCTACACTTACCGTGTGGACCGCCGGGAGTGCTTTGGCAAAGTCTGCTGGACCAGCCCTCACTCCTTTGCCATCTACAGTGATGACCAGGGCCGCACCTGGCAGTGTGGGAGCTTGGTGCCCAACCTACACTCAGGCGAGTGCCAGCTGGCTGCAGTGGATGGCGGCTTCATCTACTGCAATGCCCGAAGTCCTCTGGGCAACCGTGTGCAGGCTCTCAGCCCTAATGAGGGCACCTCCTTCTTGCCTGCAGAGCTTGTACCCACCCTGGCAGAGACTGCCCGAGGCTGCCAGGGCAGCATCATAGGCTTCCCAGCCCCGGGCCCTAGCAGCGAGGAGGGCTCAAACCCTCCGTACCTCCGTTCTAGAGTCCAGGAGTCACTCAGTGGGACCTTCTACCACCCACCACCCTGGGGGCATAGTCAGGAGCAGCCTGGCCTAGAGCCTGGGCTTGGTGAAGATGGGGGAACCTATGCCTCAATGCTGCCCTTGCCCTCTGTGGCCCCACTGCAAAGGCCCACATGGCTGCTATATTCCCACCCAGTGGGGCACAGAGTGCGGATCCGCATGGGCATCTACTTGAGCCGGTCCCCCCTAGACCCCCAGAGCTGGACAGAGCCCTGGGTGATCTATGAAGGTCCCAGTGGGTACTCTGACCTGGCGACCCTGGGGTCTGTGCCTGGCACAGCCCTAACCTTTGCCTGTCTATTCGAGAGTGGGGCCCGGGCCTCCTATGAAGATATCTCCTTCTGTATGTTCTCCCTGCAAGAGGTCCTGGAGAACGTGTCGGGGGGCCCTGAGTTGCTCCGTCATGGGAGCAAACCCTGGGAGCGCTGCCGGCTCTCCTGATGGGGCCAACTGCAGGTACCTGCCCAAGGACAAATGGACTGAATAGAGGGAGGTGATGAGTAAGAGGCCATGTGACCCCAGGAAGGATGGAGCCCTGTGCGAGCTTCTCCATGGGTTGCAGAGGTGATCTTGGTAGATGGCCTGCTCCTTAGGAAGGTGGGGAGGTTAGGACCTGGTGGGGTGGAGGCACTGGCCAAGTGGGCTCCTCTAGTAAAGCTATGAAACCCACCACAGTTCCAGGGTTGGGCAGTGGGGCCTCATGAGCCCAGCATACCCCCTTGTCTGCAGCCAGTTTTTCTCTGGCTACTTCCTGGCATTTGAACAACAAATAAAGGGATTGTGCCTGTATCCGAGTGGACAGTTCTTCCCACATCAAAACCCAGAGAAGGCCCAGTACTCCAGTGTGCTTATCTGACTCCTGCCCCAAGTCCCTTGCCCTAACCACCCCCTCCAGTGCTCGGTACAGCTGGCAGAGGTGAGGATGGGAGAAGGACAGGACATGAGGCCTCCTCTGTCCACTGCCTCCTTGGTGCCAGCCCTGTCTATCTGGGATTGGCTGATGAGCGACGTCTACACAGCTTTTGAACTTCCACCTGTGGAACAATGGGGTCCAGGGCCCTGAAAAGCAAGCTCTGGGTGGGTCTGGTCTGCACCTGCAACTCCTCAGTGCCTGCAACTGCCTGTGACCTCAGCCAAACAAACCACAGGGAAAGAACACCTGAGCTCCTCTAGTAAAGCTGTGAAACCCAAGGCCAGAGCAAAGCCCAGAATGGGTCACAATGGTAGATGGTGAGGGAGGGCAACTCCTGCAGGGAGCAGACTTCTAGCAGAAGCAATGGGGAGGGAGGACAGCAGAAAGGAATCTTCAAAGGTACTGGAGGAAAATGACCATACCAAAAAACATCCTTCAAGGCCAAGGCAAAATGATGGCATTTGCACACACAAAAGAGGACCTGGGTTTATCATGAGCACAGTTCGATTAGGGGAGTGTGAAAAGTGTCTCCGGAGGGTTGGCCACATGGATATGATCATAGCTATGCTTTTAGGTCTCACTGCACAGATTTAAATGCACAGTGGCAAAAAAGAGCACCAGGTGGAGTGGAGAGAATAGAACTAAAATGCTCTAGATCCTGGTACTGTCCAAGAAAAGGTGAAAATGTAGTTTATGTCACCAAGGGACATATGAAGAAACATGTAGAGCTAGTGCTGAAGGACAGAAGACTGTGTGACCCTACATTGCAGAGGAGATGTGTGGGAGGAGAAGGCACAACTTAAAACGGGATGAGGGGAATGTACCTGGAATGAGAAGGCAAAAAACAGCAAATACTGAGGCAACTAACGCAACCCAAACATATTGGAACTAAACATAAATTGACTCATATTCCAGTAAAAAGGCAAAAATGGCTATGCTGGGAAAACCCAAAAATACAAAACAAATACAATTATACTCCATGACAGCAGACGTAGATGTGCACAGAGACGCGAAACCCTGGAGGAAAGGGAGGCAGATGACTCCAGCAGCCAAAAACTGTTCAGAAGGACTGTTCACAGCTGCAGCAACGTAAGTTCCCACGGAGTTAATACTGTGCTCAAGAGTAGAGAGCAAAAGTACTTACTGGGTGTCTTAGTTACTTTCCTTGTTGCTGAGACAAAATACCCAATGCCCACAAGTTAAGGGAGGAAATGTTCATTTGGCTCACAATTTGTAGAGGTTTCAGCTCATAGCTGACTGACTCCAAGGCAGGATGGCACAGCATTGCAGAGGAGAAACGGTTCATGGTGGGCAGAAGGTAGCAAAGCAAGCAAGGGATAACCACAGCTCTTTCTATCCCTTATATCTTATCCCTTATATCTTATCCAGGCTGCTTGGGGCGAGTAGCACTCACACCCCTGATCCTAGTACCCTCGATCTTAGCATTACACCAAAAATGAATTCCAGTGTCACACACTCTAGATGCAGCCATCTCTGAAAAACCCCCACCTATGACTGGATGAGCCTTTGTGGGGGCATCTAGGCACAGCCATAACACAAGGGAAATAGGCAGATTCTCATTTGTTGTAGAAAGTTTACAACTCAGGACTCTTTGTGACTGATAGCAGACAACAAGAAAATCAGTTAAAACAGAAGGTTGTGCCTGCCTGGGGCCACCAGCTCACTGACGTGGTGGGTAGAATTCTGCACAAAGCTGTTGCTGCCTCAACGCTTTTCCATTCAGCAAAGTATGAGCGCTGGCGCTATGTGGGGCCACACAGCCAAGTCTCTGCAAGTTTCAAAGGATTGACAAGTACAGTGAAATTGAACTAGAAATAAAAATGAAATGAAAGAGAATTGAGCATCTTCATGTGTTTAGAAATAAAAAATACGATTCTAAATAACTTGTGGTTCAGAGAAGAAGCCATAGTGGAAATTAGAAAATATTTTGAGGTTAATTATACAAATACTACACAAAAATTGTAGGATGAAACCAAAGCCAGGCTCAGAGGGAAATATATAGTCTTAAAATGTGTATATTATTAAAAAAGGAAGGTAATCTTTGGTTTCAGGAAATTATAGGAAAAACAGCAAGTTAAATCCAAAGAAAATAGAAGGAAGAGAATAATGAAGATTGGAACAAAATAATGACACTGAAAAAAAATCATAGAGGAAATAAAGTCCAAAATTGTTTTTTATTTTTTATTTTTTTTCTGGTACCGGGAATCGAACTCACGACCTTGCACTTGCCAAGCAGGCACTGTGCCACTGAGCTAAATCCCCAGCCCCCAAAATTGTTTTTTAAAAGACAAATAAAACTGATAAGCATTTGATGAGGTTGCTCATGAAAACACACGCACGCACACACACCCAGGGACAAACAGGGCATGGCAGTTTCCTGTCTGTAATCCCAGCACTCTGAGAGGCTGAGGCAGGAGGATTGCAAGTTTGAGCCCAGCCTGGGCAACTTAATGACTCAGTGAGATCCTGTCTTAAAACAAAAAACAAAAAGGACAGAGATATAGCTCAGTGCAAAGGCCCTGGGTTCTACCCTCAGTACCAAAAAACAGAAAAAAACCCCTAGTGCCAGGAATGAGAAAGTGTGTACTGAAGATCATACAGAAGGTCAAAGATTTCAAAAAGTCGTCAAGAGTAACTTTATGTCAATAGACCTGAGAATTTAGATGAAATGGGAAATTCTTAGAAAATATGACATCAAAACTGATGCAATATGAAATAGAAAAACTAAAAATTTTAAAGAAATTGAATCCATAATTTAAAATCTGACAACCCCAGGTCTAGACATCTTCTCCAGTGAACCCTGTCCAACACTGTGGGACAAAATCCCATCTCAGGCATCACAAGGACTGCAGAGGATCTCTGCCCCTGTGCAGGTTCCCGGGTGCCCATGGCACCTTCCTTCCTGTTCCTGAGGACATGCATGTCACTCCCCTGGGAGGAGAGGACACCAGAGAGCTGGAGCTATTAGGTATGCTGGTGGGGGGAAGGGCTTATTCCCTGGAAGAGAAAATTGATGAGAAAAGTTGACATGGTCTTCTAAAGAAAGTGAAAAGACAGGTCACAGACTGAGAGAAAATCTTCGGAAAATCTGAATCTGATAAAGGACTAGTATCCAAAATACCAAGATAACTAAATAAAACAAAACAAGACTCAACAATGAGAAGATAAGCAACTGATTGAGAAGTGGACACAAGCTCCAAACAGACACTTCACCAACAAGGATGCACAGATGATCAGTACAAGCATGGGCATCTTGGGTTGTTGAGGAAAAGGCAGCAGAACAGGGAGAACAGCCAGAGACAGAGCCTGGACCACACCCAGTGCTGGGCCCTCTGGGAGGTGGGGTGCAAAGAGAGGTGCCTTGGTGGGCAGTGGCTGCTTCTTAGAAACTAAACTCACTTTGACCATAAAGCTTGGCAATTGTGTTCCTCAGGTTTACCCAAATGATTGAAAACTGAAATCCACATGAGAACCTGCACATCATGTTTATAGGGACTTTATTCACAATTGATGACATATGGAAGCAACAAAGTTGTCCATCAGAAGCTGAGTATAAACTGTGGTACATCCAGACAGTGGAACATTATGCAACCCTAAAAGAAGGGAACTGTCAAGCCATGCAAAGACAGGGAAGAAATTAAAGTGCATACTACTAAGCGAAAGAAGCCATCTGAAACACGTGATTCCAACTGAGTGACATTCTGGAAAAGATAAGGATTAGGGCTCAGAGAGGGAAAGGTGAGGGTTAGCAGGGCTGTGAAGCTCTTCTGTGCTGCATGGTGAAGCACTGGTCATCACAGGTCTTCCATGACTGGCAGCATGGGCTCCTTGGCTGCAGCCAATGCCCCACACCAGAGCCAGGTGCCACCACTGCGTGTCTAGGGCAGGGATGAGGGACACCTGCTTCCCTTTCAGCAAACCCAAAACTATTTTTAAACAATAAAGTATTAATTGAAAGAAAGTACAACTATGAAAGCTCTACACATAAGAAAAGAGAAAGTGGATGACAATATTTGCATGATCTTGAGACCATCTTCATGGCTATGGACTGGTGACATGTGACCAGCAGTGGGGCCTGGGCTGAAAGCACCTTGCCCTGGTACCAAATTGCCCAATAGGAGCCCATGCCGTACCTGGGAACCCACATGTGGTCATCCAGAAGCCCCTCCATGGCTTGGAGATGAATGAGGAAGTCAGCAGACTGGAGGGTAATCAGATCTGCTCACAGATGGTCATGTGTCTGCACCCAGTAGAGGGGGCAGCCTCAGGGGACCTTACCTGGCCCAGAATCTGACTCTATCTTGTAAAACTGAAACTCTGTTCCCAGTAATTATGAATGTTGTGATTTCTGTCGAGATGTCTCCCCAAATCCTCATGTACCGTTAGATGGGGATTTTTGGAGGCAGCTGAATCTAGAGTTTGTGATTGTTTAGTGCAATGGTGGGATTAAGGGTGCTGGGATTAAGGGTGGGATGATGTGGGATGATGTCACACATGTGCACCCCTTTGGGCCAGCTTTCCTGAGATCCCCCTGGTGAGTGAGGCAGTTGGGCTGGGGTCAGAGGATGCAGGGAAAAGGTCAGGACCATTTACAAGGGAAACTTGTGTGGGCCAGCCATGGGATGGTTGCCACAGGTACACAGCCTGCATTGGCCCCTGGAGGATCTTTCACATCTCTGCAGAAACTCAGAAGCTTCCTGGGGCAGGGGGCAGAGGGTTTCCTATACCAGGCAGAGACTAACCCCTCCCTTCCCCAGAAGCCTTGGGACCCTGGGGTGAGGCTGCTTCTCTGAGATTTGACCGCCCTCAAACCCACAGGGCAGAGATCTGGCCACACCTGGGCTCTCCTGCAGTGGGCAGCCCCTGTCAGTCCCTGTCAGAGCAGGGCACCCAGGGTGGTGCGGGAGCAGCGTGGGAAGGTGTGGGAGCAAGTCCCCGCCAGGGCCGTGACACAAGCACCCAGGCAGAGTGAGGGGACGGAAAAAATGAGTGCGAGGCGGTGGCTGCTTTACGGGAAGGCGGATGCGAAGTGCTGACTGGCCCGCGCCACTTTCTCGGTTCTTATCTGAGCCACTGCCACCAGCTGGTGGCCTGGCCCACCAGCACCACCGACCGAGTGCCGAGTGCGGGCGGATGGCTCTGCGACCACTTCCTCCCTCCCCGCCTTGCTTTTTCTGTTGAGTATCGATTTGAACTCATGTTCTTTTAAACACAAAGTGTATTAAACAATTAGATTTTTTTTTTTTTTTTTTTTGTGGTTCTGGGGACTGAACCTAGTGCTTTCTCACTGAACTACATCCCCAACCTGTTTTTTAAAAAAACTACATATTAAGAGAGATCACTCAGTTGCCCAGCTCAGATTTTCCATCCCTCATCTCAGGCTCCCAGAATGCTGGGATTGTAGCCACCAACCACCATGCCTGCCCAGCAATTTTGCCATTTTTGACACTCAATTCCTTTGTCTTTTTGACATGATCCAACTTGTATCCCTGTCCTGGGGATGCTGAGGTGCCACTGCCACATATCCCACCCCCTCAAGTCCAGACTAGCCTGGTTCCACTGTCAGGCAGGTGCTCCACACTGCAGGGTCCCCAGCTGATGGGGACTTGGGCCACTGTGCATGGGGGTCAGCTCTGGGTGACTCTGCCCTGGCAAGCCCAATGCAATGAATCCTTGTGTGTCCTGTCACTTCACAGTGCTGCCAGTGACACCAGGGATGTGTTTCTATGGAGACTGGTAGAACCAATACAGCTTTGGCAACATGTCTTGTTCCTTCCAGACTTCTGCCAGTCTGCCAGGAGCAGTTTTAATATGTATTTTTTCTTACTGTTATCATAGACAGCTAAGTTATATAGACATTAACAGGCAGGAAGAGGGGTCAGGCCCTCAGTGGAGTCAGTGCAGAAGATGAGACACATCAAATTGTGGCTGGAGACAAATTGGAAGAGAGCCAGTCCTGCAAGCCTCCCTAGAAATAGACAGCAGCTTGAGATAATCAGCACCACTTGGTCCAGGGAGTTTCTCAATAAACTTTCCTATTCTTAACTTCTTTTGTCCTCATATCCATTTTTCAGTTATCCTGACACAAACTTGGCATATTTAACATCTATCAGGTTGGGAGTCATTTCCCCATGACATTGAGTAAAACTGGACATCCTTCTACTGCTTAGGGATATCCATGAACATGTGAACACACAGGTACACATGCAGCATGTGTACACACAGCTATGTATGCAACATGCATGCACACATATATACACAAATGTGTGCAACATGCATTCATATGTGCATACACAATCATGTGTGGAACATGTGTGTAAACACATAGGTACATATGCAACATTGTGCACATGTGCATAAGCAAGGCATGTATGAAACACACATATGTATGCACACAGATATTATGTAACATGCACATACATATATACACACATGGATACACATGGATATATATGCATGTGTACAGATTTATGGATGTGTACACACACATTTTTGTGAACTGTTGATTACCTCTGCTCACTTTGGATGTGGCGCAGATTTTTAGATCTTTATATAATTTCTATTTAGATCTTTGTGTGATAGTGCAAATATTTCCCCTCAGTTTGCTAATGATTTTTTCCCCATGCTGAAGTTTTTGTTTTCCTATTTGTGGGGCTGAATACATCATCTTATCTGTCATCCTTTGGTGGAGTTTTTGGTAGCCAGGTTCAACTTGTGGGTTGAAAAGTCTGCATTTTCACACCCCTTGTTTCCTGGAGGCTCCCTGTGCACACTGTCCTGCTGTGTTTGGGAGGATGCAAGTGTGGTGCATACAGGTGGGCCTTACTGAATCCTTTCAAGTGGCTGCCTTGCTCTCAGCACGCTTATGAGGGCATCTGCCCTCCTCCAAGTGGGATTATGCACTCAGCTACCTGTCTCCAGTGCTGATCCCCAGAATCTCCTGGCCCCACAGTGGTTCTCCTTTCACTTCTTCACACGGTTTCCTGGTTATAAATGTTGTAGAGATGTTTCAGTTCCAAGCCAGGCTTGGTAGTGCAAGCCTTTAACCCCAGCACTCTGGGAGGCTTGAGGCGGGAGGATCACAGGTTACAGCCCAGCCTGGGTAACTTAGTGAGGTCTTGTCTCAAAAAATAAAAAAATAAAAATAAAAAAGGGCTTGGGGTGTAGCTCTATGAAGGTCCTGGGTTTAATCCTCTATGAAGGGCCTGTACTGCAAGCAAGCAAGCAAGCAAACAAATAGATTATATTTCTAGAAAAGTGTTTATTGGGATGGTGTTGAATTTATAGTGTGAGCAGGGAGAAGTGTCTTCAACATGGAGACATTCATGTGAGTCCTCTTCTGTCTTGTGGGTCTGTCACTCATGTGTCTGGTGTCTCTCCAGCGGTCCCATCTTACACAGGGCTGTTGGAATGAGATATCCTCAGAGCCCAGGGCAGCCTTCGTTTCTGACCCTGGGTTCCTGTCTGCTGGCAGACCAGATTCTTGGTACTGGGCTTCTGTTTAGATTCCTGGGGTCTCCCTCCTGAGCCCATATCATCTGAGGGCCGGGGCTCTGCCTCTCATGTGTCATCTTGGTGGGTGCCTGTAGGACCTTGACTTCCTTGCCTGTCCCAGATGTGCTGATACCACTTTGCTCAGGGAAGCTCAAAGGGTGTAGTGTAGCAGGGGTGTCTGCCTGGCACCATTGTGGGCAGCCAAGATCCTGGTGATGTGGTGGGCTTGGAGTTTGAGTGCCTGTCTCAGGGAATCTCTGCAGAGGCTGCAACCCCTTACCATGGCCTGGAGCAGCCCACTCCCCCTATAGCAATGGCCCACACTGGGAACACTGTGTCCACAGGACCCCTAGGTGGGTGCCTGGCCCGAGCAGGTAAGATACAGGCAAATGGCTTGGGGACACTCAGTGGACACATGTGGACACCCATGCTGGCTGAAGATGCCTGGGGCTTGTGGGAGGTGATTGGATTACGGGGCTCATACGTGACTTGTTAGCTAACTTCTCAGTTGCTCCCTTGGCTCTCAGCAGCTTTTCTCTGCCAGGCCCTTCCATGGAACTTCCTGCCTTGAAGCCAGCTGACCATGGGTTCAGACCTTTAGAAAACCTGAGCCAAGCTAAGCTTCCTGTCCTTTAAGTTGTGGATGTTGAGTATTTTGTCCCAGAAATGAGGAAAGTGATTAAAACAAGCTACCTCCCCAAGCAGTGAAGTTTCCCACACCTGAGGCTGCTTGAGAGCAGAGTTGGGGCCCTGGGAGTGATGCCTCCCCTCCTTGAATCTCAGATCAGCCTGCTGCATGGCCTGCAGGCACAGGACAGGACTCGCAAAACTTTCATCATTATTTAATTATAACTCCGCTGAAACAAATGAAAGGGGCCCCTGGCCCCCCTGTGCAACTTTGTCCACCCTGGGCAGGATCCTGGCCAGGCCTTTTTAACTAACACTGAATGGGGACAGTGCCCGCACTGCCCCAGCCCCTGCCCTCTGAAACCCTCCCCTCTCCATGGCTGGGTGATGCCCTGTCCTGCTACTTATCTTAGGTAGGCAGGGCTGGGCTGAGGTGTGTGCTTAGAAGCAGGTAGATTTGAGGCTAGATATTCCCCACATGCCTTGGTTTCCCCCTGTAGAGAGGCCTGAGGAACTGCCCAGGCAGGTGTGAGGGCCGAGGTGACTCCTGCAGATGGATGAGGGTGCTGGTTCCTTTTCCTGCTCACTGCAGCCTTCTTTTGTGAAAACTTTTCCAGATCTGGCTGAGGGTGAGGATCCCGGGTCCCTCCCATGTGATCTTGCCCCAACAAAGTTGCCTTGTGTACACCCCCAGGCATTGTGCTTAGCCCATGCTGGGACCACCTTACCAGGGACAGCACCCAGGCAGTCTCTAGCCAGGGTCCCTAGAGCCCACAGGGATAGTGCCTGAGTCCCTGGCCATGTACAACTGTGGCATGCAGGAGCACAGGCCCAGCCAGCTCTGTCCTGACCAGGCTGGTAACATGGCTGTGCCTAACCTCCATGCCAGGGAGAGAGATGTGGTTGCTCCAGCTGGTGGTGAGCATTGGGACGTGCGTCCTGAGTGGGACTGGCACAGGAGCAAAGTTGTCATGGCCCAGCACCTCGCATGCCCTTCAACTGACCACCCTGCCCTGGGCTTTCTATGGAGGGCCTGTGGGATGTGGAGGTCCAAGGAAGCCAGTCAGAGGGGCCAGGAGCAGTGTCCATCCTGTTGCCTTGGAGGCCGGAGACCCTGGGAGTCATCGGCTGAGCCCCTGCGGCCTGGAGAGGAGGCACCTAGCCCTTCAGGGAAGACAATGGTGGCATACTCTGTATGCACAGAGGAGGCAGGGAGTTCTGGGGTCTTCTCTCGTCCCTGGAAGTCCAGCACTCCATAGTCCATGGTGAAGATGGGCAACGCCAAGGGGTCTTCCTTCTTTAGGGAGAGAGAAGGGGTGTTGTGCTGAGCCCCAGAAATGGCCAGACTCCACAGTCCCAATACCCTGTCCCCTTTCTAAGAGCAGCTGCACCAGGGATGCTGAGCCCCAGGGCCTGATGGCTGTCTCGTCACTGCCCCTCTCTGTGTGCAGGGACGCAGCCCCTCCTCTCTGGCTCTGTTTCCCTCTCTAAACTGTCTTGTAAAGCTTTGCAGATTTAGGATTCTGAAATATGAGTTTTCCAGTTCCCACCTGCCCAGCACAGGGTAGGCAACCTCATGGCACTCAGGCTACAGGCCTTGGGGCAGCAGGAGGAGGGCAACCAAGACCCTGCTCTGAGGGCCTGGGAAAGGCCGAGATGGAGGTGAAAATCTGGGTGTGTGTGTGCCCCTTGGCAGAGGCCAGACTCACCAGGGACTGCTCCTTGCTCCCAGCTCCTTCAGCCTCTGCAGAAAAGCACATTTGGAATCAAGTGGCTGGTGCCAGTCCTCCTCCCAGGAGCAGGGTTTTAACCAGGGACCCCATCTGGGAGGAGGCAGCTAGGGGTTCTATCAGCTGGGCCTGAAGTTTTCAGGTCTGGAGGGAGTGAGTCTCAGGGAGGGATGCCATGTCTTCCCTCAGATCACAAGATCACAAGCTTCGGTGGAGCAATGGGAGCCTCAGTTGGACAAAGATCGGCACACCTGTGCCTGCTGCAGGGACACAACCCCCGTGCCCTAGCACAGATTGTACCTGGCAACAAGTGTGTGTGGGGTGTGTTGACATAACACATCATGGTGGTCAGGATGTGTGTATGTGGGGGGTATGGTGACACAGACCCTCAGGGTGGTCAGCTATGCGGCTTTATAGGAGGAAATGTTGGGCCTTGGGCAGGAATCAGAGGTCACCAAGGGTATGGACATGGCCTGGGGTCTGAGGCTTGGGGAAAGTGGTACATCTGTGACAAACTTACCTGGTTCAGTCCTGGAAAATACGGCAGCAAGGACCCAGGCCAGCAGCAGCAGCACCGGGATACCCACGAGGACACTCATGACCCCAACAACCAGGCCTTGAAGGTGACCCACTGGCCTGGGCGAGGGACTGGGGTGCGCTGTGGGGAGCTCCAGGACTCTCTCTGGGGACCCCAAAGACAGGAGTCAGGGATTGTGGTGAGGGACTCCTCAGTGTGTCCCCACACTCAGAGACACCCGCCTTGTCCTCTCCAAGGGCAAGGTCTGTCCCCTTTGGGCCTGTGGTGACTGGCCCCTGTCCTGGCCTGCAGCTTGCAACAGGGCCAGGCACACAGGAGGCACAGAGGTTCCTGTGCTGTCCTCTCCTGTGGGCCCTGCCCTCCCTCCATCAGCTATCCTGGAGCTTCCTAGGTGAGAGGCCCTGCCCTACCTGTCACCATGAGCTCTGCCCGGCAGCTCTCCTTGATCTCCGCCTTGGGTCGCAGTGAGATGGCCCCACACAGGTAGATACCACTGTCATTTTGTTGCACGGAGAGGACACTCATCTGGAAGCTCCGTCCATCGGGCAGCTGAGCCACCTGAAAGCGTGGGTCCAGGCTGCTGTCCCTGGGGAAGGCAGCCATCTTGTCTGTCTGGTTGCTGGGGCTCAGCCGGTACCAGTTCAGCACGAAGTGCTCTGATGAGTTGGAGAAACTGCAGGTGAAGGTGGCATTTTCGCCCTCAGGCACTGAGAGCCGTGCTGGGGAGAAGGAGGGGCTGCAAGACCTGTCTGGGGTCTCTGAGAGGGGAGAGAGAAAGGGATTGTGAGGAGGTAAGGAGGGGGTGGGTGGTCAGGCAGGCCCTGCATCTCTCCTGCATGCCTCACCCCATGGCAAGACTTTTCTTTGACTCTGTCTAGTGTTCCAGTCCTGACTCGGGGTCCAGAGTCATTCTGAGGACTTCAGCCTCCTTCCCTTTTGACTCCAGATTGCTGCTCCCAGGCAGGCTGGGCCAGCCCCTACAGATCCTTGGGTGGTCCTCATGTGGGCTGGCCTAGTGCTGTCTGCCCTGCCTTTGTAGGGGAATGGTCACCAGGAAGCCAGCTGGGTAGGTGGAGGTCCTGAGGGCCTCAGCAAGGAGCAGGGAGGCAGTGGCAGGTAGTATAATGTAGGGCTTGTGTCTCCCAGCAGGACCTTGTACTAGAGGTCACAGCATGGGATACAGAGGCCAGCTGGGACACTGCTCCACAAGCAGACAGAACGGAGCCTCAGGCCGGGCCTGTCAGTGCCACAGCAGCCAGGGCCCTGCTGTGGCACTGCGTTCCTCATCTTGGCTCAGGCCCAGCTCCCTGATGTATGAGTGTTCACACACAACCTGCACTTACACATGGCCTCTACGCTCAGAAGCCCCCAGCGGGCTTTCCCCTTCACAGGAACATAGAGGTAGACATCAGGGCTTGGGGTTTGGAGCAGGCAGCCTCATGACCTGCTGCACTGGGCTTTACCCCAGTAAGAGCCTTTACAGTGAGTAAAGGTTCACTTTACAATGAGAGCCTCCATGGGCTCAGCACTCTGTCAGCCGCACCTGAGGTTCCCCATGTCACATGGGAAACGGGAGGCTGTTCTCAACCCTACTAGGGACCCCTGGGGGCTGGGTAGCCATATAGCAGCAATCTCCGTAGCATCCGTCCTAGGACCTAGTGTGTGACTGTGGCCAAGGCCGACATTTGCTTCCCTTTCTGTGCCTGCCCCTCGTGTCTGCTCTACACATCGCTCCTTCTTTCCCCCCTTGCTGTTTGGCCTGGCTCCATCCTGGATGACAGTACTGGCTGGGGCTGGTTCCCCACATGGTGACAGGAGCAAGGCTGTGGTTGCCATGGTTATGGGTCCTCTTCCAGGGACAATGGGACCTGTGGAGACAGCTCAAGGACCAGCCTCACAGAGAGGGGCTCATGGATGTTGGAGGCCGGTGCTCCTGCTCAGGAAGGAAGAGGTTATTTGGAAGGATCTGTCCATTGCCAGTGGGGATTGGGGGGCCCCAAGTGGCAGGTGGGCTGCGGAAGAGATGCCACACTCATCCAGCTCAGTTTCCCTCCTTCCTGCCACCTGCCTGTGATGGACAGACAGGGATGGGGGCCATGCAGGGATTGTGCCCTGTAGCAAGTTCCTCATGCCTTAAGGGCAACACAGACCCCCGAAGTCTACAGCAGATCTTTCCTCTGCCTGTGACTTCCCACCACACATAGCTAGCAGGTCACACCATGTTGTCCAACATGTCATATTGGGAATTTCCATTGACAGTGCCAGCAGGCATCTTATTCACATAGTAATTCAAGAAACACAGAAGACTAAATGAAAACCTCCAGTAGCCCAGCTCAGTGATACATGCTGGCAATCCCAGCTACTCATGGGGCTGAGGTAGGAGGATCACAAGTGCAAGACCAGTCATAGAGTGCTTGCCTGGCATGTTTGAGGCCTCAGTTCCACCCCTAGCAGGACGTGAAGAGGCTGAGTCTGGCCAGTTGGGATGGTACATTCCTGTAACCTCAGTACTTGGGAGGTGGAGGCAGGAGGATCACCAGGAGTTCTAGTCTAGTCTGGGCTACATACTGAGTTCAAGGCCAGCCTGCACTACAAAGAGAGACCCTGTCTCAAGAAAGAAGGGGACAAGTCAGGGAGAGGCCAGCCATGGTGAGCGCTGGGGCCCTGGGATGCAAGGATGCCCGGATGGATGGATGTCATCCTGTTTTTGTCCTTATAGTGTCCCCGCTCATGTCCTGCAAGGTCCAGAAAGAACCTGGGCCCTAGGCTGGGTTTCCAGGCTAGGCTGGTGGCCCAGGGATAGAAGGATGAGGGTAGGAGGATGAGAAGGGCACACAGACAAGGGTGTCCCTTCTCCTCATGGAGGATAGTTTTACAAGGGGCTCAGAGGCCAGGGCTCCTGAACTGATGCCCCACTGTCCCAAGAATCTACTGTGGACTCTCAGAGCCATGCCCAGCTCCCCTGAAGTCTATAACCTGGGCTGCACCAGACTTGGTGTCTCTGGATCTGTTGTGTGGCCATTTTGGCTTTGGGCCTGACATAGCTCTCCCACCCAGCAGAGGCCGCTTGAAGGCTGCACCAGTGTGGCAACATCTGTGGTCCCCTCCTCTTGGGCTAGAAACCCAGGGTCCCCTCCCAAGCTTTCCCACTGACCCCCAATCTGGACACACAACTCTCTCCTCCAAGTCCATTGCTAGGCCTGGGCCCAACTATCAGAGCCTCCAAACAGATCCCTACACCCTCAACACCAGATGACTGGAGAGGTCCCTGGGGGTCAGAAGAGGGCCCCACCCCAGGGAGTCCCAGGGCAGTGTCCTCTTCCCTCCTGCACAGGTCCTGCCCTCCAGGTGGGCTCTGGCTGCCCGATCAGCTCTCTTGGCCCTGGGGCTGGTCCTTACCCTGTCTTCATGGTTCTGGCCCTTGCCCTCCAAGCCTGAGTGGTCATAGTTAGGTGGCCTTGGCTGCCCCTGGGCTTTCCATTGCACCCTTATGTGGAACCCTCTCTTGTGGGTCTAGGCCCAGCACACTCCTTCCCACCCATTTTTCTGTTTGGATCACTCTGTCCTTCATGCAGTGGGCCTTGAACCAGGACTCTGGTACCAGGAACCGCCTGGGGACCCCTCAGGCTGAGCGTCTAGGTGTTCCCTTGCCCCTTGCCTGCTCGCTGAGGGTAGGACTAGAACATGGTAGCCCCTTACCTGTACCAGGACTACTACCCAGGGAGCGCAGTATGGGGATGCAGAGGGGACACTTGCCTCCTGTTCACCCCAGCCTGTCCAGACCCAGACCACCCTGCCTGGAGCTCCCACTGAGGGCCAGGCTGTGATTTAATGTTTTTCCAGAGTTCAGCGCTAGACTCTTAACCACCAAAGTTATGTGCCAATAGTGCCTGGAAGTGGGCCCTTCCTTAGACTCCCAGCTTCTAGAATGTGAGTGGAATAAACTTTTGTTCTTTATATAGACCTGTTATGTTCAATGACAGCAACAGAGGTGGAAATAGACACAGACAGCCATCTCCTCCAGGAAGCCTCCTGGCTTCTCAGCAGGTCAGGAGTCTCCCGGAAGGTAACATTCAGAAGTGACTGCTGCTGGTTCCTGGGGAAAGTGAAGTCTGGGGTATTTCTTTGCCACTCTGTTGCTTTCCCTGGGAGCCATGGAGGGGGCTGACAAGCAGACATTGTGTCTCAGACCAAGAAGGGGGAGGCTCAGAGGTGACATCAGAGATGACAGGACCATCTGGAGGTGTAAAAGCATTGCAGATGGGCTTTTGGGGCTCCTGGTGACCCAGCAGCTCTCTTGAATATCCTGTGCCCAGAGCAGCAGCCCAGCAGGGAGAACCAACTTGAGAGATGCTCCTGATCACTGTGGGTCCCCGGGGTACTTCACAGCCCTGGCTGGGAGAGGAGTGGGCTACACTGTCTATAGCCAGCACACAGGGGGTCCTGTGTTCTGCAATAAAGGGCATGGGTGGAATTGTGCCCCCAAACTGGTGTATAGGAACTGCACTTCAGAACCTTGGGGCCCCTGACCTCACTGAGAAGAGCGTGGCTGTGATGGGATTGTTCAGGAGGATGTCATACTAGAACAGGGTGGGCACAACACTGGGAAAGGGGCACAGGTGCGTGCATGGGGCGCACACACACACAGACACACAGACACACACACACACACACGGATGAGAGCCGAGTTCAGGGAGATACTGCTGCCAGCCAAGAACTCCAAAGTAGCCGGGAGCACCCCATGAACTCCTTGACCTCCTCCAGCCTCAGAACTCCAAGGTGCTGCCTTCCTGGCTTTGTCACAGCAGTTGATAATGTGAGTTGATAATGTGCAATGCAATGTCAGAGGCCCAAATCTACCCAGGGCAACTTCTTTCTGGACACAGGCCCAGGTCTTCCTCCCATTCCAAGCTGCTGGGTTTGGGGTATCTCATGAAATGTAGTAAAATGCACACATAAGCGAGGGCTACCCACAGCGAAGACCAGGATAAGTATGCTAAGCAAATTCAGAAGGAAGACTTCAGGGACGAGAGGATTCCTGCAGCCAGGGTGGTGGGTTGGGGACAGGATGAGTACAGCATCACTTCACCAAGGGCCCCCCACTGTGTGAACCCCACTTGCACAGCCCGGAGTAAGGGGAGCCCAGGCCCCTGTCTTCTGGACCACCCTTCTGACAAGATGCCCATGGGCCCTGGGACCACCATGTCCAGGCTGTGTCCTCCATGGGGTCCTGGTCATGACCCAGGCTTTCTTCAGAGTGCCATCATGGAAGGACAACCAGGTCCCAGGGAGAAGGCACAGGGGTTATGTGGGGCATGAAAGAACCGAGTCAGGGAGTGGCCAGTAACAGTGGGGCTGGGTATTGAGCAGTGGAACTGAACATATTTGTCAAAGGATCAGCGGGAAAAATGAGAAATGAGTTGCTGCAAAGTTAGGCTGGCCAGCTTGCTGATAGAGCATATAATAAGTGTTACAGGAATTTTTCCTTAAAGACAAAGGCGTCCCCTAAAAGTTTGACTATTACTAACAATACAGATATGGTCTGTCTTTAAAGCAGATTTGGTTTTAGTTAAATTTTGTTTAGAGGTGTAAAAAAAAAGTAAGGCCTGGGGCCTTGGGACATGAGGACACCTGGATAGATGGGTATCACGCTGTCTAGGTCCTTGCAGTAGCTGCTACCCCCTATGTGCCCTGCCAGGCCCAGTGACAACCTGGGTCCCCAGCTGAGCTCCCAGGCCAGGCTGGTGGCCCAGGGGCAGAAGGATGAGGGGTATGGACAGGGTGGGTCCTTTCTCCTCTAGTAGATAGCCTCACAAGGAGCTGAGAGGCCAGGGCTCTGGAACTGAGACCTTACTGTCCCCAGAGACTGCTATGGACACCCAGAAATGTGCCTGGCCCCCTTTGAGTCCATACTCTGAGCAACCTTTTCCACGGCCACCAGCAGCTGCCAGTCCTGCCAAGTGGCTGCCTGGAAAACAGTGTAGACAGGAGATGTCTAGGCCCAGGGACAATGAAGTGAGGGCTGTGGTCTCCCAGAGAGGGCTGATGACCCCCTCTCACCAGGTACCCAGGGCTAGCTGAGGGGAACAGAGGTCCTGCCTGCCCAGCAGCAAGGAGGGGCCCCGCTAGAGCCTAGAGAGGGCACCTGGGTGCCAAACCCACAGGACAGTCTGGGGTGTTGGGGACTGGTCCTCACTGACAGGGACAAGAGCCCTGACTTGCCCCAGCTGGCCCCACACATCACGCGCACACCTACCTAGGAGCCATCCCGGCTTCCAGCCCAGCTGCAGGACTGCCCAGATGAGTGACCAGGGCACCTGAGAGACCCGCATGCCCAAGCGCCAACCTGCACCTCCTGTCAACGGCTGCCACCTCCTCGGCTCAGGCAGCGGAAAGGAAACTGTCCCAAGTCATGCTGGAGGGAGGGGACGTGCCCTGGGCCCCCGCCCCCTCTTCCTCCACCTCCACAGGGGCGGGGAGAGCTGCTGGCAGGAGGGGGGAGGGGAGTGCTGGGGGAGGGGAAAGCTGGGGAATGGGGAAGTGTGGAGGGGTGGAGGATGGGGGATGAGAGAATTGGGGGAAGGAGAGAGAAGAGACAAGGGAAGGAGGGAGACAGCAACAGGAGTGGAGACAACGATGGAGTGGGAGCAGCCTGCCCCAGGAAGGGTCTTTCTGGCTCTGACCCCTGCTGGGGCAGTTTATGTCCATTTCCTCACCTGTGGCTTCCTCCTGTCCCCTCCAGAGCTGCCCTCTGTGTCCCCCTGCTCCTTGATTCCTGCCTGGGGTTCTGCGCTGCAGGAAAGTAGACCTTTCCTTCCTGCAGAAGGGTACCTACCGACCCTTAGTCTGGCTGTTGCAGACCTGTTGAACCATTGGGGTCTGGTAGGGTCAAGAGTGGAGCAGCTGGGCCAGGGACAGGTTGGGTCACTCAATGCCTGGGTCCTTCAGACTAGGACCCTTCCCCTTAAAGCTGTGGAACCAGGACACTGCCCCCTCCTGTGGGCTTCCCAGATAGCCCACTGTGGCCCACTGACCTGTGCTGAGATCCCTGGCTAGCCACATCCCTTTGCCTTCAAGGACCTCACTGGGGCCCACCTGCCTCAGCCTCCAAGTGGGGAGCTTATCACAGGCTGCCCTCCCCTCGAGGTCCTGGCCATCTATTGTGAGGTAGGTGGGTCATTTCACTGCATCCCGCCTGAAAGCATGATCACAGAGTAGAAAGCAGGAGGAGTGAAACTGCTGATATTAACGATGAGGCTGAAATAAGAGATGACCTGTGGGCTGGAAACCTTCTGCCAGCTGCACCCAGGAGGAGACATGGGATGGGCCAAGGTGGGAATGAACTGAGCGTGGCCTTGATGGTGGTTGGTGTGGAAAAAGAGCATCAGCGATGGTAGTGGCATGCTGTGCCATGCACGAGGTGAATGAGGCCACTCTTGGCCGTGCACTTGGGTAATGTGGGCCTTCAGGACGTCAGGGCGCTGGCGTTGCCACAGGTTGCCAGTGGGAAGGGCCTAGGCAGGCTCTGGTCAAGACCCCTGCCCCCAGTCCCCAGCACACGGTGGAGCTTGCCTCCGTGACAGGACCCAGGGGAGGCCGGCGCTGGCTGGGCCCTCCACCTTCCCTAGCCCTTCTTCCCAACAGGAGCCTTATCCCCTCCGGACCTGGGTGTGGGGTAGCCAGACAGCACCCTGGCTAGGAGGGGGCCTGGGAGAACAGGCAGCTGCCTGGGGCCTGTCACCCTTTCAGCTGAAGCCCTGCTCAGTGCTGCCCTGCAAGAGGTTGTACAGAGGCCCCATGCACTTTGCCTGAACTCTTCAAGGATGCTGCAGAACTACAGGCAACACTATAACCAGGACATGACTCTGTTCCACTGTGTGCCTTGTGCCTGTGGGGTGAAGCACTGGAGTGAAGAGGGACTTTGGAGCCAGGCTCGCCATAGAGGCTTGGGCACCACAATGTGACATCCTGCGAACACACTGAGAAATGAAAGCTGGGGTTCACACACAGACACAGGGATGTCACAGTGGTTTTCATGATCCCCAGGACCTGGAGTCTGCCAGATGTGCTAGGGCAGGGCAGGGGTGACTAACAGGGACCATTCATACCACAGACTGCTGTGAGGACCAGGGAGCTGAGGCCCACAGCTGGAGGACCCCCAGGGGGACATGTGTGCTCAGGCCAGCCCTACAGTGTGTGCACATGGCCTCAGCTGGTGTTTAGGGAGGTTCTGAATCACCCCTCCTGCTGGGCAGTGAAAAGGCTGAGGCCCCGGCTAGAGCCCAGCTGGGAGCCTTCTGAGCCCCCGCTAGAAGTCTCCACAGGGCCTCTGACCTCCAGTTTCCAAGGCGTCAGCCTCAAAGTTAGAAACCATGAGCCAGTGCAGGTAGAGAGTGGAAAATGGGGGACAGGGGATCCCCAGTGCTCTGAGGGCAGCAGGAAGTTTCCATCCTCGGGGACAGGGACAGGCTGGGGAAGTGAGGAAACAGGGCTACTCTGAAACTGCCTCTGTGTGGCGCTACGTGGGTGGCAACAGCGCTCCAACCCGCGCCTGGGCCCAGTGAGTCCCATCCAGGCGTGGCCGCCCACAGGACACCCAGGCTGGGCTGGAGATGCAGCCTGATTCACAGCTGCCTTGAGGTTGGAACAGGAAATGGTTAATAGTGTTTGCAAATAAAAACTTTCTGTTCATCATGTGTCTGAAACATTTCCCAGAAGTTAAAGAGAGTAGCTAACGTATCTGCCAAATTAGGAGCTTAATTTTACAAAGCCAAATGGGGTGTTCCCATACTTTACCCTACAGAAGAGGGAGGGCCCCAGAGAGGAGGGAGGATAAGCGATTCCTTCCTGCCTCTCTGAAGCTAACTTCCTAGAGTGTGCTTAGTAATTCAAGTGTGGACTTAAGTTTCAGTTTTCAAAGATGTTTGTTTGTGGGTACTTGTGTATGTGTGTGTAAGTGTGTGTGTACACGTGTGTGCAGATGAGTATGCTATGTGCTATGTGCAGTTATGTCAGGACCATGGCCTCTGGGGTGGAGGTTTTTCCTCCTTGAGAGCAGGGACCCTAGGAGCAGAGTTGGGCCTAGGTCCTGCCTCCCTGGGGTCTCTGGCCCTGCAGAGCCTGGACCAGATCACACACTGGGTGTGTGGTAGTGGTAGCCCAGACATACTTGCTGACTCTTTGGGAATGAGAGGTACGTTCAGTGCCCCTATGAAGACACTTCTTCCTGCTCTTCCCTGCCCCTTTCTGCATCTGTTCTTTTGTCTTTTGTCTTTCCTGGTCTCTATCTCTCTCTTTCTTTATTTTTTATTTTAAAGTGAAAAAAACCAATAAAAACAATGATACAGAATTTTAAATCAAAATAATAGGAAATTAACAATGGTTAATATATTGTGTATTGTTATCTTCAAAGTAGTTGCTCAGATTACAAGATATAGGTATCTCTTTCTGTCTCTCACCCTGTCTCCACCACACACACACACACACACACACACACACACACACACTCATGTGCACGCACACGCATGGCAGTGATCATAGTGGGAGCAAAGCCATAGGTCAGCTGATCATCCTTGTTCTGGAGCTCTGCCTGGGCTCCAACCTCACCCTCCTCTTGTGTGTTGGGTATGCTCACGTGTGTGTGTGAGAAGGTGTGGTCTCTACCACCCTGCTGCAGAGCTGGTGCTCCCTGCGAGAGCCTCTTGTGGGCTGAGCAGTCCAGCATCCTCCGTGGCAAGGACTCTGCTGGATGGATGCTGTGCTGGCCGCCAGCGCAGGGCTGTGGCAACACACTTCAGGGAGGTGGCTGTGTCCTGTCAGCCTCTGGCTTCCCCACTGTCCCCTTCCAGCAATCACTCACACCACACTGGGGCCCAGGGCCAGTATTCCCACAGCCTCAGGGCTTCTGAGTCCTTTCCTACTGGGCATGGCAGGAACTTGCAGCAGAAGCTTGAAGCACAGGCCACAGAGTACACCAGGACTATGTCTGTGACTGGTCACTGTGCTGGCTGGCATGGAAGTGGCCTCTGTGAGGCCCATCTGTGGATCAGGATCCTGATGGGTATATGGCTGCTGCTTCTCCAATGCTGTCCTGGGTGTCTGGAGAAGTCTGGGATGCATTGTTCCGTGCACTTTTTAAGGACTGGCATTGGGATCCTCAAGGCTGCTCTGGGTAGTGGCCAGTCCCATCCCTAAGGCTTTTCCAATCATTGAGCCTGACTTGGTCTCAGGAACCATGGAGCCTGCAGAGCAACAGAGATGCTGGGCTGGTGGGTGGTGGGGAAGCATCCAGGAACCCAGGCTGAGGCTGGGGAGAGGAGCAGGCAGCAGTTGTCTCCTTGGACCCTGTGTGGCTATGACCAGGCCCTCCAGAGACCCCCACACCATGGCCTGAACCAATCAAACAACTCCATATTAGGTTTTCGTTCAGATTGCTGCAGCCAAGTGGGGTGATGATCATAATCCCAGAGAACAGTGCTTGCAGGGAACATGGCAGCTGGTGCATTCTCCCTTGAACTGGAATTCTGGAGGTAGGTGATCCAAGAGCAGTGTGGTGACACCAACTCTCATCTGGGCCCATGTTTCTGGTGCTGTGCTCCCTCAGGACTTGCTTCCTCAGGCTTCTAGCCTCAAGGGCACTCATGGCTGCTAGAGCAGTGGCCACCATCCCTCCTCTGATGCACAGAAGAAAGCAAAAGTAGAATGAACAGTGCGGCTCATACAGCTGGTTGACCCCATACTAAGGAGCTTTTCTGGGGAACATCTCAGAGATTTCCTCTCATGCTTGTTGCCACACTTAACTGCAGGGGAAGACGATGTCTTGTGTCTGAAAGGGAGCGGGAAAGAAGTTTCAGGGTGAAACATCTAGCCACAACAAAAAACTCCTTGGTCTGGATTAGCTGTAGACTGGACAAAGAGGAAGAGGGAATTGGTGAATTGGCAGGAAAATGAGAGATGACCATTCAGGGGAGAGGGTAGAGAGGTGGTGATTGGAGGGCAGGTAGGGATCTTGTGTTTGATCTGGGGCCAGAGGCAGGTGGGTGGGATTTGCCCAAGCCTTGGGAAGTGCAGATGGTTTTGGGGACATCTGTGCTAAGTCTGCATGATGATATTGTCAGGGCCAGAGAAACAAACGATGTGACCTGAGGCTAGGGCAGGACCAGAGTGGAAGGAGAAAGATCCACACAGAGCAGGTAGGCAGTTGGGCAGTCGAGGAGCGGTTAGCCTGGGCTCAGTCAGGGGCAGGTAGGGCACGCCACTGAGCATTGGTGACCTGGCCCAGGCTGGAGCAGGGGTGTCTCCTGCCCAGGGGTGGCAAGAGCGGTCCTCGATGTTAGGCAGGTTACACGGGGTCAAGAGAAGGGACCTGAGGGCAAGCTTTCCCATGGCTGCAGACCCATGCCAGGGCTGTAGGCTGTGGGAGAGAGGGCTAACAGTCCTTTTGACATAATGGGTACTGGGCAGTCACTTGTGATGATACAACACTTCAGTCACTGGATGTATGTGCCACTGAGACCTGATTTGCAGAGTGAAGGATTTTGATCTCGCTTTTCCACAGGTGTGTCTCTATGACACCTTACCTGTGAGAGTGAATGTATTTACAAGAAGGCACATGGACTGGCACAGATGCCAGTGTGCCCACTGCGTCATGCTGATTGATGATCTCTGGGTGGTGGGATCCTGGGTGATTTTGTCATGCAGTGATTTTCCTTTCTGCTTCCCGTTTCTGAGACAAATCTGGTTGCCATGGAGGCCGTGCTGTTGTCAAGGCAGCTGATTGGCTGACACTCGGGTGCAGGATGCTTCCTTGGGTCCGAGCGGGTCAGCCCGCATTGCGCAGCCCAGCAGCAGCATGGACAGGGCTGGGGTGGATGCGTGGGCAGACACCTTTGCCCAACTCATGGCCGAGAGGAAGCCCCAGGACTTCTGGGCTCTGCACCCTCAAGACAGCCTGGTCACCGGGCAACCAGACCACGATAGTCTCCAGTACTGGCTGAAGGGGCTTTCGAGGTGCGGTGAGGGTTGGGGGTCCTGGGAGTGGGAGGGGGCTGAGGGTGTCTCCCACCAGCCTTAGCTGGGTCTGGTCCCTGAGAGGGGTGGGTGTCACTGGAATCAGAATCAGGGCTTCTTTCTGGCCTGGTCTAGTCCTCAACAGGTGGGTGGGGCCAGGAGCTCTTGTCCCTTCTGGGAGATGGAGGTAGGTGACATGGAGTCTGTTCTGCTCATTCTGGCTCCTCTGGCCAACACTGTCTCAGATGTGTGGGTCTTATGTTTCCACAGCATTGCCATGGCATCTCGTGGACAGGTGAGAGCTGAGCAGTGCTTGGCCTGAGGAATTGGGGAGCCATCTCCAGTCTGGCTTTGGGGTGCAGTGGGGGGTGGGAGAGACATTTCTGGCATGAAGACAGACACTATCAGTATAACAAGGACATGGCCTGTGCCATGGACTTCTCCACTCTGCAAGTCATCCCTGACCCTGTAGGATGCCCTCAGGCTGCTGGCAGGTGTCACTGTTGGTTCCTGGGCAGAGGGGATTTTCTGCCCTTTGAAATGGCTGCCACAGCTCCTCAACATTTGAAACCCTGGGGCAGGAGCATGATGGTCCTGGCTGTTTCAGTTCTGGAATAGTGACGCTTCTCTCTGTGAGACATCACTACCTCAGAGCCCAGGTGCAGAGCTGCCCTAGAACAGTGGGGTGGGGGACGATGCAGGCTGCAAAGGATGGGAGTGGGTTTGGGAAAGGCTCCTTACTCCCTGCTCCCCAAGCTTAAGGGAGTCAGAAGCTCCCTTCCCTAGGCAGGAGCTATGTCCACATGGGTGGAGGACAATCCCACCACCCCAAAGCTCCCAGAGAGTCAGGCTTCCAGAGGCCATAGCTGTGCAGCTGTGCAGCAGGGAACACAGGTTTTTGGAGAGGGTCCCCTGCATGGCCAGGAGCTGCCAAGGATGCCCCTCAGGGCATTCATCCCAGCCCATCCTGGGGTCCTGAGCTTGGTTTCTCTTGGTTGAGGGGACAGGTGCCCAGCTGTCTTGCTCCCATCAACTGGCAAACACATGCGCTCATCTGTGGGTCTATGCCAGGCTGAACCTTCCCAGGGCTCCCAGAAATTTCCCATGCTTTGCATGCAGGTGCCCTTGACTCGATTTCCCTCAGCAGATGGGTGGAAAGTGGAATTGCCCCTTCTTTGGGGATGGGTATCTATCAAGGTCCATCCCTCAACACCCTTCCTGCTGAGCCATGGCAGGGGCCTTGTTCTCCTGTCCTGCCTTGTCCACTCACAGTGGGCTGCGTCTGATACCTGCTAACCCCAAGCCACAAGCAGCAGAGATACCTTGCAGATCTTAGCAGGTCAATCCCACGCCACTGATGGGAGGCATTTGTGCTCAGTCCCTCAGACCACAGGGCTGCAGGCAAAGGGGTGCAGACAGCAGGCAAGGGTCCCAGGGACACGGAGCTCCTGCATGGTGGGAAGAGGTGCAGGCCTGTATCAGCCCACCCTGCTGGTTGGTGGATGAGGTTTGAGGTTTGAGTGTGGGATGTGGGACCAACCAGAAGTGTCAGACGGTAGGCCAGATGGTGGGGCCCTAGCAGAGCCCTGAGGGTTCAATGTGGGGTCTCTTCACAGCTCAAGGTACCCTTCCACTCACCTGTCCCATCTCCCCACAGGCTCCAGTGCAATCGCTGCCCTTGGACCTGGGGCTCTGCCCATGTGCGCATTCTCTTCCGCCTGTGGTGGGACAGGGACCACCGCCGGGGGCATGTGAGGATGCGCCTGTGGGGCCCACAGTGCAGGCTGTGCCCACCAGATGCCCCTGGGGAATGCCAGGTGAGCCCTTCCCACATCCGGCCTCTCCTCCGAGAGCTGGTCCTGCACATCTTACGAACCTGCTATGGGGACAGCCCGGGACAGGGCTCTAAAAGCCGTGCTGGTGATGGCTGCGAGGCCTGTGATCTGGGCGTCTGCTTCCTCCAGAGAGAGCCCGAGCCCACCAGGGTGTCCCTGGCCAAGAGTGTGGAAGCCTTGGAAAGTAGGGGCTCTGGGAAGGGCAGTGAGGCCACCACAGCTGGCCAGGGCCAGCTGCTCCACCCTGGAAGCGGCCCCCTGGTCAAGCATGCCAGGGACCCCAAACCTGTCTCCATCCCCATCCTGGTGATTGACTTCATGGAGGAGCCCTTCTCTGAGGACAGCGACTTCTTTGATGAGGGTGACCCGATAGTCACCATTCCCTTCTCTCTTGTGGACACGGAGGCCAGCCATGGTCTTGCTCTTGGGGAGGTCATTGGCCAGGGCTCCATCTGCTTGGCAGGAAGCTCCGGGGCTGTGCCTGAGGGCCAGAACATCCCAGTGCACTTCAGAGCCCCCATCTTCCCTGGCCAGGGCAGCATCCTGGAGACTTTTGAGCTCCCAGGCTTCCTCTTTGGGGGCCAGGGCTCCCCACCCAGCCCTGTTGGCATTGCTAAAGGCCAGGGCCCCATCTCCTTCAGCGTTGGCTGCCTGGCTCCTGGGAATTCCTTTCCCTCTGTGTCCTATGTCATTGGCCTCCTGGCCAACGGGGAGGGCGCCATCACTCTCCCCTTATCTCTAACCAGCATCTTCAGGGGCCAGGACAGCCTCACCCGTGTCCCCGAGGGCAGGGGGAGGGGAGATGGTGGCCAGAGCTGCACCACTGATGGTCACAATTCCCCTCTGGAGACACACGCAGAGCACCGAGCTGCCAGCAAGGGCGGCCCTGCCACTTTCCCCTTCACCTTTACTGACAACGCCCCCTGCAAAGACTCTCTTAGTGACGTCGCCAAAGGGAGAGAGAAGGGAGCCAGTGCAGAAGGCCCAGGATCCCTCATCATCAGTCAGGGCTCCATCACCATCCCACCCTCAGTCCTCAGGATAGCAGGGAGCATGGGCCCTGGAGACCCCCAGCGCCATGGCTTCGTCACCTTCCACCACTACAAGAGGAGATGGCTGAGCTCTGGGTCCAGCAGGTCCATCAGGGAGGAAGGTGCCGGCCCCCGAAGGGCCCGCCGCAGGCCCCGCTCTGAGCGCCGCCAGGACTTCTGGCTCTGGGTGTCTGTGACCATCTGTGCCCTGTGGCTGCTCTGCATGTTCAAGCTGAACCTTGCTGGCCTGTAGAAGCCTGACACCCCCTCTGGCAGCCCCACTGTGACCCCCACAAACTCACCCCAGGAAAATGTCTCCACCCCCAGCCAGAAACTGGTGCCTGCTTTCCTGACCTGTGTCCCTTTCCTGACACGAGTGCTGGTTTTGTGGATGTCTACTGTGAGTGTCCTGTGAACTGTAAACGTGTGTTAAGCTCAATAAAATAAAACCAAGCCCAGAAGCTGGAGCCACCTGCGCCTTTTACTCAGAAGAGCTCAGCACCCTTGCTGTGTGGACAAAGCGTTTGGGGCAGGCCCCTTTCTGGGCTCCTGCCCACTCCAGGAAAGATTACTCCTAGAAGAGGTCACACTTCCCTTGTGATCTGCATCCCACCTAGACTGTAGGGGGAGCCCTGAAAGTGCTGGGGCACCCTGTGAGTCCATCCAGCACAGCAGCCAGGAGATTCTCCCACCTCTTGGGACCACACTCTGGTGGTCCCATTTGGGAGACCCCAGTTTCTGTAACAAGGGGCAAGGCACGTGGGGATCCCAGCCACCCTGTCCCTCCTGTCCTGGAGGAGGGTGGGGGTTGCCGGGAGAACCCAGCTCTGAGACAAGGGTGTCTTTTGAGACCGCAGAGGTTTTAGAGGGGGAAAACTGTGCTTGGGACCTGTGGTCAGGAGTCCAGTGGTTTCCATCTGACTTGGATCTCACAGTATATTTGGAAGCCCAGGGAGGTGGCCTGCGCCTTTGAGATGACCCACCAGAACCCTGAGATACCTGAGCCTGGAAGGTGCTGCCCCTGTGGGACCCTTGCCACATTGTGACAGAAGGATGGCCTGCTGGAGGGCCAGTCACTGGGTAGAGCTGGGGGCCCCTTGACCTTCTGCCAGCTGGGGGCTGTTGGACCTGCTGGACAGAGACGCACTGCCCGATCCTCCTGGCCCTGGATCTGCTCAGCAGTCCTGTGAGTGTCCCCGATCTAATGCAGCACGCAGCCCCATCTCCCCCTCCCTTACCCACCAAGCCCCCACCCTACAGTGTGCTCCCTGCCCCTGGCCGTAGGACCTGGGAGACAGTGTCCCAGTGGGCATAGCAGTCACCTCAGGGCAGGGGACCTGCCTGAAGTCACTCGGGCCCCACTCCAGTCCCCTGCACAGCCCAAGCTTTCCCGGAGGGAAGCCCACTGCCCCAGCTGGCTGTGCAGTTTAGCTGGAGACTCTGACCCCATCCTGGGGCTCCTGTGGATCCCCCGGGTCCTCACAGACTGACTACCCTCCTGCTACCTTCAACGGCGAGCTCCGGGGCGGGTGGGGATCTTCGCCCCGTGACCGCTATTGTGGGATGTGGCTCCGGGGTGATGTGGGGCTCTTCTGGAGCTGCCACCACTTGGTCGCCCGAATCCCTGGGCTCCTTGGCTTGTCCCCTGCCCCAGCTGCAGTTGATTAGCTCCCTGTACCGTCTTGGTCTCCCCAGCACCTTCTCCAGTTCTTCCCCGTGACGTTCTGAGACCCCTTCCCCAGTCCCCAAACCCCTGCCCAGCCTCTGGTCTTCAGGCCCGCACCTCTGCCCCAGCCCGGCCTCCTCTTGTCCTTTGGCGCCCTCGCGTGGCGGTGGGTGGGACGTCCTTCCTATCTGTGAGGGCTCTACGCCCTGTTTGCTCACCCTATTTTCGTGGACCTTGAGGAGAGCTCACCCCGTTAGCATCACCAGTGTCGATTTTCACTGTTACCTTCCATTCACTAGCAATTATACTAATTAAATCTCACTAGCAGAAGTGAGACCGAACGGAGCCTGCACTGTGGATCTATGGCACGTCAGCCATTTCCAGCTCTGTGTCCTCCGTGGTCCTTGTGGGGAAGTGGAGGCATAGACCCAGATCCCAGTCCTTCCTACACTGATCAGTGAGGATCCTGTGAGCACTGTGATTCGCTGTTCTGGACCTCTTGTAGAGGTGTCACAGGGTGGCTCCCATGGGAGGCAGACGCTGGGGAGAGGCCCAGGGCTGAGGTTCTGTGGAGAAAAGGAGGAGAGGATGGGATGGCACAGGCTGACAGACCCAACTGGGACCCCTGCACCATCCAGCCCCCACTACCTCAGACTGCACCTTCTAAGAGAGGCATCCCCAGACAGTCCCTGTGAATGTACCTCCATGCCCGAGCATGGTTGCCCCAAATCTGAGCAGATTGTAGCTGTTTACACAGGAGGGGAGGGTTGGCATGTCACTAGGGGCACAGGTGTGCAATCTCCTTCCATCGTGGTAGCCCAGAGGTTCTCAACACACCTGCTGTGGGGCTATGATGGTGAAAACTCACCAAAGCTCAATAGGAAAATGGCCATGAACTTAAATGTGGAGTTGCTGAGAACCATGGCATGAGTAGCATCTGCCACAGAAGTGGGAAGGGGAGCATTTCTACTTTGTGCCACCATATGACTGCTGACAGTGATCTCCTGGGGGAGACACTCGGGATGAGGTGGGCTGCTCAGCAGTCCTGTGAGTATCCCTGTGCTGTGCTCTGCTGTCTCACTCAATGGCTGGTGTTTTTCAAGGCCTTGGCCCCATAAGCAACTCAGCTCATGTGTTTAGTTAGCATGTGATCACATAAATGAGGCTCCAGTGATCTGCAAATGGGAGCTTGTGGGGTACATGTCCTGGAGTGGAGCAGGCTGCCGGAATCACTGATGCTAGGGAGATCCAGCAGCAAAGCCTTCACAGTTGTATCCTATGGAGCACCTCCATCCAGGATCACCTCACACCCTGACCTTGGAGCACCCGAGCATTCTCTTGGAAGCATGCCCTGCTATCCACACCGTGCTTCTGACCCTTGTCCTGATGCCGGGGAGCCCGTTGATATGGTTTGTGTCTAGATGTCCCCCTAAAGCCTCATGCAGTCATGGGGTGGGCTTCTAGATTTTATGATTGGTTCATGATCCAATGCTGGGATTATGGGTGTGAGTGTTACACCCACCCTGGGGTGGGTAGTTTGCATACATTGTAAGGGAGGGAAAGAGCCTTGCTCTCTGCCCTTCCCCACTTTTTGGTCTTGTTGCTTTTGCTGCCCTCTGCCATGTGCCACTCTGCCTTGGAGTTAGCCAAGTATGGACTGAAACCTCCATAATAAACATTTAAACATAATAAACATTTCTTTCCTTAATTTTGGCCATCAGGTATTTTGTCTCAGTAACGAGAGAAAAGTAACCAAGACATCCATGCTACTGGACCTTCCTATGCATGTAATCCTTGTGACCACCTTTGAATGTGAGGTTGGAGGTAGAGCAAGGACCAGTAAGCAATGGGAAGGTAAGGGAGAAGAACTGAGAAACAAGACAACAATAATGACTGTGTCAAACATCAGGAAACCAGTACATAAAAGTCACCCTGTCTCCCAAGGCCCCAGGCATGTGCAAAACCAAAAGCACGTGACCTGGCCTAGTTCAGACCTCATTTGTGTTGTGGTTTTGACTCCCTCCCTCCACAGCCTTTGACAGCATGTCACTTCCTCTGAAAGCCTGGTATGGTTATAAACTCCTCCTCCAGACAGGTGGGGGCACCAAGTCTGGTGCCCCGCTCAGCCATGATTCCTGTCCATCCTCAGCCATAGACCCTCCCAGAACTGTAGGACGTTAGCAACCCAGTGTTGCCCCTATCTACTGTGAAGTCTTTTTACTTTTAGCAAATCTTACTCCCGCTACTCTTTCTGAATATTTGCTCAGTTCTTGGTTCAGGACAACAAGAACCTGGAAACCACTTTCCCTAGAGACCTCCCCCCACCCCAATCATACAGCCAACACAAATGGGGCTCTTATTGGATGACAGTTGGCCTGAGAAGTTTCTGGGTGTATCAGTCAGGGTTTTACTGGAGAAACAGATACAACACAAGATGTACAAATGTAAAAGAAATTACGAGATTGGCTTATGACGGTCAGCCAGAGAGTTGTATGAGGAAGCGTGCAGAGAGTGTCTGCACACTGGAGGTCGAAGGAATCAGTCCAGGGTCTGGAGGTCACTGCAGTGTTCCGTGCAAGTCCGTATCAGGAAGCTGATGGATCTGCGATGGAAGGCTGATGAGTCTACATTGGAAGGCTGAAGGATCCAAGGCAGAAGCTGACGAGTCTGCACTAGAAGCCAGTAGATGACGTCCAAACTGACAGTGAAGACTGGAGATCCTCCAAAGAATGAAAGCCTCTCTGTCCTTCCTTATTTCCCTTTTATATCACAGAGGTGATGATCCACCCTAGGTTGGCTCCTCTACACCCTAGGATGTAGAATTGCTGAGCCAATTGCTGAGTCAAGTTTAGTTAAGTTTCTAAACTTCTCAAATTGAGACAATCAATCAACCACTACACTAGGCAAAGAAGGCTGAGCTCTGCTCTGTGGTCTCATCCAGGAAGATGCCCTGTGTCTACAGAGGACAAAGCTCTAGAAACGCTATACCTGGCTCCAGAACCCCAAGTCTTCATCAAGTATTCATCCCTCAGCTTTGGGCTGATAGCACCTGAGGAAGCTCAAGCTCCAGCTTTTCATTCCTCCTCCTCATTCCTCTTGCTGGCAGGGAATGGGTGTATCAGCCACCCACACCCCGGCCTGGAGCAACCATTCCTCTAGAGAGGAGGAAGGGTTGGGCAGAGGGTGCTGGGGACCCAGTGAGCTCCTACTGGACTTGGCCCAGGTTCTGATTCTTCAGATAGAAAAACAGAATATGACTAAGTTTGTAGACAAAACAACAACAACAACATCAACAAAGTTGTGTAGTATTTGTGCCGAAGATGGGCATGGGCATTGATTGGAAGGTCAGTAATTCAAGACTCTGCTTCACTATCAGGGTTACTGCAGGGAGCTGTGACAAACTGGGTTTGTTTTCTCCTGCACGTGGGAATGATGGTTTTTATTTATAGCTTGTCTGAAATGTGTTTCTGGCTCTATTGTCCCTGTATTATGATCTGTGCTGTGCATGGGTGACAAATGGGTTTCACCAAATGTGAACACCAGGGCAGAACATCTTTCAGGACAGGAGGAGCACAGGGTCCACCAGGGCACATCCTTGGGTCCCCACAGCCCTGGGGGCCAGCTCACACCTTGAGGACTGCCTGTTGGGCACAGGGCAGACATGAGCCCACAGCAGTCTGCCCTTGCACTCTAGTGTCCCTCTCTAAGCACAGGCCTGGCCATGTTGTCCCTGACCAGGACCTGCTCATGGCTTCCTGATGGCTGTGGGACACTGTCTACCCATGACCAGACTGGAAAGAGAAGTGAGGCAAACCCTCAGTACGACATGGCAACTGTCCCTGCTCCTGTGCAGTGATGTGATCTGTGGATACTTGGCTCCACTCTGTCCTCAGACCTAGCAGCTCCTACCCTGTGCCAGCTTCCCCTTAGGCTGATGCCCTTCCATTCATCCCTGGACCTGAGGAGAGCCAGGCCAGATCTGAGAGTGCCCCAGTCATCTCCACCATGGCCAACTTTGTGCCCTGTCCCCTGCCACAGAGGCTCAGGTGAGCCCAAGAGTAAAGGGGAAGGGGATGTGGAACTCATGACCAAGGAGAACATAGATGTGGCCACAGGAGCTGCCTATCCCTCTCTATCTACCCCTTGCCTCCTACACATGTGCCACACATCCCCACTTTATCTTGGGTGCCCCAACGAACCCACCCCGTCCTCCCACACATTTCTACTTTGGAGCAAGTCCTGGAGAAAACCAGAGTTTTGGCTCTCTCTTCCTTTCTCTGGTTCGTTTTGACTCTAATTTTTGAAATGTAAAGTAGAACACTCTTGTATTTGTGTCCATGCACCCATGATACGCAAGAGAGAAAGCTGTGATCTCTTTGCATATCAGTGGTCAAAGGCAGAAACAAAACTTTATCCTGCTTTTTTTGCAGGAAGACAATGTCAACATAATCAAACAGCATGAGGAAAAACCCACTTCAGATAGGCATATGGGCCAATCAGTCCAGAGGAGCGACAGGTTACACAGTCACCTTTCCAGTCTGATTGAAAGGACCAAGATGGGCAACTGTTGAGCCTGGACTCTTGCTTGGCACCTGAGGAAGAGGAGGCTGCAGGGTCCTTGGGGCAGATACAGATCTTAGCCTCCTTCAGTACTGCCCAGAGCCAGGTCTTCTGGTGTGACCCTTCATGACTTCCTTGCCTAGGACCCAGCACAGACTGAAGGGTCGCCCAAGGTATCACAGGTGAAGGTAGGCAGCTCCACAAGTTGGGAACATGTGTACCAGAGGGGCTAGGTACAGACAACTGGTGTCCCCCACAAGTTACAGCCACTGCGAGTCTGGTGACTTCACCAGAGTGGAGGTGTGACCTGGCTGGGAAAACCTGCTGTTTGAGGGATTTTTGGACATCTAGAAAATCTGAAAAACAGATTAGATTTTTGCTGTGTTAAGGGCTCATTATAACTTTTGTTGAGGCTGATAGGCCAGTGTCGAACAAGGAAATGTTCTTATGTTTAAAGGAAGGGTGCCGAACAGCAAGGAAGTCATGTATGGTGGGGGAGTATCATGCGTATGTGCAACCTTCCTTCCTGACTGCTTCTGTGGCCTCTGTGGGGAACTGGGTGCCCCACCTAGGCCTGGGCAACTGAACCATGAGATCTGAGTGTCCTGGAAGGGTCTGGCCTGCTATCCCTCCCACTCCCATGATGCCCTAATTACAGGCTCTAAACAGAAGACCTGGTCCAATCCAGGCAGGCTGCCTCTGCATCTTCCCAGGTGAATTTCCATGTCTCCAGCAGAACTCTGAACTTCTGGGTGCTGCTGTGGTTCCCTCCCAGGATTGGAGCTGCTGTGAGCCCTAGGTCATATTTGGAAAGGGTATCCAGTGCCCCCTCTTTTTCTCATAGCTGAAGAGTGAGGCCCGGAGAGCCCCAGAGAACAGGGATGTGAACCTTCCCTGACTGTGCAGTTGCTTGCAGGTGGTCTCCAGAGCAAAGTACATCTCAGCCATGAGAAATGAGCAGTGTGTGATTTTAGGGTGATGCTTAAATGCCAACTGTTTTGAATTTGGCAAAATTTAGTGGGAGTTATGGAAAACCTTGAAAAGATTTAGTGGAATGAAAACAGATGTTGAACTGACATTATCTGTGATTTAAAGATCAATATTAGATGTGGGTTGTGATATTCATTTTAGAGTAGATAGGTTGTAGAGAAGATGGGTGTTATAGCTTGTGTCTAGATGTTCCCCTAAAACCTCATACAGTCATGGGTGGGGTTTTTTCAGAAGATCTAGAGTGTGTGACACTGGAATTGATTCATGATACAATACTAGGTTCAAGGGCACTAGGATTAAGGGTGTGAGTGCTACCCACTTTAAATAACCTTGGTAAGATATAAGGATTTGTGGGTGTCCCTTGGTTGCTTTGCTACCTTCTGCCTACCATGGACTCTCTCTCCTCTGCAATGCCACCCTGCCTTGGAGCCATCCAATTTTAGAATGAAACTTTTACAAGATGTAAGCTAAATAAACCTTCCCTCTTTTAACTTTGGGTAACAGGTATTTTGTCTCAGCAATGAGAAAAGTAACTAAGACAGAATTTGGTACCAGAAAAGTGGAATCATTGCTGTAACTGTACCTGACCATGGGGTTTGGGAGCCTTTGGAGCTGGCTTTTTGGAAAGGGGAGAGTTGGAAAAGGTTCAGAAATATCAGCTGAAAAAGGAGAGCTGGAATGTGTTAGGCTGTATTTTTTGGAAATTCTGGGCAGAGCTCAGAAGACCAAAAGGCTGATAGAAATTCTGCCAGTAAAGATCAGGCTTGGGAAGTTTCTGCTGGGAAGGACTGCATTGGCTGTTAGACTCCAGACAATGTGTGCTATTGCTTGGAAGAAAGTTTGTCTGCATTTTGATACTGTCCAGAGACTTTGCTTGAGACTGAGATTAAGGATGGTGGACTAATTAATGTGGCAGAAGAAATTTCAAGGCAGTCTAATGTTGAGATGGTAGCATGGCTACTATTGGGGGCTTTTAGCCAGATTTATGTTGAGAATCAAGAGCAAACAGCCCAGGAGAATGATTTAAAAGATTTTGAATTTGGCCAGTAAGGAAGCTCCAATAAAGGCATGGACAGGAAAGATAGAGCAGAGGAGATCTTGATTACTGAGAAGGAACACAAAAAGAGAAAAAATTGTCTGAGGGCATCACAAGAACAAGCAGGACTCCACCTTTTGCAGACTCAAAATTGCAAGAGTGAAAGGCTTTTCTTTGAGAAGAGAACTCCAGAATGCCATATTTCAGAATGGCAGTAGCCTAGGGAAGTTTTTTCCTTGGGATTTGGTTAATAGGCACTCAACCCCTACAGCCAAGAGAGAAGGAAGACTGGATACTGCTCTGCAGACCTTGACATCATCCACGTGGTGCTGGTTTTAGGTGTATGCCAAATGCAAGAGTTGTGGGATCAAGAAGACTTCCATCCAGATTTCAGAAGAAGGCCTGGAAGGCCAACTAATGTGCCAAGAAGGCAGTGTGTAAAGCTATGAGTGTGAGACAACTTAACAAGATAATCTAGCAAACTATGTAATAATTCTCTGTTTTTGTACTTTATTTATTCATTTATTTATTTTATTTCCAAAGTGCTCTTTATTCAGAAACTTCACAAGTGTTTCTCTTTTTTGCCCAGTGGTTTTGCAACATATTAGTGCTTATTTGGGAATCTGAAAACTGGCTCATACCAGCATTCTGTATTAGTAGATTACTCTCTCAGAAGGGTATTCAGAAGTACTTTATGTTGTGAATTCTGAGGCTATGGGAAGTGGAGCTCTGGCAATCCAGGTCATCAACATCTGCACCATTGGTTGGTGCCACTCCTCTGGCTTACAGTGCAGTTACTAGGTACCATGTTTCATTCTGCAAAATTTTGTCTACACCTTCTCAGATTTTACATCTGGACAGATTCTTGGATTAGCTTCTGAGCTCTGCTCTGTTAACAAACAGGACTTAAGTTTGCAGGACTGACAATCCCAGCATATTCCATAAGCTTTTACTGCCGCATCTTTGATTAAATTAATTGCATGTTATAAATTTAATTGCTTTCAAAGTGTCTTTAGTCAACTCTGGTTGTGATGTATTTGTCTCTTGTGTATTCAAAATTCTTTGCTTTTCCTGTCCTTGGAGAAGAACTTGACACACCAAGGATTTTCCTTCAGGATATACTTCTATCCACATCAAAATTAAGGTAATCATGGAAGTTTCACCCAGAAGTTGCCCAAAGTTTTCCCTCATCTTTTTGGTATTTCAATGTGTAAACTAAATTCTTTCTTTTTTTTCCAGCAAAGATCCAGATTGCTAGTGATGGATTTTTTGGGGTCCTTTGGCTATCAAATCATGGAACAGCTGAACAAGGTACTTCAATGACCCTTATGGATAATACAGAAGGATTTTTCAAGAAGGTTCCAGAGTGCTGGGACTACAGGTGTGTGCTACTGAGCAATTTTACCTCATCTTTGCCAACATTTATTTTCCTTTTTAATTACAGCCATAGTAGTGAAAATGAAGTGATATTTCATTATGTTTTCTTGTTTGTTTTTGTCTTTTTAAGACAGGATATTACTATGCAGTGCAGGCTGGCCTTGAACTCACTTTGTAGCTCACGCTGATCTCTAACACACAGCAATTTTCCTGCCTCAGCCTCCCAAGTGCTGGGATTACAAGCATGCACCACCATGCCTGGCTCTCTTTATGGTTTTGATATGCATTTTCCTGATGATTTGTGGGGAGCATCTTTTCATGTGCAACAGGCCATTCGTTAATAGTTTTTGCTTCTTATGAAAGCTGGTGACACATTTTCAGAACATAATGAAACATTTTCAGAACTCAGGTATATTTCTCAGTTCTACAGCAGTTGTTTCATTGTGCTTTTCTTTGCTCTCTATGGCATCCTTCTGAAATTGCTCCATCTTCTGAAATTGTGCCTGAGTACTGTACACACCAACAGCTTGACTTGGCTTTGAGCTGTCTGTTAAACCTAAACTCAACAAAACATGAATATTTGGAAATCCTTCAGAAAAACACTAGAGTTAAAATTTTGCTAATGCAAGTGCTTTTTTTACTTTCCACTTTCAGCTGGATATTGCCTTGAGTAATCATCATCCAGACTGTATCCTCTTCTGTGGCACTTTTATTTCTTTTGAATTCTTCCCTTGCCCAGTTCTTCAGATATTTGTGGTCAGACACATTTGGAACTTGCTGGATTGCTTGCAAAATCCTTCTGTAGAGGGGGAGAACTTGTTGCCTTCTCAGGAACTGCCTTAGCATCAGCGTGCCTAGGAGAAAGTGGGAGGTGGCCATGTCAATCGAACCTGGTGTCTGGCCCTGCATTTGTGCTTTAAATTTCAGGGGAGAAATATGTATAGATATTTTTGTGTATAAACCTAGGAAAGGACAGAGATACCATCACTACTGCAGTCAAAGTTTTATTTCTCAGCAAGTATTCTTTTCATAATTTTTGTATATCCTTCATATGTTTGCATCACAGACTGAAAAATATAAAAATTATAACATGAATACACTGGACATTTTATGTTCTAAATATAGAGAAATGAAAAAAAAGCCAATTTTTACAATATTGGTGCTGTTGTTTTTGCTAGAAAATAAGGTGGAGGACATGTGTGAAGACTTCTATTTTTAAGATGAAACTAAGGACTAAAGAAAAGGAAACTTTATAAGGTATTTTATAGAATTTTGGATATATTATATATTTTCTCTATGGAAAGAGAAAATGAGATAGTGAGCTCATCATAGATTCTTTTTGTTATTATATGTAATTTCTCCTCAACCCTGCTCAAACAACTGCTTATGTGTCGGTGTTTATAGTGGCAGGTACTTTAGACTGTTTTGTCTTTAAGGTATCATTATTCTCTATAAAGTAAAGGCATTGTGCATAGTTTTTGCAATGGTTAGAAGTCTGTTGTCATGTAATACATTAAATGGGCTCTAGACATGTGACTCTAGGACAAGAGGTATATTACCTTGGGGCATGGATGCTTTTAGGAATATGTTTGCTGCCATTGGAGGATTTTGTACTGCCTTTTTAATAGCCATACCATTCTGCTGTCGTATATCTTGAATAATGCATAGTCTAGCCCTGTATGTTTTAGAATTCTTCCCAGGATAGAAAGGGACTATGGTCATCTGAACAGTCTATGTTGTGAAAGTTTCCCAACAGTCAAGTGACATTTAAGCAAATCCATTATGATATTTCTCTTGATAAACTAAAGGAAATGTGGATGTTTCAAAGTCATTTTGTTAATTAGCTTTGAATCACTGTGACAACACAAACAACATATTATTTCTTAATGGGTTAAAGATTTCATGATTTTAGATGTTTCAGTCCATAGTCAGCTGGTCTCGCTGCCCCTGGGCATGTGAGGAAGGTACATTTATGTGGAAAGGCTGGGTGGAAAAAAAAAAACACTTCTCAAAGAAAGGGCAAAAGACATGTAGAGGCTGGGACTGGATGTATCTGAGCTACTGCTTTCTACTATGTTTCTGCTATGTTCCACTCTTGTTTCTATCACAAAAGAACAATGCCATCAAAGCATGATCTCATGAATGTATTAATCCACTGATGAAGTCAGCATCCTCAAGACTCAGTTACTCCCCAAAGGTCCATCAGTGGCAAATGAAACCTTAGCATATGAATTGTGGGGACATTTAAAAAATAAACCTTGGGAGTCACTTGTTCACAAAGAGCAACCTATATGTACACTATCAGATGAGTGTACTAAGATAATGTGATACTACTCAGCCATAGATAAGGATAAATTTGAGTTATTTGTAGGAAAATTGATGCACCTTGTGACTGTAATATCTAGCCAAATAAATCAGATACACAAGCATAAATATTGCATGGCTTTTTATAATGAGAAATGCAAAGTATAAATAACTTAAAGAACAAAATTTAAGATAGATAATACAAAATAGGGAGAAATTCTCCTTAAATGGGAAGGGGAACTAGAGCTGGAGGTAGGGGAGAAAAAAAATAGCTCAAGGGCCATCGAAAAGAATTAAGATATGTTGTGTGTATGTACCAATTCCTCACAATGAATGTAATCATTATGTACAGTAAACATGTACATAACATCAAATAACACAAATGTAATAAACATTAAAAAACAGTTCATTTCAGTGCTCTATACTACAATGTGGCAACTATGAATAAGAACAATTTATTACATATTTCAAAAAACTAAAAGAGCTCAAAAATTTCCAACATTTTTACCATAATAATGGTAAATGTTTGAGGACATAAAAATGGTAATTATTATGACTTCATTATTGCACATTTATACATGCAATAAATTATCTTACTGTACCACACAATCACAAATAGTGTGGGTCAAGTAAAACTGAAAGTTAAAGGGTCTCAGAATGAAAAACAAACAAATAGGGGCTGGGGATTTAGCTCAGCGGCAAAGCGCCTGCCTGGCAAGCGCAAG
>NW_004955542.1:22592-27981 GCF_000276665.1 Chinchilla lanigera | reverse complement strand
TAATGATCTGTGTCAGTCAGTGCTCATTAGAGAAACAGATTTATTGTAATATATGATTTACAAGGTAGGCTTACAATGGCCACCTGCAGAGTCAGGTGTGGAAGACTGAAAAATGGCTACCTGCATGCTGGGTAACCAAAGGATCCTGTCAAAAGTTAAAGGCCTGGAGCCACTGTAGAGTCCTATGCAAGTGCATATCAGAAAGCTAAAGGGTCTGTGTTGCAAGGATGAGGAATCAGGGCTGGGAGCCAGGAGAGGACATCTGAGGCAATAGCAAAGACTGGAGCTCTTCCAAAGAAACAGAAGAGAGCTTTCCTTTTTCTTTTCTTTTTTATTACATTCAGGCCACAAGCTTACTTCTTGGTGTCACTCACACCAGGGGTGTGTCTTCCATTTTCATTACATCCATGCAGTCATATCCAGAACTATGCTAAGCTATTCATTTGGGCATTTTTTATTCAAGTTGACACAATAGTTTGTCATCACAATATTCAAATTAAGGAAGTCTATAGTTCTTATTTCTAAGCATTTATCAGTAGCTAGAAGATCAGCAAATTTAACACAAAGTAAACAAAAGTTCAACTGTGATAAATATGAAAGGCAAAGTTCAGAACAGAAATGATAGATTTTAAACTAATCTAAATTTTATTTTAGGAAAACAAATAAGTAAAACTGAAGTTCCTCTAGAAGGATTTCTCCTAAAGGAAAAATTACAAAAAAGAACGAAAGAAAGAGAGAGAGACCATCCTGAAATGAGGGTCCTTTACGGAGGTCTACACAAATTTTTTGATTTCATGAAAATATAAGTAAATTTATGCTAATATTTTTGCAAAATTAGGAGAAATTTACAAAACTGTCTCATGAAAACACAAAATACTTAAATAGTCAGATATCCATTATGTAAACTATATTTATAATTTAAAATTTTCATAAGATCTTACCATAACCAATAACTTCATTAAGAAAAAAATAATTATCTTAATACCAATACTGAGTATCTAATGCAAATATCAAACTTCAATTTGCAATATTGAGAGCAAGTATAAATTAACAATGTCCAGTATTACAAATGTTACATCTTAGAGCCTGCTCAATGCAATATTTGTGAACAGAGAAAACATGTGATTTATTTAAAAGAAAAAATAAAATTAGATCTACATTCAATTTTTATTTGCTGAGTAGAAAATTAAGATAAATTGATTAACTTCAGTGGTGGATGAATGCAAAGTTAATGGATTTAAAAATTTATTTCCACATATCAGTCATGACACTTAAAAAATAATTAGCCAATGACATTTGCAACAACTTTAGGTATTAAATGAGTAAGCGTAAATGATAGAAGGTTTTAAATATGTGCAGAACATTTAGAAGTATGTATAGAACAACATATGGAATACATATGGAATAATATATGTAGCCAAAATATGTATAGAACAACATTCAGAAAAATAAAAGAAGAATGAAATAATTGGAGAAGATACAACTTGGTCATAGGTGAAAAGATGGAATATTAGAAAGATGTTCGTTCTCTCCAAATTGGTCTGCTGCAATCAATATTCTAACATGTTCTGTGGGGGAAAATTTGAATTTATTATAGGGTTTGAAGATGTATACTACCTCATATCTAGTATTTTGGTCATTTCTATTTCCAAGGAATTTGGCAAATTATCTCATCCATAGTAATGTCTCAATAAGTGCTTTCTTTTTGAAGGGCATTTCTCATGTAGCTGCTTAAAGAGGTATAATTTGATGAGGCAAGCAGGTTCTTTGTGTTTCTCCCAAATTCACATATTGATATTTAACCCTCAAGACAATGTTAGTAAGTGCCAGCACTTTGGGAGTTAATTAGTTCTTGCATTATCTTAGACAAGAGCTTGAGGAAGTCTGTTAGCCTTTCTTGTTATGTGAATACACAGCAAGAAGACATCATGCAGAGTTCGCTCTCAACAGCTACTAAATAGGCTGCAACACTGGTCTTGGGTATGTTGGCATCTAGAACTACAGGCTGTAAACATATGCTGTTATAAATTACCCAATCTTATGTGTTATATTATAACAGTTAAAAATAACTGTGGCTATAGGCTTATTGGCTTGATTACGAGAAAAAGATAAAGTTTTCAAGAACACACATTGCCTTGTAATAAATTCCTAGCCCCACAAATAAAACAGAGAATTATTTAGACAGATGGATAGATGCAGAGAAAATAGAGGAAGAATGATGGGTACAATAGGAAGAAAAATTAATGAAGGAATAATGGGAGAGGGACAGAAGTAGTAGATATAGAAAACATTGACAGATGGTTTAAATAGATGAATAAACAGTGAGACTGAATGAATATGCACAAAGACTAAAAATACTGGGCCAACAGAAATAATAGGATGAGGACATGAAACAAGTGACACAATTTACTCATTATAAAGGTAGACTCGGTGATTTCTGTATGAATTCAAGCCAAATGAAAATAACTGTACAGTTTGGATTTACTATTTTTTTTTTTTTTTGGTCTTTTTGAGACAGGGTCTCACTATGTAGTTCAGGTTGGCCTTGAGCTCACTTTGTAGCCCGGGCTGGTCTTGAACTCACAATGATCCTCCTGCCTCAGCCTCCCGAGTGCTGGGATTACAGGCGTACACCACTACACCTGGCTGGATTTACTATTCTATTAGCAAGGAACAGAAAACCAAAACTAACTTGGCTTAGTAAAAATAAGGTACATCTTGGCCCCTTCAGGTTTTATACACCCTGTGCAAGTCGTTGAATTTGTCCTCTTTTATTGCCCAGATTGAGTTACATGCTTCTCTTTACCCAGTCACTATATTGGGTAGAAAAGAATCTATTAAAGCCAAAATACTTTATGTATGGGTGTAGGTGTGTTGTCAATTTAAGACAAGCCGTGGAGCTATACATGGTAGTGAATACCTGTTATCTTAGCACTCAAGAGGCTGAGGTAGGACAACTGTGAGTTGATGGCCAGACTGGGCTACAGAGAGAGTCTAAGCCTAACCTGGAGTACATGAGACCTTGACTAAAAAATAATAAAAACAAAAAAGACAAGCCACACTGATTCTATACATTTAAGAGAAAAATAATAGTAATGCTCTGTTCATAAACTTTTTTTTTTTTTTTGCTTTTTGAGACAGGACCTTACTATGCAGTTCAGGCTGGACTTGAACTCACTATGTAGCCCAGGTCTGCCTAGAACTTGCAGAGATCCTTCTGCTTCAGTCTCCTGAGTGCTGTGATTACAGGTGTGTGCCACCACAAAATAATTCATTTGCTTCTGTTTGTTTGTTTTTGGTGATGTTGGGAATTGAACCCAGGGCCCAGTACATGCTAAGTACATACTCTACCACTGAGCTACATCTGCAGCCCACATTGCAGGTTTTAAGTAGTGACCCTTTTCAAGGTCCAAGGGGAAGGTTAGACCCACTGACATTCCCATGGATGGACCAGCCCTTAAATTCATCAGGTTTCTTTTTTAAAAAAAGCTTTTCTAACTCATTAGGAAGAAAAGAAATAACAATAAAAACCACCCTTTCTGTTTTAATTGTATTTCTTTGATTTTTTTTGAGACAAGGTCTCTCCATGCAGTTAAGGCTGGAGTTGATCTCACTAGGTAGCCAGGCTGCCCTCAAATTTACAGTGATCCTCCTGTCTCAGTCTCCAGAGGGCTGGTGCACTACCATGCCTGGTGTATTTCTTCAAATTTTAAGGAGGCTAGACTTTTTAAAAAAACATATTTCTTGGTTGTTTGTAGTTTTTCTGTCACTTTCTTCTGTATGTCCTTTACCTTTTCTTCATAGGGAAGCTGGTTTTTCTGTCCCATCTAAAAAGAATTATTAGCCAAACATGGTTGTGCACACCTGTAATCCCAGCACTCCAGAGGCTGAGGCAGTAAGAGCACTGTGCATTTGAGGCCAGCCTGGGCTACATAGTGAGCTCAAAGCCAGCCTGAACTGCAAAGCAAGGTGCTGTCTCAGGAAAAGGTTAATATTGAAGATGTTGAGAGCTGGGACATAGCTCATTGACACAGCACCTGCTTAGCATGCACAAAGCCCTGGGTTCCAGCCTCAGTACCAAAAGAAAAAAATTGGCCCTTTATATATCATGTATTAACAATAACTGTCCCCAGATATGTTTGTTCTCTCCGTTGGTACTAGAGAACTGACTCTCTCTGTCCTGCGAAGGCTCTGTTTAAGAGACAGCCAGAGGGAGGACTCCCTGCTTCTTAATGCTGCTCCAAAGACCAGTGTCTTGACCTTGGCACGCCGGGGCCCAATGACTCCTTGCTAGGGGGTGCCATCTTGTGTTTTGCAAGATGCATGGCAGTCCAGCAGCACCCAGTAGCACTCCCACTGCAAGACATGACAATGGAAATGTCCCCAGACATCACCAAAGGTCACCCCCAACTGAGAACCCATTTTTTTGTTTTTGTTTTTATTTTAAAGAAAAAAAAAACATTAAAAATGATACAGAATTTCAAAGCAAGATGATAGGAAATCAAGAAAGGTTGTTATATTGCATGTTGTTATCTTCAAAGTAGTTGTTCAGATTACCAGAAATAGACATGCAAAATTGATCAAAAATATTAAACATTAACTGTTTCTTTCGATAAACCAATAGAAATTAGTAGTACAATTGACTTAGCTATCTTGTGTGTACTTCTTTCTTTTCTCCTTTCCCTCATCCCAGGTGTTATTTCCTTTTGAGCAGTTTCTTTCTCTTTCATAATATCTATTGTACCTTTTGGATCTTATTTACTCTTTCAGCTTCTTACACTGGGGAGTCAATACAGTATTTACACATGTGGGTCTGATTTATTTCACTTATGAGTATGGTCTCTGGTTGCATCCATTTACCTATAAAACCTTGAGTTTATCTTTCTTTATATTCAGTAATACTCCATTGTATAAAAATACCACATCTTTTTTATCCATTCCTCAGTTGATGGGCATTTGGGTTGTTTCCAAGATTTAGCTATGACAAACTGCACTGCTATAAACATGGGTGCACATATATTGCTGTGGTGTGATGTTTTCAATTTTTCTGGAAAAATATCCAGAAGGGGAACAGCTGGGTTGGTCCAGCTAATCCTAGTTTATGGTGGAATTTCCACACTGATTTCCAAAATGTTTACACCAGTCTGCATTGCCACCAACAGTGGAGAAGGGTTCCTTTTCCCCCACATCCTTGCCAACATTTGTTATTGGTTGATTTTTTGATGATAGCCATTCTTTCTGGGGGTGCAATGGAATCTAAGTATTGTTTTAATTTGCATTTCTCAGATAAGCAATGATGTTGAACATTTTTTCATATATTTATTTGCCATTTGTATTTCTTCATTTGAGAAGTGTGTATTCATCTCAGATGCCAATTTTTTGGTTGGGT
>NW_004955542.1:16778-18872 GCF_000276665.1 Chinchilla lanigera | reverse complement strand
CCACCACTGTTCTGGAAGTAGAAATTCTGTCTCCAGACAAGATTTGAAGCCCTAAGCCCCATTGCTACTGTTTTTGGAATAGAGTCTTTGTGACTATAGTTAGGCCTATGAATGAGGCATAGGAGGGCATGATTCTGGGGAGCCAGGGCCTCAAGTAATGCCTCAGCCAGCAGGTGGCCTCTGCAACTGAATAGGACCCATCGCCAGGCACCGGCCCTGATCTTGGACTTCCAGCCTCCATAGCCCCAGAAAGCCACACTTTTGTTGTTTCAGCCACTTGTCTCTGGTACTTTGTTGTGGCACCCAGGGCTGATGAACAGGGAGAGCAACTTACAGATAATTGCAATATCTGGTGTAATTGCTGAGGGCTGAAAGCCACAGGGCACTGAGACACTAGAACAAGATTTTACTACTCTTTATTTTTGTTTTGTATTTTGAGACAAGCATTTCACTATGTAGTTCAGACTGGTCTTGAATTCACTATGGGGCTCAGGCTGGCCTCAAACTCATGACAATCCTCCTGTCTCAGCCTCCCAAGTGCTGGGATTACAGGTCTGTGTGACCATGCTTGGCCTGTCTCTTTGTTTTTCCTTCTATTGTTCAAATATAAAATCTGAAACACACTAGAATAGAGTCTAATGAATCCATGTGCCTGTCCACTGACATCTTTGGCAACTGTTAGCTGCGGCTGGTTTTGTCTCACTGACCAAGACTACATGGATGTGAGAAGAGCCCAACTCCCACTGCTGCAGTGGACACCAGCTCTGAGGCTTCTGTCCACACGGCAGAAGTACACAGGAGACGGTGCTCAGCCCCAGAGCCTTTCTCTCCTACACAGGTCAGGGCTGAGTGCCAAGGCCACACAGTGTCCTTTGTCCACGAAGGAACAGCCAGGCGAACAGGACGTGGACACAACATGACCCCACTAGGCAGCAGCCATCCTCACTGCCTAACCTGGGGACCTTACATCACTGGAGGTGGATCAAGCCACAGCTGAGATGGCACCCAGGTGAGAGGGCTGCTTGGTGCCGGAGGAAGGGGACGCCTACATCAGAGGGCACCCTGCCACCTCAGCTGGACCCTGCCACTCCACCAGGTGCCAGAGCTTCCCAATATTGTTACACAAGGGAGAACAACTGTTTAAAACAAATATGAAATCCTAGCTACAGTAGTACAAATAGTAATAAGCACAATTTAGAAACTGACCAACTGTGGTAACTATTGATTTTGTACTTTAGACCATAGAAGCAAAATCTACAGTTATATAACAGAACCACTCATAAATTACTAGTTTGTATGCAAAGTGTTTCCCCTTGTTAGAGTGGATTTACCCTGGGTTCCTCCGGACAAGGTGGTTGTCATGTCCAAAGTGTTTTCTGTGTTGGCTGCCCAAATCACAGTGTAGGAGTATGGGCCAGTCACCAGGGCTCCTCCTGACCGGGGCTCCCTGGATGGCAGAGGGTTGGTCGGTAGGGTTTCTCCCCTCCTCCATGGCTCACTGTCACTCCTGTGATGGTGGGATGGTGTAGCAGGTGGAGTTTCCCCCCTTCTGAGCAGCTCACTGAAGGTCCTGAGCTCCTGAGGCTCACTGTCACTCCCATGATGGTTGGCGGTCAGGGTGGAGATTCTACACATCCAAGAAGCTCACTGAAGCTCTTAATGCTCATGATTTGAGAACCCATGTTTTACAGGAAGCCTAAGCTACTCTAAAACCCAGTTTTAGAGAAAAAAGATTGCATCTCTTTGTGTAACATCCCCAGTGGGAAAAGTTGGAGAGGGGGAAAACCACACTCTGTGGGGTGATTTGGGGGCTCCAATTCCTTCTAGCATGGTGTTTGCCCCCAAGGGCCTCCCCACTTCTGCAGGACAAAGGCATGTAGGAGAGGGTGTGGAGGACATGGCCTGCTGTCTAAGACGCTCCCCATGCATCACTGGTAACAGCAGCCTGGCCACCTCTAGCTGCAAGGAGGGCTGGGGATGGAACCTAGCTGGGCAGACACAGAACAGTGCAATATTCTTCTAGGATGGTGAAGGTGAATCTTTTAGAGCTTTCAGTGACACAAACAGCTCACACTGCAGGCATACCATAGGTTC
>NW_004955542.1:6027-16678 GCF_000276665.1 Chinchilla lanigera | reverse complement strand
CCCAATGTAAACTAATGTTTTTAAGTGGAAAAATATGAAGAATGTTAACTTTGGGAGATTTCTAAGAATTCCCCACAATAACGGTACATTTAAATTTAAAAATCCCACTAATGATTTGAACATTACATATTGAATTGAAAATGAAGCATTAAACATTGTTATTCGTGTTTTATATTATGCTTCCAATACCAATGATTGCATTGTAATATCAGAATCAAGAGTAATAGTAGAGTTAAAAATATGGCAAAACACATTGTATAGAAAGATGTCTTTAGTTCATTAGAAGGTGCTGTCCATACATGTATGTGAGATAACTACATATGTACCATCCATAGTAAATTCTTACAAATAAAAATGGACTGTGGGAACAGGTTACTGTCTACATTTCTTTTTAAAATATTAATTGTATTGGTACATTTATGATATAATGATCATGCTCATTATTACATGTATGTGCCACTTATAATAACGAGCATGATTTGATTTTTCTTTTTTCCCTAATCCCTTTTCTTCCCTTCAACCTCTTTCCCCATCATTATTTACAAAACTTTGTTTCAATTTTTCCTTCTATTTTTTTTCTTGTTCCTTCCTTCCTTCCCCCTCCCCCATCCCTTGTCCTCTTTCCCATTTGAACACTTTCTTCCCATTTTCTGATATCTACTATATGTTTTGGTCTTTATTTACCCTTTCAGTTTCTCATACCAGAGAGACAATGCAATATTTAAACATGTATCTGATTTATTTCACTTAACTGTATAGTCTTATGATACATCCATTTATTTACCTGGAAATGTCTCAAGTTTATCCTTCTTTATGGCAGGGTAGTACTCCATCATATTGTATTTAAAAACCACACCTTCTTTATCCATTCATTGGTTGATGGGCCTCTGGACTGTTTCCAAGATTTAGCTATTACAAACTGTGCTGCTAGGGGCTGGGAATTTAGCTCAGCGGCACAGCGCCTGCCTGGCAAGCGCAAGGTCATGAGTTAGATTCCCGGTACCGGAAAAAAAAAAAAAAAGAAAAAAGAAAACTGTGCTGCTAGAAATATGAGTATGTATACATTACTGTGGTATAATGCTTTTAACTTTTTGGGGAAGATACTAAGAAAGGGAATAGCTGGGTTAAATGGAATCTGTAGTTTTAGTTTTTTGAAGAATCTCCACCCTGATTTCCAAAGTGGTTGCACTGGTCTACACTCTCACTAACCGGAAGAAGAGTTCCATTTACTCCCCAACCCTGCTAGCATTTGTCATTCTTTCTGGAGTGAAATGGAATATCAGTATTGTTTTAATTTGTTTCTCTTGAGTGACTGGTGATATTGAACATTTTTTCGTATATTTATTTCCTGTTTTTACTTCTTCATCTGAGAAGTGTCTATTCATTTCAGATGCCCATTATTGGATGGGTCTTTGAATTGAAGGTCTGATTTTTTTAATTCTTTATATATTCTGGATATTAGTCCTTTGTTTGAGGAATAGCTGGCAAATTTTTCCCCATTCTGTGGGTTGCCTCTTCATTGTATTGGTGATTTCTTTTGCTGTGTAAAATTTCTTTAATAAGATGAGATCCCAGTTGTTGATTCTTCAAAATATTTCCTATGCAATTGGGGTTTTGTTCATAAAATTTTTGCCTATACCTATGCCTTCAAGAGTTCTACCTATTGTCTTTTCCAGCAGATTTAGTGTTTCTGTTTTAATATTTAGATCTTTGATCCATTTTGATTTTAATTTAGTGGATGATGAGAGATATGGGTCTAGTTTTAATTTTCAGCATGTGGAAAGCCAGTTTTTCCAGCACCATTTATTTAAAGAGGCTACCTTTCTTCCAGTGAAGATAAAGATAAGGTGGCTGAGTGTGTTTGCAGTTGTTCCTACATCCTCTAGTCTGCTCCATTGATCCTTGGGTCTATTTGTTTTGCTGGTACCATGTGTTTGTACCCTGGCAGTTTTATAGTATAATCAAGGATTGTGATGCCCCTTGATTTGCACTTTTGCTCAGAATTGCTTTTGGTATTCTAGGTCTCTTCTAGTTCCAAGTGAATTTTAGGTTTGTTTTCTCTAATTCTGTGAGGTATGTCATTGGTATTTTGATCAGGATTGTATTAAATCTGTATAATATTTTTTTTGTCTTTTTGAGACAGGGTTTTGCTATGCAACTCAGGCTGGCCTTGAATCCATTTAGTAGCCCAGAGTGGCCTCAAACTCACAGTGGACCTCCAGTCACAGCCTCCTTAATGCTGGGATGCTCTCTGTATTTCTATCAGTATTTTAGTCTTCTGAACTGTGACTGGAATCTCCCATAAAACTCAGCTCACAGCATCCTGGGGCTTGATTAACTGGCATCTCTAAAACCTTCCAACTCCTCCTGAAAGCCAGTTGCAGAGGATTCTGAACCACCTGGTCTGGTTTAGTCATATAGTGACCCTATTTCTATGGTACCAATTTCTGTCTTGGTCAATTTTCTGTTGTTAGGACAAAATACCCAACACCTACAATTTAAGGGAGATTCTATTTTGGATTATGATTTCAGTACCTGGTCATCCATTTCCAAGGCAGAAATTACATCTTGAAAGGGCATGGTAGAGGAAAATTGTTCAATACATAGCAGCAAGAAAGCAGAGAGAGCAAGGAGGAGGTGGGTACAAGAATACACCCTTCCAGGTCACACCATCAGTGACCTACCATCAGTGACTTACTTGCACATGACCCCACCTCTAAGAATGTCCATGGATGAATCCATTGGTGAGAACAGCACTCCTGGGATCCAATTACCTTCCAAACAGGAGACTTTGGGGGACATTTTAGATCTAAGCCATAATATTTTACATATATTAATCATAAACTTAGATTTTTTTGTCTTTTTGAGACAGGGTCTTGCTATGCAGTTCATGCAAGATGGCACAAAATATTATCCAGGAAAATCACAGTGTCTGTCCACATTTCTAGAGTAGGATAAAGCAATTCTCTGGAAGTTTGAGTGATAAGGTTAAGTCTGTTTTTTACTGTTTGTATCCAGAAAAACTTACTTGTTTGACATTTAATATGAAATTATTTTAACCTGAAATGTTTGAGACAAAACTGTTCTTGCACAATGATAGATGTGAAATGTGTATTTTTTCTTACTTATTTATATAATTTTGTTAGTAGTATGTGGTTACAATATATATTAATTACATTCATATTTGGAACATGGCACACAAACATGTCACATTTTGATCATTTTTACTCTCCCTTCTTCTACCCTTCTCCTTTCTCCTACCTTCCTCATTCCCCAGGTCCATTTTTCATCTCTATGGTCTACCTCCCTGGTTTCTACTATTTGTCTTTAATGTTTTATTTAAATTATTTAAAGTTTTGGTTTTTCATATAAGAGAAATCATGCAATAGGCTGTTTGGCTGATGAGCTTGCCAATTTAAGACTGAATTATTTTTTTATTTTTGTAAATAGTTTTTCTTACAACATCTATGCACCTGTGTGAAATAAAAGAAAACATTGCTTTGAAAGACCCATTAAGGCATTTTAAAAATTTCTTTTGGAAATATCCTGACAAAGTCTGAAATTCTTATCAAGTTTTCATTCATGTTTGTTTTTCTAGGGTTAAGAAATATGTTTTTTATCACTCAGGTAATAAAATATTTGAAAATAAGTAAAAGAAGGCTTGTGTGTAGTCTCTTGTTAAGGTTAGAGTCATACTATGATAACTACAAATGAAGGGCTGGAGCCCATGTCTAGTGTGCCACAGTCTCAAAAAACTCATATTATTTATCCTTTCATTCATTTTTCTTTCATCATAATGAAAACCCTAAAGAGAAATTGTTCATTCCATCTTATTATTCTCTTATGATTTTGCTTATAGCAACTACCTTTATATTACATTGTCTTAGTTACTGACGTTGTACGCATTGTAACAGTGCTTTCTATGGGAGCATATGACAAGTTTAATAACTATTTAGCTCCATGACCTTTCTTGGATGATCCCCAAGAATAAGCATGGTCATGTCTCATAGCCATCTAAGAGTAATAAAACCAGTTTAATCAAGAGGGGGGAAAAGATTAATCTTATTGTGTAAACATACTAGAATTTACCTAAGATAATATTGATAATTTATTACTTTATAATTTTTGTAATAGAGCTTCATATTTTCCAGAATGAATTGAATTCATGCTCTTCCTGTCTCAGCTTCTGAGTAGCTGAGGTTATAGGCATGTACCACCACGCACAATCTATTTGAATTTTTAGTTATTTTAGTTATCACTCATTATATATTTGTGAACTAAAGTATATGAAAACTAGCTCTAGTTTTGGCTTTTTTTTTTTTCCCCCGGTACTGGGAATTGAACTCATGACCTTGCTCTTGCCAGGCAGGTGCTGTGCCACTGAGCTAAATCCCCAGCCCCTTAGCTTTAGTTTTGGGAATTTTTCATCTATCATTATTATTACTAAATTTAGACTTTTGTTCCATTCTGTTTTTGTCTTATAGAATCTATTTAGTAGTTTGAATTACTCAAGATATGTTACTCATTTCTCATTTTCTTTTGTGTTTTTCATCTCTTCTCATTCTCTCCTGTGTTTTCAGTAAATTCCTTAGTACCACATTCCATTTTGCCAATTAATTCTCTGATTACTATTGTCAGTGTTGGTTTTATGGTTTTTTATCTTTTTTTTTTTTTCTGGTACCGGGAATCAAAGTCTCGACCTCACGCTTGCCAGGCAGGCGCTGTGCCGCTGAGCTAAATCCCCAGCCCCGGTTCTATGGTTTTTAACTGTGCAATTAATATACAGAATTTATTTCATCAGAATGTATTTAGTTTTCATGGTTTTTAATTATAATGTGTTATAGCTAGGTAATCTTGATTATCATAATCATCAACTTATTACTGTTTCTTATTACCATATAAAATTTAAAAATTCCTTTAATCCTTTGAAGAGCTTAAGTACACTATTCCTCTTGAGAATACCTAACTGATACTGTTTAATCTTAGTGAAGGCAGCTACTAACAACTCATTGCTTGCTTTTCTTCTTCTTTTTGTCATGTGCATTTATTTTTAATTTGGTATCTTGGTCTAAAAGATTTTTTAAATCATTTCTCCCATATGTTTTCTCTGCCTACCAGTTCTGTTTCCATCTCTAATCAGCCTTCCACAAATTCTGTACCAAAACTGGGACAGGAAAGTATTCATTACCATTTAGAAACTAGTGAACTTGATCCAGAATAACTGAAGACCCAGGCCCTTCACCTCAAGTTCTGATAAGTCTAAATTCTCATTTTAAATGCATTGATATATTTTTCACAATATTCTCCACAGTCTCATATGAAGGTAAAACGTTATAATTCCTAACCCCATGTTAATATACATATTTCCTTTATTAGCACGCATATTTTAGAGTGCAACAATAAGAACTATAATAAAACCTTGGTTTGCAAGAATAATTAGTTCTGCTCATAATCCAAAGTACTTGTATATCAAAGCAATGTGAGAGACAATAGCCAGTTGTGATCATGTGACATTCAACTTGATGTATTACTTGTATTAGAAGATACTGCTCATTTATCAAGTTAAAATTTCTTAGAAATGATTGCTCATCTGGCAGAGCACTCACAGACCAAGTTTTTCACGATCTAAGGTTTCACTGTAATTTCTTCTTTCCCCTCCCCTTCCCTCCCCTCCCCTCCGCTTCCCTTCCCTTCCCTTTCCTTCCCCTCTCCTCTCCTCTCCTCTCCTCTCCTCTCCTCTCCTCTCCTCTTCTTTTGTTTTGTTTTGTTTTGTTTTCTTTTTTTTCTTTTTGAGACATGGTCTTGCTATGCAGTTCAGACTAGGCTTGAACTCACTATGCAGCCAGGGCTGGATTCAAACTGACAGCAATCCTCTGGCCCCAGCTACCCAAGTGCTGGGATTACAGGTGTGTGCCACCATGCCTAACTTGTAATTTCTTCTTGGGAAGTGGAGCAAGCAGAATTTCAGACACCAAATTCGGACATAAGAAAAATTCCATAACAAAGATTTCCTTGGGTTCATCACGAATTAGATAAGGAGCCAAGCATGGTGGCTCATGCCTGTAATCCCAGCACTCAGGAGGCTGAGGCAGGAGGATCATTGCAAGTTCAAGGCCAGCCTGTCCTGCAAAATGAGTTCAAGACCAGACTGAACTGCATAACAAGACCCTCTCTCAAAAAAGACAAAAAAATTTAATTGGATAAGGTCTTATTATTTTAATTTTCTTTTTTATTTTAATGGTACATCTTATTGTTTTTTAATCATCACTTAGGGAAGCGCTGGGTGGATATTATTCCAGGTTAACATATACAATTTCTATATAGTTTTTTTTTGTTTCAAAGACTAAGAGAAGTTATTGATCTTAACATGGTGTTCAGATCTATTACTTCATACAGCAAAATCTTTAACACATGGCATTATATAATATTATATATTATCCACATGATTTTTAATTACTAATAACCTTTGGATTCCTTAATTTGTTATCCCTGGAGATATATTCTAAAAGAACAGGTCCACAAGATAATGGATGGGTCTTATTTTTTTTAAATTATCTTTAAAAAGTTTCCACCTTTATTTTATCAGTTACTTTTTATTAGTACATAATGTTTGCATTACATTATGATTACATCACTTGTGGGGAGCTGATACATGTGTATAACACATCTTGATTCTTTTTCATCCCTTTTCCCTCTCCTCCCTACCCGACCTTCCATTTCATAATCCCATTCTCATCTGAAAAAAAAAACTATCTCCCTATTTCCTATTATCTATCTTTTATTCTGCTCATTATTCATATTTTTGATTTCTCATATAAGAAAAATCAGGCAGTATTTAAGCTTGTGTGCCTGCTTCATTTCATGTCATAGTATGGTTTCAAGTTGCATCCATTTTCTTCTTTAACTTTTCAATTTTTAAGGGAGCAGTTATTATAAGCCCACAGTCTAAAGTCTTTTTGTATTGACTCCCCAGTGCTAGATAAAAATTTTGATATGCTTTCATTTCTTTCCTTTCTCTCTAGTTCACAGTATTTAGGTATAATTTAAATCTTTTGAGGTTGATAGATTTAAAATTTCTATTCTGCCTTTCAGGTAGTTTGTATTTAGCATTTTAAAGTCTACAGTAACAGAGAAATTTTAAAGAACAGTGTTATTTGCTCTGTTTCCATTAATTTTTATACCATAATATTTTGTTAAAATTTCAAACTTTTCTATGGATTAAAATCCCCTGAGGGCTTACTTAAACAGTAGAATTGCTGTAATGCACAGTTTTTCTTATTCAGTAGGTGAATGCTGTGGCCAGAGGATTAATATCACAGTGAGGTGTTGGGAAGGCCCGTCTACCTAAATCTGCTTTTTCCTTTTTCATGTTCCAAGTGTAAAACATATACAACAGCTTGATGGCTATCCACTCTTTTGTCTTGCTTTTCTAATACAAATGGAAGCTCATATTTGATTTAAAAATTGATTTGTTTTTACACTCAAAGTAAGCATTTGTATTAAATGAAAGAAATCAAAGGGAGATTTCCTCCTCTGAAAATATAGAGGACTACTTATTTTGAATAATTTTCCCACACAAACAAGAAGATATTCTTTCTAGCACAATTTTCATTTCATTTCATATTGATTGATTGATTGATTGATTGAGACAGGGTCTTGCTATGTAGTTCAAAATGGCCTTAAACTCGCTATATAGCCCAGGCTGGCCTTGAACTAACAGCGTTAATTCCATTTCTGTGTTTGTATTGTGTAAGAGAAATCTGCAAGGACAAAAGAAGTGAAATGTAAACACTTGCTAAAGGGTAAATTGCAGACAAAGGACAGTAATAGTCCTACAATGAAAATATTTGTTTGGGTTACTAATTACTGCAAAGAAATACATTACAGATTCTCAGATTATCCTGGAGTATGGCAAAGAAAATAAAGACAATCGGTATGCTGCCAATTTACATAACTGAAGCAGAAGCCAATTAAGTCCTCTGGAGGAAAAGACTAAACAAAGACTTGATGTTCACTTCACGTTAAAATAACAAAGCTTTAACACTGCTGCAAGACATTAAAATTTGCACTGAAATTACTTTTGTATCTAGAAAGTGAAAAAAGACAATAAATTTAAAACTATACAGTGCCATGTCTCTTGGTTTCCTAAGAGTTTCCATTTCAGCATATCCTTCATTCTTCTGTCAAACATCTTAGCTTTTTCCATATCCTTCCTCTTTTGAAGTTCTGAAATTGATTAGAGTTTAGATGTTGCCAGATGTATAATTTTCATAGGGTATAAGCTTTAGTGACTTCATTGCAACCTTTGTTGCACCATAATCATTCCATTGATGTCACAGTTTCCTGTTTGTCCCAAACCTTCATTTAGCATTGTTCTTCCTCCTCGCTGGTATTTTCACTTCAGATGAGTATCATTTCTATAGTACATTCTTTTTTTTTTTTTTTTTGGTGTGTGTGTGTGTGGTGCTGGGGATTGAACCCAGGGCCTTATGTATTGAAAGGCAAGAGTTCTACCACTGAATCACATTCCCAGCCCCTCATTTCTTTTTTTTTCATTTTAAGAAATGAAAGAATGAAAACATATTAACAAACAGACATCCATTTACAAAATAGCATAAGAACAATACAAACAAAACAGAGTTACAGACAAAGTTATAGGAAATTAACAATGGTTGTTGTATTATTTATTGGTATATTCAGAGTGGTTTCTCAAGAAAACAGAGACATACAAGATTGATCAAACAAGTAATCACTAACTGTTCCTTTCTGTAAAGCAATAGAAGACATTAGTACAACTATGTTAGCTATTCTGTATATACATACTTACATAATTTCCCGTTTTTTCCCTTTTCTTTTCCCACACCCCAGTTGCCCTTTTTTTTTGACCATTTTCCTTTTGTTTCATAATGTCTATCATACCTCCTAGTTTTTATTCACTCTTTCAGGTCTTACACTAGTGAGACAATATGATGCTTACACATGCAGTTCTGATTTATGTCACTTATGAGTATGGTCTGTAGTTGTGACCACTTACCTATCAAAGCCTCGAGTTTATCTTTCTTTATAGCTGATTAATATTCCATTACATAAAAGTACCACAATTTTCTTATCCAATCCTCAGTGGATGGACATTTGGGTTGCTTCCACAGTTCAGCAATTACAAATTGCACTGCTATGAACGTAGATGCACATATATCACTGTGAGATGATGCTTTCAGATCTTCTGGGAAAATACCCAGAAGGGGAGTAACAGCCCCTCATTTCTATAGTATAGAACATTTAATGAGTGTTAATATTATGTTATTTGGGATTATATTAGTCTTAGATATAAGGAGACATTCACAAAATCCATTCATCCTATTATCTGCTTTTCCATTTTTCACAATTTAGTTGGTAAATAAAAATTTTTCTGCATGCATGCAGGAATTAGTAAGGAACATAATTTATGTGATTTCTTTTAGGTATAAACTCTAGCACTTTATGGGAACTAGCTCTTTTAAAGATAAAATTTCCTGGATGTTCATCTTTAATTAGAATACTGTCTTAAACCTGGTGTGATGACACATGCCTGTAATCCCCCAGCTCTCAGGAGGCTGAGGCAGGAATACTGCTGGGAGTTTGAGGCCAGCCTAGGTTATCTAGTGAATTCAAGGACAGCTTGAACTGCAAAGTGAGACCCTATCTCAAAAAGATACTTTCTTAACTCAGTCTTCTGGATGCAAATATATCACAAACATTGTGCCTAAAGCAATTAGTGCATTTAGCAATTGTGGAGGGTAAGAATTTGCGATAGCATCTGCTCCTTAGTTTATCAGTAGAAGTCATGTCAATAAGTCCTCACATGATAAAAAGAGCAAATCCTGTTCTCTTATGAAGATATTAATCTCATTTATAAGAAATCCACCCTCATAACATATAATACTACTTACTTCTCAAAAGTCAATCTCTAATGCCATCATAGTCAGATTAAGGATTTTAGCATATCAACTTGGGGGAGGGACAGAGGTGTTCAGGCCATAAAATATATTGTGTGGGATTGGAATTTAATCATGGATTGAATCATTTCCCTAAGAAGCTCTATACTTTTTATTCAGGCTTACCAGAATGTTCTAGCCTTCATTTTCGCCATTGAAGAGATCAACAGGAATCTTCAGCTTTTACCAAACATATCCCTTAGATATGAATTCTACAATTTCCCTTATAGTCATTGGAAAATATTGGAAAGTTTCTTCATTTTGCAAACAAGACAAAATGAGATCCTTAATTATACCTGTGGGAGAGAGAGCAATTCAGTAGCATTACTAACAGGAACAGCATGGGCAACTTCTGCTCCATTTGGAGTCCTGTAAGAACTCTACAAATTTCCATAGGTAAGCATGGCTAGGATGGAGAACCATGTTTCTTTTGCTGCCTCTGTCAGGTTCCTAAAGAAGGTGAAATGAGGAGCCTTGTTTTAGGCATCACTAAAAGAGTATAATATTAAAGGGTGTGACAGGAATTGGTGGGTCTCTCACGTTTTATCTGCAGTGGAGAGAAGAAAGAAGGGAAAGCAAAGAGGTTTCTTGCACTTTAGAGTCTGCTCAGTTACATTCAAGAATAAAACACTTAAGAGAGTGATATAAGTGTACAGATGGGATATATCTTTCTACTG
>NW_004955542.1:4063-5927 GCF_000276665.1 Chinchilla lanigera | reverse complement strand
GTTTCTTGCACTTTAGAGTCTGCTCAGTTACATTCAAGAATAAAACACTTAAGAGAGTGATATAAGTGTACAGATGGGATATATCTTTCTACTGCTTCCAGCTGTTGCTTAATATCCTTCAGGCATAAGATTGTGTTTTATGTCAACTCTTCACATTGCTGCCAACTTTCTTTCCTCCTTCTAGCTTACTTTTGGCTCTTTTGATCATATGCTGATTGAAAAAGGCCAATTTCTTTCTATCAGATGGTCCCAAAGGACACACCTCTGGTCCTTGGCATGGTCTCCTTGATGCTTCATTTCAGCTGGAACTGGGTGGGGCTGGTCACTGCAGAGGGTTAGAAACATCTTTTGTTTCTCTCAGATGTGAGAAGAGAAATGGACAGGAAGAGTCTGTGTAGCATTTGTGAAAATGATATCAACTGCTCTTTTGTCATATCTCTCAGATGCAAAGCTGCATGATTTTCTGACCAGGGAAACAGCACCAGCAAGTGTGGTTATCATTTATTATGACACTTATAGTCTAAATGAAGAAAACTATCATTTATATAGCACTACATTTAGTGACATGGAGAGTCTGGGTCACAAACTCACAATGGCATGATGTGGCTAGGAGAAGTTTCATATTTGACTCATTCCATGGGACTCTCATTTTTTCAAACCATCAGGAGGAGATTGCTGGGTTTAAAAGTTTATTCCGACTGCTAACTCTTCCACCCAGAAGACATTTTCCTTGCACTGTATTGGTTCCAGAATTTCCATTGCTCATTATCTGATTCTGATTGTACTTTGAGAAACTGTCCACCAAATGCCTCTTTGGAATGGCTGCCTGGGAATCATTTTGACATGGCCATGAGTGGTGGGAGTTACAAGATCTACAGTGCTGTGTGTTACGATTTGTGTCTAGATGTACCCCACAAAAACCTCTTGTGGTCATAGGGCTTCAGAGGTGGCTGAATTTAGAGTGTGTTATGCTGAGATTATGCCTTGTTGCGTTCACAGAAGCCTGTCAGGTAGTCTTTTGTCATTCATTATAACTAATAAATCACTCCACTAATTGGTTTGGTGTAGCCTGGGGTAGGATTAAGGGTGTGAATGCTACACCTGCCCTAAGGTGGGTAGCCTGCATACAGTATAAAGGACAGACAGAGTCTTGTTTCCCCACTTGTTGCTTTTGCTGTCTTCTGCCACCATGAACTATTGTCCCTCTGTCATGTGCCACCTTGCCTTGGAGCCAGCCAATTATGGACTGAAACTTCTACAAACCATGAGCCAAACGAATCTTTTCTTCTTTAACTTTTGGTGTTGAGTCTTTTTTCTCAGCAATGAGAGAAACTAACCAAGAACTATGTATGCTGTGGCCCATGCCCCGCAATGAGAAGCTTCTTTGACAAATGCAAATGCAACCTTTGAGAAATGGGGAAGAAATGATATTTTCCCCCTGGAAGAAGTAGTGAAAAAGGAGAAATATTGAACTTGGACTGATGCAATTCAAATCTTTCACTAGTTATGGAAGAGTGTTTGAAGTGCCCATACCATCAGTGTGCTGATGCTCAACAAAAGCACTGCCTGAAAAAGATCTGTGACATTTCTGGTTTATGAAGACCCTTTAGGAAAGGCTCTGCATCTCATTATTCTCACAGGATGGGCTGCTGAGGGCTTGCTCACTTGCCTGAGGTCCCCAGAGCTCCTGGTGGACTTTACTCTCAGGCTTCAGTAAGTTCTCCATAGCCCATATCATTTTTTTTTTATTTTAAAGATAAAAGGGGGGAAACATTAACAGACATACAACATTTTACAACATATCACAAGCACAGTACAGACAATACAGAGTTACAAACAAAGTGGTAGGGAATTAACAATGGTT
>NW_004955542.1:0-3923 GCF_000276665.1 Chinchilla lanigera | reverse complement strand
CATACAAAATTTCTCCTTCGTTCCCTTCTCTTTTCCCACATCCCAGTTGTCCATAGACCATATCATGGGAATCCAGATACACCTGAACCACAGCTAGGGAATAGCAGAAGTTGATTCGAAGCACAGCCTTACTTCTCTGCTAGGACTGTATAGAAACCTACTTGTGAACCTGCTAACACTTTGCCCACCCAAATACTTTTGCAGGAGTCTCTAGGGTTCTTGGGAACCATGGAATGATGTTGGAGATGCTCTCTACACTAAGTTACAACCTCAGTCTCCCAGGCCACGCTCCTACTATGTCCTCCATTTTGAGCTCTGTTCCTCCCTTCAGTGTCTCAGTCTTGGGATCCCAGGCCACTCCCCTGCCACAGCCTTTGCTGCAGCATTTGTGCCACTCACTCCAGTGGAGCTCAGCTTCGAGCTCCCAGGCTATGCCTGTGCCATGGCCTCTGCAGGCCTTGAACTTCCTTCTCAGGAGGATCTCAGCCTCAAGCTCTTAGGCCGAGTGCTTGCCACAGACTCCACAGGAAGCTCCACTCCTTTCTTCTCTCTTGTCATTGGCATTCAAAGCTCCTGTAATGTAGCAGTTCTTCTGGTCTCTCTCTGGCCAGGAACTTTGGAGCATTTGGATATTTCGAAGCAGACAACTCCAGCTAGAGTTGAACATGATCTCCCTCTCCCTTTCTCTCTCTCCCTGTTTCTTTTTCTCTCCTGGATTTTGTCACAGTCTAGTCCCCAGTTGTTTTCTGGCTTTTCCCAAGGTTTTTGTGCCACATTATACCCAGTACCAGAGGAAACAAAAGCTTCAACCAGGACCCATTCAGACTTTTGCCGACTGTGCTTGCCTCCTCTGTCTCTGCCTCTCTCCACTGAGTTTCTCTCCGGGTCATAGTTGCTTCAGTGTTCCATGCTGGGGAGATAAAAGCCCGCTCATAGATCATCTGATCTGATAGTCCTGGCTTCTGTCTGGGCCAGAGAACTGCGTGCTTCTCTCTGGCTCCTGATCTCCACAGTTCCTGGGGTCAGAGAGACACTTGCATAAATATTGTAGTCTCTGAGTTCCTACAGCTCAGTGGAATTACCACTTGGTGTAGTGGAATTGAGGCTGGTAGTAACTAGATTTGGTGCCCAGTGTAAACTGTCAGCAGAGGTTTCTTTCCCTGAAGGATTTTGTGCATTTCACAACATGGCAGTCACCAAGCCCGTACTGTGCTTAGCACTGTCATGTAGTGGCAAACCTTGGTTTTTATTCTAACTTCTCTATTTTTATAGTTTGCCTGTTTATTCTCTTGTCTGGTTTGTACTTTTGTAGGAGTTCTTGCTACTACTCTATGTAGCAGAGTAGAAGGTTTGCTCCAGGTGGGCCTGCTTAGCTACCAGCTCTACCAGCTGCTGTCTGCCACTCACTGTCTGTAAGCTTTTCAACCCAGACAGTATCTTCATGAAGAGTACAAATTCTTCACCAGTCACATCTTCTAGGACCTTTTTGGATTCAGTTAGTATAATTTCTTATACTTCCGTTTCTAAGACTTCATCTGGTAAAGTCTTAAGTTTTAAAGGAAGGAATTTAACTGCATGTTCTCTAACAATATCCTGTCCTTGAAGTATCAGGCTAAACAATCTGCCTAAAGTTCCGTTTGCATCCATCTTAAATATACTTAACAGGGCATTGTTCACTAAGTTAAATTCTGCAGAGTTATCTGCCTGCAAAAGTTGGATTAGTGTATCTGCCACTCAGGGAAGGTTTTCTCCAGTGGCAAATTGAGGCAGCTTTTTAATTGCTTGGGGTTGAATTGATACATCTTCATCTTCACAGAGGTCTAACTGCATTGATAGCAGAATCCACCAATTCAGGAAAATGCTTGAAGAATTTAGGAAGAAATTGAGCTGCTAATCTTTTTTCCTTGGTACCACTTTTTTAAAAATTTTTTTTGTTTTTTTTTTGTTTTTTTTTTTCCATTACTAGGAATCGAACTTATGACCCGTGCTTGCCAGGCAAGCGCTGTGCCACTGAGCTAAATCCCCAGCCCCTCTTGGTACCACCTTTGACACCATCCAGTATCACTTGATAGGCATCTTTGTGCTGGCTTGCTTGATCCGTGGCATCAGCTAGGATGCCATAGTTGTGGTAAAGCTCCTCCACCGTTGGCATGGTGAGCGCTAAGCCCCGACCCAGTCCTGCTGTTGAAGCTGTCGCCGGCGCCTCTGCCACCTCAGAACTTCTCCAAGTCGAAGACCCGCAGTATTTCATGTCCAAATTAAGGATACTTTAGAGATGTCTGTTTTTATTGGTGATGGTAGGATTTAGACTTATGGACTCATATGTACTAGGCAAGTGCTTTACCACTGAGTCACATGCCAGCTTTAGAAATACCCTAATTTAATCTCCTTCTCCAATATTGTTCCAGACTTCTCTCTTTTTTTACTACAGTAAACCTATCTGCTAACGCAAGTAGTGTGTTCTGTCCTCTTTTCTATGATCATTAAATGACAGTTTCATGTATTTAGCTAAATGTTAGTGTCTTTCATAGACCTAATATGTCATTCATACACTGACTATAATTCAAAAGATAGTAGATCATTATGTAATTTTGATAAGCTATGGGCTGGACCCCAGCCATGTAGGCCCCTGGGAGGCGGGCCACCTGTGCCCTGGAAGCCGCGTGGTGGGGAGCCCTGGCCTTTGGGCTGGACCCCAGCCATGCAGGCGCCCGGGAGGCGGGATGCCTGCGCCTGGGAAGCTGCACAGCGGGGAGCTCCAGCCTTTGGGTGGAACCCCGGCCATGCAGGTGCCCGGGAGGTGGGCAGCCAGTGTCCAGGAAGCCATGCAGTGGTGCACACTGGTACGTGCCGGCCCTCAAACCAACCACTGCCATGCAGTCGAGAACTATCATGGCCCTGTGAAGCAATGACACAATTGGCCCTCCATGCACCAGCCATGGAGGCCTGCCCAGGGACATGTGTGAATCATCCTGACGTGGAGAATCCCTTGGGAATACATGCCACATAGTGGGTCACTCTTGCCCCTGCTGTTGAGAACCAAAAATGTCCAGAGTCAGTGGAGGAGCAGCTGCTGAACAAGGACTTGGAGAACATGAGAATACAGACTACAGCTGAAGACTCAGAGGTGTGGTTGACCAGGGTCACCAGAGCTGTTTGGAAGCTATAAACCAGGAGAACCTTGTGCAATACCTGGGGAGACCCCCTGGAAGCCATTCTTCCCCTAACAGTACAGGCTGCGGTGGAGGAGTGTGTGGAGCTCCGGAGAGGTCTGCACCAAGATTCCTGCTGCCTGTGCTGATGGTTGGGGAGAGGACACTAAGTGGTTGCAGGGTCCCAATGCACTGGGAGGCTGGAAAGAAAAAGCTACAAAAAATGGCTTTTGCCCCAGATGGCTCATTTGAGATGTTAGTAAGGATTGCCTCCTCAGTATTCTATAGTCATGACGAGGAGGAGGCCAAAGAGAGAAAACAAAGAGACCAAGAAAAAGCAGCTGCTTTTCCTGCAGCATCAAGAGAAACCGACCCTAAGTCTGATTCTTGGAGCCCCAAGAGAACTCAATGACTACATTCATCTGCTACCACTGTTAAAAGCCAGGCCACCTCAAAAGGAACTGCCCTAAGAAGCCCCCTGGGCCATGCTCTGAATGCAAAGGTGACCACTGGAGATCAGTCTGCCCTCTGAAGCGGAGGCCCCAGGGCTCAGACCCATGCTACCAGTTAGTCTAAGAGGAATAAGGGGGCCCAGGGCATATTCTGCCTTCTCCCTCTGGCCAGACTGTCATCTCCATGGAGGAGCCCTGGGTAATCATGACTATAGAGGAAAAAGAAAACAGCCTGTTGCTAGACACAGGTGCAAGTCTCTCGGTCCTTCTTTTCTTTTTTTTGGTTTTTTTCCGGTACTGGGAATTGAACTTTCAACCT
>NW_004955541.1:3472606-3496737 GCF_000276665.1 Chinchilla lanigera | reverse complement strand
TTTTTTTTTTTTTGTACCGGGAACCAAACCCACAACCTTGAGCTTACCTGACAGGTGTGGTGCCACTGAGCTATATCGTCTGCCCTCTGACTTTTCCTGTCTTGCTAAGAACTTCTCTCAAAATTTTGCTACTCTCTGGGTCTCCCCGAGCACATATACTTCCTCTTAGCGCTTAGGGACTCACCCGGCCCTGCCCCCAGGCCCGGCCCCAGCCAGCCCGGCCAACCGAGGCGTGGTCACACACGTGTCCCCAGGGCACTGGGGCGGGGCGGAGCGGGGCGGGGCCACGGTAACCTCTCAGCAGGGACTGCCACAGCCGCTGACACCCCAGATACCTAGGCTTCGGGTAAGGGGATAGGCCTTACCCTTAGGGTTCCTGTGCCCTATTACCTGAGGGTTAAGCTGTGACGGGACCCCCGACCAGGGATACAGAGGGAGGGCTGGCTGGACAGCAGGGCCACTGACAGGCCAGAGCGGATGGGCGGGGGAGTGCTGTTTACAAGCCTGGCGCTTCCTCCTCCTGCCGACTGCTTCCAGTCCCCTTGGACCCTGCTTGTGCCCTGGCAGCTGGGCTGTGGACCCTCATCGCAGCAGTGTGGGCAGAGAGAGGGTGGGGGTCTGTGCTCAGCCCCAGGCACTCACCCTGTCCCTTCCCTGGGTTAGGACGGTGGCATGGAGCCCAGGAGCAGCCCGCTGACCACACATGTGCTGGACACCACCTCAGGGCTCCCAGCCCGGGGCCTCTGCCTCTGTTTGTCCCGGCTAGAGGACCCAGACCAGCAGTGGACAGTGCTGAGGGAAAGGTAGGAGGCACTGGGGCAGGGAGGGAAACCTCAGCATTTGCTCCCTGAGCAGGGCCCTTCCTCTCCCCAAGGGACACTAAGGGTGGAGCGCAGGCTGCCTGCTGCACACTGTCCCCCAGGCCTGGTTCACAGTCTGACTCCTTCCTACTAACTCTGAGCCGGTTTCCTCAAGTGAAAACGGATGAGCAGTCACCATTTCAGATGTGCACAAAGGCCCAAGGTTTGAGGGTGCAGCTCAGTCCCTCCCCACTCAGCCTTCACAAAAGCTGGAGGCCAGAGCCCAGGTCCCACCTCCAGGCAGCAGGGGGCCAAAGAGACCCATTTGCACCCTTGCCCTGCACTTGTGCCTCCCAGGCCCTCTCATCACAGTGGAGCACCTGATCAAAATGACAAGGGTTTTCCCGGAGGTGACAGATCATAACCGCTCAGGACCCTGGACAAGGGATCAGTCTGCCCCCCCCTCCCCCCACTTGGCCCCTCAACGCAGTGGGCAACAGGCAGCCATATAGATGGGGCCTGGGTAGTTACTGACCAAGAAGCCAGTCACAATAGACTATATGAAAAATACAGGTTGCCAGCCATGGGGGCATACACCTGTAATCCCAGCCCTCAGGAGGCTGAAGCAGGAGGATCATTGCGAGTTCGGGACCAACCTGGACTACAAAGTGAGCTCAAGGCCAGCCTGAACTGCATAGTGGCACCCTGTCTCAGAAAAACAAAAGAAAGAAGAAAGAAAGAAAGAGAGAGAGAGAAAGAAAGAAAAAGAAAATTAAGAAAGAAAGAAAGAGAGAGAAAAGAAAGATGCAGGTTAGGGTTAGCTGGACATGGTGGCACACACCTGTAATACCAGCACTCAGGGGGCTGAAGCAGGACAATTGCTTTAAGTTCAAGGCCAGCCTGAACTACATAACCAGACTCTCAAAAAATAAAAAAGCAGGTTATAAAACAGCAGAATTCATATAATCTATTTTTGTTTTCTACAAAAGTTTCTAATTAAACATACTTAAACATCAAGAAAAATCTACAAAAGTATATTGCCAAATATAGGGATTATTGCTCAGAGGGTACTGTGAAAGACACTTTCCCCGCGGGCTCTTCTGGATTGTGACTTTCTAAATAGGCAGGGCAGCAGTGTCCCTGAACACGCCCCCACCTCTGCGACCCATCTGCATCAGGCCGTGGGGGTGTCAGGGCCTCCAGGGTGCACACTACGGGGAGGGGCAGGCCAGTTCTTCCTCCCTTCTTTGCAGTCTTGTCTTCTCCCCAGCCACACAGATGCGGATGGCCGCTGCCCTGGCCTTCTGAGGCCTGGCCAGATGAAGCCAGGCACCTACAAGCTGTCATTCGACACTGAGGGGTACTGGAAGAAGATGGGGCAAGAGAGCTTCTACCCATACATAGAGGTGAGGGCTACCGATGCGGGGGAGGCTCCTGACACTGGCTGCCGGTTAGGTCCTGCAGGCCAGGCCTCACCCAGGCCGTGGGCAGACTGGTCCTACCTCTTCTTGGGTAGTGGCAGGCAGGTGAGCTCATCTGTTTTGAGCTCTCAGAAGAAAGGCATCCAGGGACCAGAGGCATCACTGGCCATCATGATGACATGTCCATGCCAGAGCTGCCCCTGGGTTAGCCTTTGGAAGCAGCCAGCCCAAGGGTGACTCACCCTCCTTTGTAGAGAGGTTTTCATCTCCGCCCAGACTGCAGCTCACTGAGCCTTCCCTACTGCCTCCCGTCACCTGGAGCTACCATCAAAGAACCTGGCCTTTTTCACATCCAGCAGGCCTGGGACTACAGCCTCCCTGGCGCTGTCTCCCGGGAGGCATGATGATCCCTCAGCCCCTAGGAGGGGTCCTGTCCCCCATCAAGCTCTTTGCTGACTCCATCCTACAGTCTGGGCTGCTAACACTCCCAGGAAGTACTGGGGCACAGCTTGGGTGCTGTAATCTCTCGCTGTTTTCCAATGCCATCTCTGCTTCTCCCAGGTTGTCTTCACCATCACAAATGAGACTCAGAAGTTCCACGTGCCCCTGCTGCTAAGCCCATGGTCCTACACCACCTACCGAGGAAGCTAGAGCCGACCAGGGAAGGCCATCTGCCCCACACGCAGTCTGGCCTAGCCCGCCCTGCCCTCAACAGAGTGGACTCCCCCCATCGTGGAGCACTGGGGTCACCAGCTTCCTGGAGGAGGTCCTCCCTGGCCCCTTGGAGTTTCTTGGCATGACCCAAGTGTCAATAAAGTCAGTGCTGGCATCTGCAAAGCTGCTCCTGGTGTTGGGCCAGGAACAATGCACTGCCCTGGACCAGAGTGACCAGGGGCCCTCTGAGAAGCCACTAAAGTCAGGAGCAGCCTGGGAGGAGTGGCCATAGCATAGGTCAGACACAAACCAAGGAGGGGCCAACCGTGATGCCCAGGGTGAGGTTCTGCAGACAGGTCTCCTCCACAGAAGCAGGCAAGAGAAAAACAAGCAAACCACGGAAAACTTCATTTGCTGATGATGAGCTCTAAAAAACAAAAACTTGCTGTCCTTGGTGGAAAAGGGTTATCAGCTGGACTATCAGCCAGGGTTATCAGCCAGGCAGGCTCTGCAGCACGCGACAGTCTGGCAGCTACGTTGGTGTAGCCACGAGTCCCGCAGGGCCCTGGCCCAGCGTCTGCCCGATCACAGCTGTCTCCAGAGGCTTGAAGCCCACATTGTCCAAGGGGATCCCGAAGGCTAGCAGCTTTGCCTCGTACGTGCGCAGCAGGTCATTATGGGCCTGTGGGGACAGGGCAGAGTCAGTGAGGAAGGAATCCACCTGGCCTGACACTGAGGCCAACATGTTCTGGCTCATGCAGAGCGAAGTTCCCGTCCATGGAGTGGGAGGGGTGGGTTGGAGCCAGCAGCGTGGTGTAAAAGAACAAAGCCAACATTTGTTAGTGGTTACCCATGTGCAGGCCCAGTGCTAACACCTGTACGAATGTGTATGAATTTGGGTGCTGAGGCCTAGGGTCCTGGCTCCTCCCTGGGCGTTTATCAGGGAGGCTCACTGCCCCTTCCCTAGCCCTGGTAGGCAGAGTACCCTCTGATGTCCCAGCAACTCTATCTTCACAGGTACAGGGCTGCCTGAGGGTGAGGTCATGCACACCAACCCAAAGAGACAAGGCCTGGGCAACAGCACTGGTGGGGCCAGCAGCAAGTGCCGTCTTAGCCACCATGCCAGGGGCTCCCTCCCCACCCCCACCGGAAATGCACATTCTCACAAAGGCCAGTTTCACTGGGTGTCTATAAAGGTTTCATGAACCGAGCAACCTGAGAGGGGCTTGTGGCAGGGCCTGACTCAGAGCAGTGCTCGAAGAGCTAGTTATCCTCCAGATGGTCAAAAAAGAGCCCGGGGCTCAGAACTAGCGTGAGCAGCATCGGGCTCCAGACAAAACTGGGGGACCCTTCTCTGGGGTCCAGATTCCCCCAGACTCAGATGAAAGTCACGGCTATCACCTGAAAAACTGCACATATAGCAAATGGCCCTCATTTTGTGCAGAAAAGTATCACCATCTAAGAAAAAGGGAGATGGGAAGACAGGAAGCTAGGGCCAGCCTGCAGCTTAGGGAAGGCTGAGGGACACAGTGATTGGCACCATGGAGCCTGGGAGCTATGGCAAGCACTGTCTGCATCCAGAGCTTCTGAGGTGCTGGGACCTCAAAAATGCAGGGCCTTGCAGATGCCAGGCAAGTGTTGTACCACTGAGCTACATCCCACAGTGTAATACTGTAATCCTAGCTACGTGGGAGATTGGGCCAGGAGGATCACAAGTTTTGGGGCAACTTACATTTTGTCTCAGAATTTTAAATTTTTTTAAAAAGGGCATGGAATGTAGTTCAGTTGTAGAGTGTCTCTGGGTTCAACCCCCAGCACTGCATTAAGAAAAACAGATGACAGGAATGTCTGAACACAGCCTCAAACACCAGTCCAAGGATGCAGTGTCCATCCACAGGAAAGGTGCCACTGGGTCACACTGTGGGATAGCTGCTCTCGGTAAAGCCTCCATGGCTCAGCACTGCAGAGCAAGGAGGAAGACCGTCTGGGACAGCTCAGGGCACAGCCCCACTCAGACACCAGGCAGACTCCAGATCGTGTGCCAGGCTGAGTGACTCTGGGGCTGCATGGCAGCCCAAAGACCACCGCAGGTAGGATGCAACAGGCTGAAGCTGAGCGCAAAGCTACAGCCATACCTTGCAGACCCGTGCCAGCTCATACTGCAGGTCCTTGATGGTGGTGTTCTTCGATTCCAAAACGTCCTACAGAGAGAGGAGGGGCAGCTTTGAGTCTTGCCTTTTGGCTAAGGCAGACAGGGTGGCTGGGGGTCTGGGGTCTCCCTTGGGGGTCCAAAGAAGCCCAGGGAATAATGGGCAGGCTCAACCCATACATCTGTTCACACAGGTGTGTCAGCCAGTAAAGGTCTCCCAGAGCCAACAGAAAAGGGCAGGCAGAGAGGGGAAACCAGAATGCACACTGTGCTGCTGCACCTCCACAGGGAGAAGTGGTCTGGGCCATAAGAAAGGACAGTGCAGCAGAGAGGGGCAGAGGGCCCGGACCTCCCAGGAGAGCACACTCATCACTAAACGCCACCCCGGGAACCATGTGACTACATTATCCCAATGTTCTTTTTATCTGAAAAGAAGCAGTCTGTAACTTTTAAAACTTTACCATGTTGCAGAGCATGGTGGCAGAGCCTATAATCCTAGCACTTGAGAGGCTGAGGCAGGGAGATTGCCATGAGTTTAAGGCTAGCCTGGGCCGCATAGTGAACTCAAGGCCAGCCTAAACTACAAAGTGAGACCTTGTCTCCAGAAAAACCAAATAAATAAATGAAACTTCACCACGCTGGCCCCAGTGTCATGGGCGAGTCTACATGGTTCAGCCTCTGGGATGCTTCCACCTTGTGAGGCTGCCAGGGCTCCTGTCTGAGGGGTGCTGCAGGAGCCAGACTGAGGACTGACACCAGGCCCGGCCCAGCTCCAGGGCCCAGAGAAGCCCCTCAACCCTCACCTGGCCAGCTTGAGAAGTGTCCCCAGGGGAGGACACTGTCACTTCCCTGCAAGGGTCCTTGCCCATAAATCAAGGCAGCAATAGCCAGGGCAGGACGGACTGACCGACAACCAGCCCAGACCCACGGCAACAGTGTGCCTGTGACTGAATCCCAGCCCCTTGGCAGGGTGGGGTCGGCCCGCCCTCCCGAGGAGCGCGGTGGCCCCTCCACTTTCTAACAGCACGACCTCACTCTCTACCTGCTTAGGATGAAGGCCCACAAGGAAAAGGACAGAGCCAAGCTGCCAATCCCAGGCCCCATGACTGCTGCCCCACCCTAGGCCCAAGATCTGTCCGTAAGTAACACTGGGCATCCTGGCTGGAAACACAGCGGTGTCACCTGGGACCCTCCCAGCCTGCTCAGCAGGGACAAGTCCTATTGGGTTGGCTTGTGACAGCTTGGGCCCACTGCTCCTTTCGCCCTGTGCTGGGTCTCCATCTAACGCAGAGGGGGCTCTCTCGCATCCACTCCTCTGTCCTGAACTTTCCATGACTCCCAACTGGCCTTGTACCTGGGATACAGAAGACAGGCCCTCTGCAATAGCCTTCTGCCCTGCACCCCCAGGCCTGGGTGTTCCCCAAGGTCAGAGAGGGGTTCTCAGGATATCTGGTGCTGTAGGCCTCAGCCAGGATGGGAAACCGGCAGAGTGGACAGCAGAGGGCAAGCCAGGCTAGAATGTTGTAGAGATTCAGTGACTGGACATAAACTAACCCTTTCGGCCTGCAGGCTCAGTGAGCAGAAGAGATTTACATTCAGCTGAACTATGCTGACAAATCACCCTGGAAACACTGCCTGTGCCCCATCGCACCCTCCCCTCCACAGCCCTGAGACAACAGGGCCAACAGATCAAGGACTGAAACCTCAAAAATCCTCAACAAAAATAAATCTTTCTTCCTTTAAAGAAAAAAAAAAAAAAAAAAAAAGACAGAAATCCTGCCTGTGGAACTCAGTAAAAACCCCTCTGCAGACAACAGGAAGCCTTAAGCTGCGGGCCCATGTCTGCCTCTGTGGCCAGCACAGCACAAGCAGCAGAGACAGACAGATATCCTCCTGCCAGAAGGGTCCCTCCTGGGACAAGCTGGCCTGATGGGACTTTAGGACCAGGTATTTCCAACCTGAGAGTGGCAGGCATGTCTAGGAGTCAGCACTGTCTGGCTCCAGGGGCCCTAGGAAGCCACACCCAGGCTACTGGACAGCAGCCACAGGCCTGGCAGCCACCAGTCACCCCAGCTGGCTGAGATTCCAGTGTCAGCCAAAGAGCTGACACACACTTTGTCACCTGTTTTTTCTGAAACTCTCCAGCACGGGGCAGAGCACAGGGACACAGTCCAGCGCCAGAAGCTCAACAAGCTAGTGACAGATGAGCTGTGAGATTGTATCCCAGGCTGCAGCTTCCCAATGCTTCAGCTGACCGAGTATGTCTGTCTCCCCAGGTGGCCAGTGGGGCCAAGACCGCCTCTGCTTTATTTACTGCTGTCCCCACCCAGGCCCAGAACTCTTCTAGCTGAGCATTGCCACACAGAGGAGCACATGCCTGGGCTCTGGACAGACCTCTCTCTCCATGGCACCCACAAATGCAGCAAGGACTCTGAGCCACCAGGGTGCCCACACCCTAACCCATCCCCCTAGGAACTGTCCCTGCCCCAAGCCAATGCATCTTGGGGGCTTCCAGGTGCCACCACCATCCCTGGCCTTGCTAGGCCTGGCCAGTGGCCGAGGAGCTCAGACCCAGAGTTCTGAGAGCCGCTTTTCCACACCCAGTCCATCCATGCCCAACCCTCAAGCCACTCTGGATAGCTGGAGAGCAGAGGCTTAAGGTCTAAAGGCTAAAGTAGGGCTGGGAAACCCAGGAGTACTCCGCAGCACCAAGAGAGGAAACTGCAGTGCACATGGCCTGCAGGACCCGCCAATCCCAGGCCCTCATGGGGAATAGAGAGCCCCTGTGCCTTCGCAGGTGCCGCAGGACAGGAGCCCACCCTGCATCTACCTCAAGCTTGCGAGACACAAGTGTCAGCGCAGCAGGGTCCAGGTTGGAAGCTGCCAGCACTTCATTGAACTGCACCTCCCTCTTCTCCACAGCAGCACTCAGCGCCTGCAGCTTGCGTTCCAGCAGCAGATTTTTAAAGCCGGTCTTCTGTTGCACCTCCTGGATGGCTGCCATGAATTTCCGGTACAGCTCATCCCGCTCCTGCTGCACCTGCAGGATGAGGCTGGAGTGAGTGACAAGGCCCCTCAACTGGAGATGTCTCCCTGGAGAGAAGCCACCTCCTGCCTCTTGTCCTGCTCAAGGCACACTGCTTCTGTGGACCTGGGAGGCACCTGGCCTTCTCAGAACAGGCCACAAGCTCCTGCCTTACAAAAGATGCATGAATCAAGAAGCAAACAGCGCAATTTCTAACCCAGAGACCACCCAGATCCCACAGCCTCACCTTGATGAAGCGCTGCTCCAGCACCTCATGTTCCCACTGCAGGTCCTTCAGTTCCTTCTCAGTAACCTTCAGGCGTGCTTTTGTGCTCTGGGGAGGAAATGGGATGGGGGCCAGGAAGCTCTCAGAGCTCAAATATGGGCTCCTGGGAGATGGCAAGACTAGAGGTACTCTCTAGGAGCAATGCATGCCGGGTAGCACGACGCAGAGAACGAGTCCTTGTCTCCTGCAGCACCGCCATGTGGCTGCCCCAGAGCAGTCCCAAGAGCAGAGAACCTGCCTCCCTGCCTCTCTCTTCCTGGCCTCAGGGCTGAGGCTGGCCAGGGCCTGGATGTCACCTGTGTGCTTCTCCCTGAGCCCGGGAAAGGAACTCAACAGGAAACTCACCACCAGGATCTGTTTGTCCCTTTCGTAGTTTCCAAGCTTCTTCTGCATCTCAGCCATCTCCTCCCTGGCCTTCTGGAGGGGCTCTGCCAGGCGCCTGTTCTGTGACGACACCTCCGCCATCTCCCGCTCAAGGTGCTCCTCCTTCTTGCGCATATCCTCCATCTGTTCCTGTGGTGCAGTGGGGTACAGAGGGGTTGGGGCCTGAGACAGGCAGGTCCCACCAGCCTCACCCACACTAGAACCTAGGCTTGCTTTGTGTGTGAACACATTTTTGTGTTTTTGGTACTGGGACTGAATCCAGGGCCTTCACACTAACCTATATCCTCAGCCCCCCTCCTCTTTTTAATTTTGAGGTAGGGTCCCATTAAGTCACTGAGTTGCTCGGGTTGGGATCAAATTTTCCATCCTCCTGCCTTAGCCTCCCAGAGTGCTGAGAATATGGTGTGTAACATCAGGCCCAGCATGTTTTTGTAGTCTTACCTTATTCTGAATTTTCTAGGACGCAGCAAACTGAGAGACTGTGCTCTCTTCAGAATCCCATTAAGGTCATTCTCTACTGCAGACAACGCTGCGCTGCCAGCATCCAAGGGACAGTGATAACTGACCACTCCGGCTGCAGTGGGCACATTGAGATGCCTCCCGCATCTCTGCCTAGGTGCTTCTGGTCAGAATCCCCTCAGTACTGTGCCTCCCCTCACACTCCCCACACTGACAGAAGCATCCGACCGCAGCTATGGGTGCAGACAGCTCCCAACTGGGGCAGCACAGGGGAACCATCCCTATTTTCATAGAAGGGCTGTGAGGCCTAGTGGGGCTGAGAGCTGGGTCTGTGTCCCCCAGGCTCTGCAGCCCATGTCAGGACAGCCACGCTGGTCTCCCAGAGCCCGTGTCAGCACCTTGAGCGAGTTGATGAGGGCCAGGTTGTTGAGTGTGATGTCGTTGTAGTAGTTCTTGATGTCGGTGAAGGCCTCTTCATGGCGCTGCATCAGTGTGTTGATCTGGCCATTCTTCCTCTCCTCCACTTCATGGATCTCAGTCTTTCTTCGCAGATCAAGCTCGTCCCTCAGCACCTTCATCTTCTTATCATACTTGGTCTCAATTTCTGAAAGGTGGCCGCACACAGAGCAGCTCAGCAGAGGAGGCACAAGTGACAGTGACTCCAAGCACAGAGGTACTCTACACAGAGCCTGGGAGCAACCACTGTGGCCAGAACGAAGGCTGCTCTGCCAGGACCAGCTGGGCTGAGGAAGAGTTCTTCCTGTGCTGCTCACAGATGACACACTTGCCCGCTGGACCACTGTCCTCCCTTGTTTGCCAGTGACGAGCACAGCACTGGATGCCTGCATGGGGCTCCCCTGTTGGCTGTCAGCTAAGCCCAGCGGTACCAGCCAAGGCCAGGCAGCTGTCCAGCCACAGGCAACAGCACCTGACTGGGGAACCAGACAGACTGAGACAGCCTTCTCCGGCCAGGAGCCAGGACTATTCCAAGAATGTTACACACAAGATGGAAGAGCCACTGCCCGCTCTCAACTCCTGACGCTAGACAGCAGTGAGGAAGTATGTGACATTCATAGCCTCTGGAACTGGCATGGGAATAGGTCACTTTGGGATTCCAAGTGGCCCACTGGCCTGAGGAACTTCCTCATTCTCTCTCAGCACCTGGGCTGTTTCATTTTGGCTGTGCACTGCGTTAACAGGTGTTCACGCAATTGCTTTCTGATAAGGGATCCCCACACTGTGCTACACAGTGTGCACGTGAGAGACTGACCTCGAACTTGCCTCTCAAAGTCATTCCGCATCTTGGTGATCTCCTCGGCGTGTTTCTGGACAGGCAAGAGGAGGAAGTTACTAGATACCACTCCCTTCAGGATGACCCTGTCCCTCACCCCTATCGTCCCTGTGAAGATACCAGCTCTGTGAACTTGTGCTCTTGCTGCTGGTTGCTGGGTTTCTCTCTCCTTTCATCTCTGAGCTCACAAAATGTGCCCAGAAGAACAGTATTGGTCACCTCCCCGCACACAGCTCACATCCCTCCCAAGGTTCTGAGTCCAAGAGACCTTCACACACGTGAGCCCCAGGCCAGAGGGCAGCAGCCGTGTCTACAGAGGCTACAGGCTCTCTCCACAGCCTCTTGCAAACCCACTTCATTGCCACTTAGGGCAGCATTCAAAATTTCTTTTAATCAACAATTATTACATGTTAAAATTTTGAACAAAAAAAATTAAATTATGTTACCCAAAGGAATGAATACTGAGCACGTAACAGCCCCACACCAGGCTTCGGATTCCTTAATTAATTTGAAATCAGCTATTCAGTGCGTCTCGGGACAACCAGATCACTCTGGAGGGCCCAGCCATCAGCAACCCCATGGTCCCCCACAGTGGGGCTGCCACTAGGTATCTTCCGGTGTCTGTTGGACTAGGTAGCTCCCAGGCATGAAGCCCACGTTCTGTTTCTCAACCCAGCAGCCCAGCCACTCAGGGGCTCTCCAGGCCATGCATCCAGCCATCCGGGCATCTTGTTCCTCCGGCCTCGCCACCAGCCCGTCCCTCTCCCTGGGCTGGCCTCCTTGAGTCTGGCCACCTAGCTCCATCCGGACTGTCCTTTGCCCAAATGTCACCTCAGTGAGGCAATCTTGGAACTCCTGCAGAAACCTGCAGCCTTTTCCCCCCGTCAGCTCCCAGCCCACCTCTCTGTTCCTCCTTTATGCTCATCCCCCTTGTGATACCGCAGGCACCGGATAGGCTGTTCTGTCTCAAGTGCCTTTTCTGTAGGGAGGCAGCCTGTCATGGGTCCTGTCAGCCCAACACTCAGCAAATGAGTTTCAGGCTCCACTTGGAAACTGCCAGCCTCTCTCAAGAGGGACCAATCCCAGCTCCAAGCAAGCCAGGTCCTCATGCGCCCCAACCACATGACAGTTCCTGCAGGGCCGAGGCCAAGTCACAGGACATCTGCAGGCTGGCTTTTCCACCAGTGTCTGACCCATTCCCTACGCAGAGTGTGCAGGGCCAGGCTCAGCAGCAAAATGAAAGGTCCTCTGCTGGGTTTTCCTTCAAGGACATCAAGAATTCTGCACTGGACCCTGAAATAGGGTTTGTTTGGCCATGGGCTTTTTTTTTTTGGTCTTTTTGAAACAGGGTCTCACTATGCAGTTCAGGCTGGCCTTGAGCTTACTTTGTAGCCCAGGTTGGCCTTGAACTTGAAACGATCCTCCTGGCTCAGCCTCCCACGTGCTGGGATTATAGGCCTGCACCACCATGCCTGGTTTTTCGTTTTTTTTTTTTTTTTAAGTATTCAATGAATTACAAAAATGCAGAAGTTTTTACCCAGAAACATGAATCCCCAGTTGTTGAATAATCAGGACTTCGGGCAGCACACCCATCCCCATGCCCTCCACACACCTGTCCCCATGCCCTCCACACACCTACCAGCCGCAAGTTTTTCACGACCACCTCACTGGCCAGCTCCTGCTCCTTGAGCTCCACCTTGAGCACCCGCATGTCCTTGCGCAGTGCACCCTCCTGTGTGCGGTGCTCTTTCTGGGCCAGCTTCATGGCTACGGTACCCTCAGTCTTCAGCTCCGTCAGGTTGTTCTGGTGCTCATACAGCAGATGCTTCACCTTCTGCTTGTACACCTGCAGGCAGAAAGGTGTACCTGTCACCCCGCATACCTGCCCCAAGAACAGAGCAGAACAGTGAGCAGCAGAGGAGGTGCATGCCACCTGGCTCACACGGTGACAGAGCCAGGCTGCAGGGAAGTCACTCTGCCCCTGTTCATACTCCCTCCACACCATGCAGGATCCCCAGGGCCTCCTATCACTGCAGGGATCCAGTTTCTTTTCCTCAGCCTTCCAGGTTCCAGCAAACAGATGAAAAGGGCTGTGATCCCCCCTAGAACAAGGAGAGAAAACGACCCCACGCCACCTGGCCCCTGTGCTGGGCCTTACACACATAGGCAGGCCAGCCTCACTCACCTTGATCTCCACCTGGTGCCTTTCCTCAGCCTCCTCCATCTCCCGGTCTTTGTTTCGCAGCTCAGCCTTCTTCTCCTCCAGCTGCCTCCGAGTTATCTCCCAGAATGTGTGGATCTTGTCCCGCTCCAGCTGGAAATAGTTGCGCTCCTCCCGCTCCCGGTCCAGCTCCTCCCGGATACGCATGATGTGCTCTTCCACCTGGCCAGGCGTGTAGGTCAGGGACCCCCACAGCCCCACCTGGCAGGGCCCTGGCAAGGGCAAGGGGTGTGGATGCAGGGAGAAAGCGAAAAGGGGGGCCGCCTTACCAAAACTAAATACAAAGTGAAAAATTAAAGCCTGTTGCCAGGAGGTTTCAGGGATGAGACACATGCAGTAAATGGCAGTAAATGGCAGTATTCTCTTGAATTTGACTGATAATCATAGAACATGTATATCTATTCAGTCATTCTTGGGAATTTATATTAAAGAAATTCCTCAAAAGAAATAAGAGCTTTTGACTTAAAGGTACTGATCTCACTTTTTTTTTTTTTTTTTTTTTTTTTTTTGGTACCGGGAATTGAACTCATGACCTTATGCTTGCCAAGCAGGTTCTTGTGCCACTGAGCTATATCCTGGGCCCTCATTTCACTAGTATTATATGAAAAACAACAAAAACACCTTTTGTACTGTAACTACAAAAAACTAAACATGAAGCTGGGCATGGGTCGCATACATTTAACGCTAGCACTCAGGAGGCTGAGGCAGGAGGTCTGCCTGGGCTTACATAGTGAGTTCAAGATTCTAGGCCAGCCTGAACTAAATGGTGACACCTTGTCTCAGAAACACCTCCCACAAAAAATAAAATTATGTAAGATAATTTTAAATAGGAAAACAGCTAAAAGTTACAGTATATCAACTAGAAGAAATATATATAAAAATAGATATAAAACTGATGTAGCAGCATGTAAACATCTCCAAAACATAAGTGAAAAAATACTCCCCTTTCAAGATAGAATGTTAAGCAAAAAATATACAAAACCAGTAGATGTCTAAAACGCAACATATTTTGGTCTAGAGCCAACTGCAAATCTGCAAATAGGCTAAAGAAGAAAGTAGGACAAGCGTCCAGCTTCCTGGGGACCTCATTTCTCTGAGAATAGTTATCTTTGGGCACAGCCCCAGGCCACTGACCATAAAGTTTCTTCTTTCCCAAAACCACATTCCCCACAGGGAAACCACCCTTCTCACTTCAAGAAAACAATTGCAGCCCGCGGCTCTGACACAGGATTTGGCAAGGGCTGGGGTCCCCCTGAGTGGACATGGCACCCCAAAATCTGAGTACCACCTCAGAAAAAATGACAACGTCTTCACAACACAACACTTCAGCACCACTGAGGCAAACAGCTGAAAACAGGATTCCTATCTGCTCTGGTTGGCTCATAGGGTGTTAGATTCTGTTACCACTAAATATTTAATTTCTTAACAATGTCCACATTTCTAGCTTCTCTTGAAAAATCAGAAAACATGCTACATGTGGTGGTACACACCTGTAATCCCAGCACTTGGGAAGCTGAGGCAGGATTGCTATGAGTTTAGCAACTGCCTGGGCTACATGATGAGTTTAAGGCCAGCCTGAACTGTATAGCCACACTGTGTCTCAAAGAAAAACACTGTTGTAGCTTGGGATTTTTTGCAAGGTGGACAATATAATATAGGACACATGTTTTATACAATTATTTATAATAGTCACCCAAAGAACCATATCCAAGAGAGTGCAGGAAATCTGTCCACACACTAAAGACCAAAGAATCTTAACCAGCTGTGGGTCTGGATCCCACGATAATGTCCTGCATGAGTCCAGCTGAAGACCTAGAGCTCCTAACAATGCCTCCCACGAGTCCAACTGGAAGCCCAGAGCCCATAACCATATCTCATGAAGTCCTTCTTCCCCGCAGAAACCTCCCGAGCTTGGTCTTTACCAGCAGGTCTTTATCAGCCTTCTGGTCTTCTGAGCTCTGACCAGAATATTCCATACACAATGGCCGAAGGCATTGTAGCCACTCCTCTTTCAGGCGACATCTCTGAGCCTTTCCAAACTCTTCGCACAAGCATCATCCACATGGCACTGGTTCTAGGTGCATGCAGAATGCAAGAGTTCTGAGGTTAAGAAGGCTTCCACCTAGATGTCAGAAGGCCTGGGAGGTCAGGCAATGTGCCCTTAAGAGGGCAGTGTGTGAAGCTGTGAGTGAGAATCCTAAAGTACAGTGGCGACCTCAGAAGGTTGGAAAAGCCAGAAACGTGGATTGACTGAGGAAAGCTGCAATGAGGGAGCAAAGCAGGCCCAAGAGGGAAACCTTAGGAGCTATAACCACCAGAAGTGCCCTAGGGGCTAAGTCACACAAGCCCTTTGGAGCTCACAATTTATCACAGATTGCTTCAGATGTTCCACATGGAACTACAGGACTTAATGTTTACCCTGCTGGACATTGGACTTGCTTTGGTCCCACTGCTCTATATCCCCGTTTGTACATTTTGGAAAGCAGCTATGTTCACCGCTATATCACCAACACAAGCTGTTTGTACCTTTCGGAATGGTAATGTCTGTCTTGTGCCACTGAATGTTGGAAGTGTTTAACAGGGCTCATAACTTAGAGTTTGCCTTAAATCTCAGAGGAGACTTGGGACTTGGACTCTTCAACAGTGCTGAAACTGTTAGGACTTTGGCAGCTCTTAGAGATGGACTAAAATGTCTTTTGCATAAAGGGATCAACATGACTCTTGTGGGGGCCAGGGGTGGAATGTTATGGTTTGTGTCTGGATGTCCCACCAAAGCCTCATGCAGTCATGGGTGCAAGTTTGTAGCATGTATGATTGATCCATGGCCCAATGCTGAGATTATGGGTGTGAGTGCTACCTCCACCCTGGGGTGGGTAGTCTGCATGCAATATAAAGGAGGGAAAGAGGCTTGCTCTTCCCGCTGCCACTCCTCCCTTTTTGCTCTTGTTGCTTTTGCTGTCTTCCACTGCCATGAACTGTTGCCCTTTGCAATGTGCCATTCTTCCTTGGAGCCAGCTGAGTATGGACTGAAACTTCCACAGACTGTGAGCTAAATAAACCTTTTCTTCCTTAATTTGGGCACTGGGTATTTTGTCTCAGCAACGAGAGAAAAGTAACCAAGACAAAGACAAAACAAGACAAATCTGAAAACCAAGAGCACTAGAATCCAACGTCCTCAGGGCAAAAGCCTGGTGAACCTGTCCTGTGCAGGGGCCTGAGTTTCCAGGTTATCTGCATCCTCACCCTCCTGCTGAACCCACAAGCTTCTGAGCTGGTGCCTCAACCGTCCAGTGTGCAGCAGCAGCCCCAGCTCTGCAGACGCAGAATACTCAACCACTGCCACATCAAAGTTCCAGCTCCTCAGGGATGGAAAGCAACCAGGTACAAATAACAGCTCACGTACTGGGCAGTCCCACACTCCATCTGATCTCCACCCTGATTATCACCCTAGTGTCAAAACCTCCCCTCTGGTGGAACAGCCCTGAGTTTCTTGTATGTGAATAAAGCACGATGATGACTGCGCAAAGGCCTACCCTCAGCTCCAACTCTGGCTCACAGGACTCTTTCCACGTTTATATATATATATATATATATATATATATATATATATATATATACATTTTTATTTTCAAAAGAAAAAGACCTGTCCCACCCACCTCTGGGTGGGACTTTTGTCCACAACAATAAATACTCTAGGGGCTAGGGTTCTACCTCAGCAGCACAAGTGCCTGCTTGGCAAGTGCAAGGTCCTAAGTTTGATTCCCAGCACAAAAAAACAAAAAAAAACAATAAATAACTTAATCATATTGAGACAATGGTTTTAGGTAAATCATGCTCCTTTCAAAAACTTTCTTAAAAATCTTTTTGAGACAGGGTCTCACTATGCAGTTCAAGCTGGCCTTGAGCTCACTTTATACCCCAGGCTGGTCTTGAACTTGCAGCAATCCTCCTGCCTCAGCCTCCCGAGTGCTGGAATTACAGGTGTGCACCACCACACCAGGCTTTTTAAAAACTTTCTTTTTGCTATAATATGTAATAGTGAATAAGGAAGTGTGCTGTACATGTGTGTAACATAATAACAGCTCTGTGAACATCAGGTATATAACAGGATAAGATTAAAAAGAACACAGAAAGTTAAAAATAGCTATTATATCAGAAAGACATTTTCTTCCAAATTCCTACCACCCCATTAGAAGGTTCTTTAATGTGGATGGCTTTGGGGGTTGTTTTTTTGTTTGTTTTGCTTTTTTGCTGAGGGTGTGTGCTACGGATTCAACCCAGAGCTTGACATGAGAGACAAGCACTCTACCACTGAGCTACATCCCTAGTCCTTTGTTGGGTTTTGTTTTTGAAACAGTAAGTTGCCCAGGCTGGCTTTCATCTTGCATTTCTTCCTGCCTGAGCATTCCAAGTAGCTAACATTACAAGTATGCACCACTGTGCCCCACTTTACACTTTTTAAAATATGTAGTGCATGTGAAAGCTGGAGCCGATGGAAACCATGAACATGGGGCCTGATAATTGGTTTGGACAGAACAGAAGGGTTCAGACCAAGGGAGGAAGGGTGGCAACGGCAAAATGCCCACCAAGACAGCTAGGGCAACACCACCCACCCTGAGAATGGATAGCACAGGCCCTGCTCACCTGCTCCTTGCTCATGTCCTCTGGAGCAAGCCCATCCACGACTGGGGTACCTTTGGGTTTACCTTTCTTGCCTTTCTTCTTGGGTGCCTTGTGTTGAAGAAAAATTAGTGGGTAAGTTAAATAATTCTGCCAAGTGGTTGCCCCTTCTTGGACAGCTCTTATCTGCTCCCACAGGCATGGGGAGGGCCCATCTGGAAGCTTTCCCCCTTGCTCCCTCTCTCATGCCCCCGAGCACATCACTCTGCCCTGCATGCTCCAACATCACCCACACATCCTGCTGACACACCTGGAGAAGTCCAAAGTGTAAGCTGTGCTTCCCGGAAAAAGGCACTGCCTCCCTGTGAAGGGGAGGAACTTGTTCCAAACCTACTCACTCTTTGGTGTATGGCCAAGGCTGTACCAACTCTAAGAATGCAAATTTACTTGGGCTCAAAAATGAGGACCCTTGTGCTCGCTTCAGCAGCACATATACTAAAAATGAGGACCCTCAGGGAAGTTGATTGGGGAAGAAGTTATGGAATCAGCAATTATCAATATATGCTATGTATATACACCAATTCTTCAAAATAAATGTAAATACTATGTATTACAAACTACACTAATACTTTAATCTACAAAAATAAAAAAAATTTAAGTACAAAAGGGGGATAATCCCAGCACTTGGGAGGCTGAGGCAGGAGGATCTCCATGAGTTCAAGCCCAACCTGGGCTACATAATTCAAGGCCAGTCTGAACTACATAGTGAGATCCTGTCTCAAAAAAGACAGAGAGGGAGAGAGAGGACCTCCCCCAATATGACACTGCCAAATGTTACCATGTTGGCTATAGTGCTTAGTAACCACCATGGAAAAAAACTTCAAGAAACTGGTTCGACAGATGTAAGAAGAAATGAGTTCACCACAATGGCCTCCTCCACAACAGGAGGCCTCCTTCCAAATACTGTATAAATGAACTTCTTTTTTTTTTTTGAGACCTGGTCTCGCTCTGTAATTCAGGCTGGCCTCAAACTCACAGCAATCTTCCTGGCTCAGCCTCCTGAGTACTAGGATTACAGGCATGCACCATCACATCAAGCCAAAACTCCTTCAGAGAAGCCTGTCACAAAAGACTGACCACCGTGGGTGCTCTGTAAATGAGTTACCAGACAGAAATATTCTTCAGGAAAAAAGACATCACCCACATTCCCACATGCTGCAGATAAGTACAAGTACTTGGTGGGGGGTTTTGTCTGTTTGTTGTTCTATGTTTAGAGATAGGATCTCCTTATAAAGTTCCAGCTGGCCTGGCCTTGAACTGGTGATTCTCCTGCCTCAGCCTCCTGAGTGCTGGAATTACAAAGTGTGCCCCCCACCACCTAGATGGGGTTTTTTGGTTGGTTGGCTGGGTTTGTTTTATTTTGTTTTGTTGGTGCCAGGAATTGAACTCAGGACCTTGCACTTGCCAATGGCTGTTGTTTTTATTACTAGTTGCTTTTCAGAAGATTCATCCACTGAAACTGTAACTATTGAAGCCTTGCTCCTTTTAACCCCTCTGCTTCAAAGACACATCATGGAACCATCATAAAGGGCTTGGAGGAAGCAGAGCTTGGCAGGACCTCCGGAGCTCCTTGGCCGGGGGCAAGTCCCCACCCGCTGATCCCCACCACCCTGCACCACTCTAGGAACCCAATTAGAACAACTCCGGTATTCTGTTGAGGAGGTCTCACCCCTGGAGAAAAGTCGAGGAGGAGGACAGCTCCCACCTCGCCTTAGGTCGGTCTCCGCAAAGCTGTCCATGGGGTAGCGGGCTTGCACCCAAAGCGGCACCCTGGACCCTGTGCCAGGGCTCCCTGGAGGAAAGGGGTCCACTGGCCAGCGCAGTGTGCCCTGGACTCTCCATCCCAAGCTCCTCCATGGGGACCCTCGTGTACCCAGAGCCCTCCAGCTGAGAGCCCGGGATCCAGGAGCAGAGAGACCCAGGCTCTCTCTTTGGGACTGCTTGCTCCCCACGCCTGGATCTGCACGAATTGCAGGACCATCCCATACACAGCCCAGGTTTCAGTTCCGCTGAGTGCGGGCCTGGGCCGGGGAGCGCATCCGAGCCCCAGCTGAGGAAGCCGGAGCTCAGTGGGCCCGCGTCGGGCTCTGTGTGCGCACCCCTCCCGCAACACGGGTCTCCCTACCAGGAAGGCCCGGAGCACCCGCCTCCCTGCCCCGAGGTCTCCGCGTGCACGGCCCTGGCCCCGGCCGGAGGTCCCCGCCTCACCATGACGCCGAGACAGGACCAGAGCCCAACTCGCTTTGCCTGCTCAAGCTGCGCGCTGTCTCCCGGCAACCGAGCGGGGGCGATCTCACGCGAAGTCTCGGAGATCCTCGCGAGATGCTACCGCCACCCGGAAGGAGCCGAGGATTGTGCTAGCCGGTGAGATAGTACTGGCACCCCGTTGTCCCTAAAACGCTTGATCTCCCCCGACTGCCCTAAAGGCCACTCATGTAGAGCCAGGGGTGGCGCACGCCTGTAATCCCAGCAGTCGAAGGCTGAGGCAGGAGGATCGCCATGAGACCCTGTCTCAAAGGATTAGGGCATTAGTCTATTGTTGGGTTCCCGCACTAGAATTTAGGCACCGTGAGGGAGAACTGCTTCATTTACTTCTGTCCAACCCCCGGAACAGAGCAAACAACAGCCAGAGGTGTACTGCAGGCGACTGAGTAAAGCTTCGTCTGTGTTTACAACCTGTCCCGCTCCTCGCAGAACCGCCCGAGCTCCGCCTCCCGTGAAATCAGAGGCGGTGTTAAACACAGTACAGCGCGGACCCTACTGAGAAATGCGCATGCAGGGGATCTAGGCTGCGCAGTAGGCGAAAAAACTGTCTTCCAAGAAACGGGTCCTTGGTCCCAAAAAGGTTGGGGACAGTGCTACGCAGATGCTCAGTCAATAAAGTTGAGTTGATGAATGAGAGAGGAGATGAATGAATGAATGAATGAATGAATGAATGAATGAATGAATGAATGAATGATCAGTCGGCCACCCAAAGCTCATTCAGTTTTGGTGGAAAGTCTGCCTGTGACTCAACAATCTCGCAACCCTTGGAAGGCCCTTCCTACCTTCTCTTCTGCTGCAGCAAGAATAGCATAGCTGGGTTTCCAGAAACCCTCAGGGAAACGAACAAATAGAAAGACAACTCAGTTTCCACTTGACTCCAGAGTGTTGAACTGTCACTTCAGAAGGAATTGTCCCCTTCAAAAAGCAAACTGCCTTGCCTGAAGAGAGCTCCTCTGCAGCCCCATCCACGCTCCACTAGAGGCTTCCACGGTTTTCTGGTTTTGGTTTTGTTGGTACTGGGAATCAAACTCAGGACCTTGCACTTGCCAGGCAGGCACTTGTACACTGAGCTATATTCCCAGCCCATGCACAGAGTCTTTCAGACAAGCACTGGAAAAGCAGGCTGTCACTTCCTTTCCTAACAACTTGCTCTGGAAACTGCTATTTTACATTTTCCAAGGTGAATTTCCAATCCCTGCAACCACCTATGGCCTACACACAAGGAGGTGCCAGTCTCTGTGCACCCCTTATTGTTTTGCTTTTTCTGAAGTTCCCAATTTTACCATCGTCTTAAAAAGTGGTCTCAGAGCAGGCGTTGCTTCCCTATGATTTTGGGATGAAGACTGTTTGGGGACAAAGTGTAACGAAGCAAGGCTCAGGAGTTCCTACCTAGCCATGATAGCCGACCTTGCTTGGTGGTGGGGGTCTGAGTTTCACCGAGAGGGTGCCTCCTGTTTACCACCCAAACTCTGTGTTCTTGGAGAGCAAAGGCTGCTTGGAGGGATCACTGACTCAGGGAGCACAGAGCCCTAGCATGATTTATTTTTAGTAAGCCCCAAGGGCTTTGTCAAGTCTGGCCCAGTTGCTGAGGCTAGGCAACCAGGAGGCCTCTGTTTGCCTGACAGAGGCCTCCTTGCCACAGCTGGAGTGGCAGTGGGGGTCCCCCACAGGAGGTTTGGCAAGGCAAACAGTGCAGCCGGGCAGCACAGTGGGGTAATTATTATTATTAACACAACAGATGCAACATCCTAGGTGCTCCATGCTGATTGGCTTTTTGCTTTACCAATCTGGCAAGGATAAACTAAATAAATACAGTAACAATAACTCCTTTCAGCAAACAGGGCAACAGTAGAAGGGTTAGCTCAGAACAGCCTAGACTGGGTATTCATTTATCACAAATCACAGTGTGGCTTATCACTGTGGACTGTAGAGATGAATGGTTTAGGGAGCCCTGGCTGCAGACTCCCTGGGCTCCCAACAAGGCCAGCTGTGATGTATGCTTTTCAGATTGAATTTGAGTTATTTTTAGAAGAGTCTTTTCTACACATGTGTGGCTTAAGAAACTTTTATTCAGCATCACACTGTGCAGCTCAGAAACTCAGACAACTGACATTCCAGCTTCCTGCAAAACCTCTAAGCAAATGTTAATACGTAAAAACCAACTGAGCATTTTGTCTAATGTTTGACTTCCTAAAACAATGACTTGTTCTTTCAGGTAAAATCCCTCAGGAGTGCCTTAACTCACTGAAGTTCCAGATGTAAGGGTAACAGGACTGGATGTTGTTTTAAAGATAAGTAATAGCCAGGCATGGTGATACATGCCTGTAATCCCAGCACTTGGGAGGCTGAGACAGGAGGATCACTGCGAGTTCAAGGCTAGTCTGGGCTACAAAGTGAGTTCAAGGCCAGCCTGAACTGCAGCGCAAGATCCTGTCTCAAAAAAAAAGTAAATAATGAAGCATTTTAAAAGGAAATGACATTTTTTAAATGAGGAGGGGAGGAGGGGTTGAAGGGAGAGTAGGGGAATGGAGCAAAAAAAAAAAAAAAAAACCCAAGTTATATCATGTACAGGTTCAAATTCTCTATGATGAATGTGCTAGATATATAAAATATACCAATGAAATCTAATTTTTAAAAAAAGGAAAGGACAGATGTGTATAAAATTTGCTTCAAAACAATCCAGCAGCAGGGAGGTATCTAAGGACAAAGACCAGATATGAGTTCAAGGTTGTTGGGTCAGGGTGACAGGTGGGTTCATCATGCCATTGTCTCCATGTGTGACTTTAAGAATGTCCATCTCAAAAAGTCAAAGAAAAAACAGACACTGGCTTCAGGAGTCAGATTGCCTGTTGATGACCAGTTGGAAAACTTTTAACAAAAGTCCCTCTGTGTCATTTATTTATCTCTCAAATGGGAATCACTGTCAAACAACTATCATTACAGATACTTTGGATATGTCAAAGGAACCCTAAAATGCAGGGGCTTAGTACATGACCTTGATGTGTGTTTTGCTCATGAATCTGCAACGTAGCCATGACTTTGTGGGACTCATCACCCTCACTCACACCCTTCTCCCTCCCTTGTGAGGCTGGCTGCCACCAGGCCCTCAGGGCACCACCAGCCAGAGCACAAGCAGGCAGCCTCTCACTGGCGTGGGTGTCCTTCCCACATGGTAGTTGGTCATGTCCTCTTGGGGAGCCACACAACATTACATCTACCACATGTTATTCACCCTGACATCGCTCAAGCAGAGGTGTCTTGATGGAAGTGGAAGATTCTGGAAGGAATAATGCTGTGGCCTTTTTTCTTAACTGCTGTACTTACTTGGGGAAAACACAGCCTGCCACCCCCCACCACCACCACCAACTGAGAGTGGCTCCCATGTATCACCTACTATGGGGGTCACTGGTCTGCTCTGTCCCCAACAGCTACTCTGCAGCACAGCTTCCTCCCTAGCAAAGACATTCTTGCCTTGGCTGGCACTAGGGGGGCAGGCAGCTCAGGTCGTCCTAGGGAAAGCACGTTCAAGGGCTTTCCATAGCAGTGGGGTTTGGTTCATAAGCCAAATTTAAAAGGAAACGATTAGTCTGCCTTTAGGCTCAAAGGCCAAAGGCTACTGGTGTGCCTGGAGCTGGGCAGGAAGCAGGGCTTGCAGCCTGACTGGTTGCGGCAGCTGTTTGGACAGTGCTCCTCTGAGCCTTCCCTACAGTTGTGTGCATTCTCCTTTCACTAACACCGTTTCCACTGCCATAGTACAAACCCTTCCTCCCCGACGGTTCTGTTTTGTTTCTGTCAAGGTGCAAAGCATGAGCTGGGTTGGTCCTTCCGACTTCTAGCCCAAGGTGTGCCCTTCTGAGCAGGTTCCCAAGCAGGTTGCCATCCCTGTCTTCAGCTTCTTTGCCTGGAAAATCAGAACGCCTCCTTCCTGGAAAGACAGAAGTCATGAGATATGTGCAAAACGAACTTGGCACAGGTTGGTTGCACCAGCACACGCCAGCTATCCCAGCCACTCCAGACTGTGGCAAGAGGGTGACAAGCCTGGGCAACTTAGTGAGACCCTGTTCAGAACTGTAAAAAAAGTGTGGGAGAGTTGCTGGGGATGTAGCTCAGCGTTCCGTGGTTCAATCCTCGGCGGTGAGGGAGGGGGATAGATTGGCATACTGAGCCCGCCAGAGCCTGCCCACTTCTGGGGGCGCCAGGCAGGCCTAGCGCTGAGCCATCTTGTGGCTCAACTTGCCTAGGCCCAGCCTCCCCGCGCCCCCGCCTCGCCGCTGAACATCTAGGCCCCGTGCGGCCCCCTCCGTGCAGATTCGCTGAGTGGCCATGACCGGCAGTGCAAGCCCGTGCTCAGCAGGCCTGAGGGTGCGGGAGCGGTCGCGGCCCCTTGCAGCCCTTACATCGCGGGAGCCTGGACCAGGGCGCACACCTCGGGGTGCCAGGCCTGGGAAGGGTCTGCGGGCCCGGGCCGGCAGGGGGCGCGCGCGGGCAGGGCGGGG
>NW_004955541.1:3445624-3472248 GCF_000276665.1 Chinchilla lanigera | reverse complement strand
CTCGCCCGCCCGGCCCGGGAGCCCCGCCCGACGCTGCCGCGGTGGGGCCCCAGACGCCCCGGGACTCCCGAGACCCCCAGCCTAGCCCGGGTTGGGCGGAGGCGGCGTGCGGGGTTCCTGGCTGGTCTGGGTCCAGGTTGTGGGTCCCGCGTCGGCTTTGTTCGCGCAGCCGCGGCCCCGGGGAAGGGGGCGCGGCGCGAGAGGTGGGGTCCGCCGGGTGCTGCGCTGGGTGCGGCCTTGCGGACCCTTGGATTGGGAGCCCACGGCCGGGCACCCTCCTTGGGATTGGGCCTCAGCCTGGGTGGTGGCTGATACTGGGGAGAAACTGAGCAAAACCCCTTCTCTCTCAGTCCCTTTCCAGAGGGTTTCAGGATCCATGGCCTAGACTTGGATGCAGACCGGAACCCCTCCCCCTGCTTGGCCAGACCCAGCATCTCCCGAGGGTCCCGAGTTCCCAGCCCCAGGAGCGTGGGCGTCTGGGGGGCAGGCCAGCCAGTCACCTACACCCCTACCCCAGCCAGCACAGTGGCTTCCTTGGGCCGGGGGTGGGGATGTCTGGTGGGGACTCCTGTCACTGCCTCAAAGCAGCAGACACAGGAAAGGGCTCCTAGGGTGGGTCTCCCCCTATCGCTTGTGGGAAGGGATCTGAACTCTTGCTATTGACAGCCCAGGACCCTGAGTCTCCCCAGTAGCAGCGTGGGGGAGGGTACCACAAGGAAGTAAGTTTGCAGAGCAGGGGCTGGGGACTCAGAGCTCTCTATGCTGAGACGCGGTCCCCGAGCCCGTTTCCACAACCATGTGTGGGGACAGCAGCCTCCCCGCACACAGGGAGGTGGGAGGGTTAGGCATCTGGAGGAAGAGGTTGGGTCTTTTCTCCCTACCTCACCTCCACCTCTGGGGAAAGGAAGGGCTTCAGACAAGCACCCAGAGCTCAGGAGCAGTGGGGGTGGAGAATACACCACTTTCTAGCCTGGGGCTTCAGATACCTAATGTGTTCAGTGTGTATGATTTACCAGGTGCCTGCCACTGGGGACATACGGATGGATGGGGCCCTAAGCTCAGAGGGTTTGTGCCCTTGGCAGCTTCTGCTCTCCTCCCATCTGTACCCTGGGCTGTGGTCTCTACTGTGCAGCCCTCATGAGCCCTCAGGTTGGTAACTGACTGTACCTGACTTCTCCCTTGCTTTTCAAACTTTATTTTGGAGAATGCAAAGCACACCCACAACTAGAGAGACCAGTAAGATCAAACTCCATGTCCCACCTTCCAGTCTCCAAGCCATGGCATGAGCTGCGGCAGCTCATCCAGCTCACCACCAACCTTTCAGTAGTGCTGCAAGCAGATCAAGACACAGTTCATGCATATCCATTTAAGCAATTAAAAGGTAAAATTTTACAAGGCATCATTTAAACAGCACTTTTGTTTTTTTTTATTTTTTATTTTTTTGGTAACGGAAATCAAACTCAGGACCTTCCACTTGGCAAGTACTGTGCAATTGAGCTATGATCCCCGGGCCCTAAAACAGCACCTTTGTACCTAAATGAATGAACAGCAATTCTTAATATCAGAGTGTGCAACCTGGGCATGGTGGCACATGCCTGTAATCTTAGCACTTGAGAAGCTGAGGCAGGAGGATTGCCATGAGTTCAAGGCTAGCCTGCACTACACAGTGAGACCTGTCTCAAAACAAACAAAAAATATCACAGTGTGCAGTCCACAGAGGTGTGAAATACAGCCTGGCCTTGAAGTCTGTCCTTAGTTTCTTGAGACAAGGGGAGACCGAAGAGGCTGAGACCAGATGTTGGCCCCTCCTCCACAGCACCCTAGAGAGGGTCTGGATCCAGGGACAGGGTGCTGAGGAGTTGGGACACAGGGGGCCCCTACCTCTGTAACCATCTCTCCCCCCACAGCCATTTTGATTTACATCATTAATTCATTTCATTAATCCATTTGTTTAGTGATATGAGCAGAGTGGCAGAGCCCCAGGAGCCCAGCAGGGAAGATTTGGGCCGAGTTTTCCAGTCACAAATGTGTTGGAAAGTAGGCCATCAAAGGAACCTAGGTATCAGCACTGGGCATTTGGGGACCTGGAGGGGCAGGGCTTCGGCCCCAAACTGCAGGTCATGTGGTGGCAGCCCTGCGGGGGGAGGGGCCTCAAGGCTCCTCGACGGGTGGTACTGGGGCAGAAGCGGGGACAGTGCTGCAGCCACACCTGGCTCTTCCCCGGGCTTCGAACACACACATCCCTGACCTCGCCAGCCTCTCCAGGGTCTCCGAGTCCATTGCTGTGGCTCAGCCAGGCTGCGACACCCCACCTGTGCCTGGTGTCAGACAGCTGTGCCACTAGCCCAGGGGAACAATGGGTCCTGTCCAGCAGAATCTGTTCCTTCCTAAAAGAGCTTGGTGAGAGGGTATAAAAGGACATGGGTGATTCTCAGCACAGCCACTTACAGTCTTGAGATCATTCATTCACCCTTTCATTTACCAAACTTTTAAATTTTTTGTTTTAGTTCAGTCTGGTCTGGAACTCCTGTGTAACCCAGGATGGCCCCAGTTTATGGTAATCCTCCTGCCTCTGCCTCCTGAATGCTGAGGCTACAGGAGTACACCACCATGGTCAGCTAATTTTGTAATTGAGATGTAATTCACATACCCTAAACCTTTTTTTTTTTTTTTTTTTGTCTTTTTGAGACAGAATCTCATTATGCAGTTCAGGCTGGCTTTGAGCTCACTTTGGAGCTGGTCTCGAACTCACAACGATCCTCCTGCCTCCACCTCCCAAGTGCTGGGATTACAGGCGTATGCCACCAGGCCTGGCAAATCATCCTTTTAAAGCATATAATTCAGTGTTTTTATTGTATCCAAACAGTTGTACAGTCATCACCACTATCTACTATTAAAATACTTCTATCACTTCCTAAAAAATCTGTACCCATTCCACATCCCTGGCAATCAGTGATCTACTTCCCATGGATTTGCCTCTTCTAGACCCTTGTGTCTTGCATTCCTTGTGCTGTTTTCAAAGCCTGACACATTCCTTTACATTGCCGCATACTATTTCATCATGTGAAGAGCCCATACTTGGGGTCTCCATTTACCCACTGATGGTGTTCTTTGAACCTAGGAGTGGAGCTGCAGTTCCCACAGGGCTACACCACTTTCTCTGTTGAGACCACCCTTGTCCCTACTTGGGGCTCACCCCTCATTTGTTCTTGGCATTTTCATTTCAGTCTCCTGTTTCCATCATTCTTCCAACCAAGAGTCATATTCTTTTTTGTCTTTTTGAGACAGGGTCTCAATATGCAGTTCAGGCTGGTCTTGTGCTCACTTTGTAGCCCAGGCTGGCCTCAAACTCACAACGATCCTCCTGCCTCAGTCTCCTGAGTATTGGGATTACAGACATGCGCCACTACACCCGGCAAGAGTCATGTTCTTGATGGCAAAAAATGTATCTTCTGCATTTTCCTCCATCATAGTTTTGGCACAGCCCAGGGTACCAGGGTTTACAGAATAAAGACTAGTTTACAGGTAAAGGGAGATGAAAGAAATCAAAACTGGATATAGGGTGACTTCAGAAGTTCAGGGGCTAGGAATTAGGGTTAGGGTCAGAGTGCTTGCCTAATGTACACAAGGCCTTGGGTTCCAGCCCCAGCACAGCAAATTTTATAAAAAACTAAAGTTCCAGGGTACACATCATGCCTACTCTATTACCCCATCCACTGCTAAATGGGGAGAGGTGCTTCTTAAGAGTCATCTAGAGCCATGGTGCCTGGGGGCTAGAGGTTTCTCCCAAGGTGGACTAAGGCCCCATGTGATGCCAAGGTCCTAATGAGGAACGCCTGTACTCCCAGTCCCTCCCCAGTACAAGAGGTGGATGGAGCTTGTCTTTGGCTGAAGTCCAGTGTGGGGGTCCTGTATCAGCACAGAAGGGCCCAGCTGACAGCAGCAGACTTCTTTCCCTCCTGGACTTCCTCCTCCCTGGCTGCACCATGAAAGGGATAGAGGAGGGTGCTGTGCCTTCACAGCTTCTCCCGCCTTGCTCAGAATAGAAACCCAAGTCCTGAGAACGCCCACACGGTCTGCACTCCCCACTGAGTCTACTGCCCTTGCCCATCCTCACCCCACCTCCCGGCCCTGCCTCATGGCCAGGGTGTGCTCTGGATTTGAGCTACACTCCTCTTTGGACCTCTGCATGCACAGTGGACACCAGGCCTGCCCCAGGGACTGCTCAGCTGCCACCCACCTCGGGTTTCTTGGCACCTGTCAAGGGCCTTCTGGACCTTCCCTAAAGCAGGCAGCAGGCCTGCTGCTCCAGGCTGCTTGCCCCTCTCGAGGGCAGGCATCCTCTATTTTGTTATTATCTTGTGTCCAGAACAGTGTGCGTACTCAGAAGTTTGAAGGGATGGGTGCCCCACCCAATGGAAAGGCAGCTGTAAAGAGAGCCCAGTTCTGTCTAACCTTCATTCAGAGGCTGGACCCGTGCTGCTGCCTCCACAGGTGCAGCCCTAACTCCCACCTCTGTTTGTGCCCTCCCTTGTAGCTGTTCTGAGGGATGCCAGGAGACAGTGTGGGACACTACACTGCCCAGCACACAGCACAGAGAACCCCGAGCCACTCTCCTCCATCACCTTCCCAGGATAGGGCAGTTCCACATAGGACAGCCTGCAGAACCGCCTTTGCCCAGGGGTCCTTAGTTTCAGGAGGCCTCTAGGAGGAGGAGGTGCAGGGTAGTGTGGCGCTGAAGGCCAGCCAGGAGCCTCCACTCTGGGGCAAAGAAGTCACTGACCCCCCATGCCTCAGTCTACCCCCCAGGCCTCAGTCTACCCACCTGTCTCTCCCTCAGGGCAGACAGATAGCGGCACCTTTTTGAGCTGCCCAGTCTGGCCAACTCACACAGCCAGCTCTAAGCTGTGGGAAGCATTTCAGACTTGTTACCCTGGCACAGGCCTGCAGGACATGAATCAAACCCTTGGGCACCTGGACACTCCTGGGCTATGTCCCCTCTGTACAGAGGCCTTTGTCCTCTGTCAACTATGGAAGAAGGTCCCACCTCCCAGCTCAGAGAAAGGTTCGAGTCACATACCTATGACCACCACATAGCCCTGGGAGTTGGTGGCCCTGCTGGGCCTGGGGGTTGGGGAGACACTGACAACTGGAACTGTACCTTTCAAGGACACTGACCACACTCCTGCTGCCAGGGGAGAGGTAGAGGCCAGATCACCTGTGCACCCAGGCCTGAGGCAGGCTGCAGTGACCACACTCAGGACCCAGGCTAACTGGGCAGGGGGAATGTAGCCCCTGCCTTCACCCACCTCCTGCTCTTCCTCCCACAGGGGAAGCCCCAAGGTGGGTAGGAGCCCTCAGGAGGCCATGGCACCACCTCTGAGCATCTTTTGTTGGGGTGTGGGGGATGAGCAGGGACACTAGACCTGTGTCCCACCTGGTGGCACCCACACCACCCCGCATCAGCAGGGAGGACAGGAGCTAGGCTGGGCCCCTCGGCTTCCCCCAGGTGGCAGCTGCTCTTCCTGTTGGCTCACATTCACCAGCCAGGGCTGCCTAAAGTAGCTGCGCCCTCATGCACCCCAGAGGGTTAGGTTTAGGGGCAGGGGAACCCCCCCCCCCCCATGTAGGGACTGGGTGCAACAAGGAAGGCGGAGGCCTGGGAAGGAGCCAGGACAGGCGGTGGCGCCTGTGGGCCCAGGCCCTCGCGCATTGTCTCACCGTCCTCTGGCTGTCAGGAGATACAGAGGCTGTGCTGGTCCTATGTAGCAGAGAACACAGGAGAGTGCTGAGGAGGGCTCTGGAGCACCTGAAGGAGACCCAGGATTTGCAAGTTGGGAGGCACAGTCCCGAGTAACCCCGAGATGTTTACTGAAGTACCCAGAAGGCACAGCAAGTGCTTTCACCCAAGCAGGGCCTGGGAAGGCCTCTGCTCCTGCCAGATAGAGAAAAAATATTTTTAAAAATGCCTTATTAGGCTGGGCATGGTGGTGCACACCTGTAATCCCAATGACCAGGAGGCTGAGGCAGGAAGATTGCTGTGAGTCTGAGGACAGCATGGACTACATAGTGAGATCCTGTCTCAAAAAACAAACCACCATCACCACCCCCCAAAAAAACAAGCAATTGCCTTTTTTACCCACCCACAAAATCTGCATAGAAACAACCTGAAAGAACACTCACCCCATGGTACAGTGGGGCCAGTGGCAGAGAGATGCAAGGACTGCAGGTGGCTGCTGCCCATCCTGTTGTGCAACTCTCTTTCATTCTCAACCCAGACACAGCATTTGGAATGGGACAAGTCAGTCCCCAGAAAAGGAGCAGGAGAGCCTGCAGGACCACATGCGCTGCATGTCCCCACTTGTGCCCAGGCAGACAGAACCCCCTGGTGGTGTGGTCCTCTTGTGCTCCCTAGATCTAGACCCTAGGGCCTGTGGGATCTCCATAAGTCTTGAGGTGATGCTGTGTCTTGCTTGCAGGGATCGTTAAGGAGGTCGAGGTCCCACAGGCTGCCCTGGGTGTCCCAGCCCATGGGACGGGGGACAGTGGCCATTCACCTGTGGCTGAGGAGGAGGCAGGCATCCCGATCCCAGCACCAGGTCTCCTGCAGGTCACAGAGAGGAGGCGTAAGTATTGTGATCTGCCTAGCATTCCACAGGGATCCGGATTCCACAGGAACTGAGGCACAAGGTATGGGGGCAGTACTGCAGCACAGGGATAGGGCTGGGCCTCGGTTGAGCCACAGTAAGACCAAGAGCTGGAACATGCCCAGGCTCAAGTGTGCAGGACACACCTGAGGCCAGACTGGCCCCTCACAGCCTGGGACACCTCCCCAAGGGCTGTAGGGAGCAGTGCAAATGTCCATGCTTCAGGTGGACTGTGGGGTGACTATGCTTCTTGCGCCCTTTCCCAGAGCCCCTGAGCAGTGTCTCCTCTTTGGAGGTCCACTTCGACCTCCTGGACCTCACTGAGCTCACTGACATGTCCGACCAGGAGCTGGCCGAGGTCTTTGCCGACTCGGATGATGAGAACGTGACCAGTGACTCCCCAGCAGGTAAGTCTGGCAATGTAGCAGGGAGGTGCTGGGTGGGGGGCCAGGCTCCCCAAAACCCTACTTTTGAAAGCAACTTCCTTGCCAGGCGTGGTGGTGCTCATCTGTAATCCCAGCACTCAGGAAGCCGAGGCTGGAGAATCACTGCAAGTTTGAGGCCAATCTGGGCTCAAAGAAAACGAAAAAAATGAAAAGGAAACAACTTCATCTCACTGAGGCTCATCTTAACAAACACATCATTTCATGATCCTATCTGCCCAGCATGAAGGGATCTCTCTCCTTCACAACTACCTCTACTTAATTTTACTTTTCAAAAGAGCAAGAGGAGGCCAAAGCTATTTTCTTGAAAGTAGAATGTGTTAAATGTGAATTTTAACTATGACTCGTGCCAAGCACAAAAGTGGGGTGAGGCACATTTGCCAAAGTGGGCCCCTCCTCAACTCCCTGACTTGATTTCACTTCTGGTTCTGAAAGCAGTGTGGTATCTGGCTCAGGTTCCTAGGCAGTGGGATGTGTGCAGGGTGGCCCAGCTTCCCTGCCTCTCTGCCCCGGACACCAGCAGGCCCCATGGATGAGGCCTGCTGTTGTTTCCTGTCTCTCCTAAGCCCTGTGAGCAGAGTGACAGTAGTGTCTTTCAGTCTGTCTCCAACAGTGAAGGACTTCAGTTGCCCTCTGCAGGCTAGCAGGTGGGTGAGCAAAAGAACCAATTCCCACCCCACAATCTGGTAGCCCAGCCTCTACTTCCCCCAGCCCCCCGACCAGGCCAGAACCTGCATGGCCCAGGTCAGTGCCCACCCAACGCATGCTGGGGCCTCACTAGAGGACCTTCCCCACAGAGGACCTGGCAGTGGGCCTGCTATAACCTGCTCCCTGGAAGGAGGCGGGGCAGCCCACACATCCTTGGGGACCCTGGCTGAGCCACATGCGGGATGAGTCCCCTTCCCACCTCTGCACTGCTGTGAGCCCACAGATGTGCACAGGGCCAGACTGGCCTGTGGCTAGCCAGGGGCTTAGATGCAACACCCACCCATCCCAGCCCCTCACAGCCTCACCCACAGAGGGACTGAAGGGTCATGGTGGTACAGGTGAGGCTGGCAAGATCCCATCCGGCACTGGGTCACAAAGGGGCAGAGCTGGCAAACCATGGCTGAGGGAGCAGGGCCTCTGGGGTCAAGACCTGCCTCCCACATATGCATGTCAGTGTGCAAGGCAGACCTTGTGTTAAAGGCAACCAGGGCCCACTGAGTCCACGTCCTGTCCTTGCCAGGTCTGCACCCGCTGCCCCGGGCGGGCTGCCTGCGCTCTCCCTCCTGGACGAGGACCAGGGCTGAGCAGAACCGCGAGAAGCAGCCCCTTGGAGACCATGAGAGGCAGCCTGCGATTGTGGACACAATTCTCACTGTGGAGGGGCCCAAGGAGGACTAAGCTGTCTCCACCTGCTGGGCCACCCACCCTCATGACGGCAAGTGCAAACAGTCCTGGCCTGGCAACACTCTCCACCCTCCCCATGAGGCTCCAGCCGTCACCTCCTAACAGCAGCCAGGGAAGGGCTGCCAGCCACAGGCCTCTGGGCACCCAGCACAAGCACAGCCCAGCGGCCTTACCTCCAGCTGCTGCCCTTGCCTGGACAGGGACGACATGGCCATGATGTTACTGCTCAGGATGAAGCAAGCACAGCCTGGGCCTTCTGGAACCTTCTGTCCACAGGACCAGTGCTCACAATGGCCCCCAATCCCCACAGGTCCTATGCCACTAGGCTCGGAAGCTAGAGTGGGCCTGGCGTAGCCCACGGGGTGCTCCACCGTCCAACCACGCATGGGGCCGGGGCACAGACCTCCACCACGCTCTCCATCTTGCCTATCCTTCTGCCCCAGGGAGGCACTGCTGGTACCAGAGCCCCCTCCCCAGCCCACTCCAAGACCTGTGTCTTCCCTCTGGGTCTCCACATGACAGCCATGGGATGAGGGCCTGGTGTATCTCCCCACCTTGAAACACCAAATACGGCCAACTGCCTCAGAGCTGAGACTGCTGGGACAGGGCTCACCCTCTCCCACCACCTGTCCCCCATGTCCCATGCCTGTCAGTCACACACAGGAGGTGGCCTGGCTCTGGGTATGTCTGGTAGGGCCAAGCCTACTGCTCTCTGGTAGGACGGATGTTCACTGCAAATAGACAGGTGTTAGGACTATGATTCCAAGGCTAGTTTTGAAGTGAAACTTCAAACTTGCTTTCCATCCCCAAACCGACCTACCCTCCTGTCCCTGCTGATGCTTCTGAGGAAGGCAGCAGGCTCAACTTCACTCCCATCAGATGCTCCTGGAGACTAGGGCGGCAGGGTCCCCCACCCGAGCTCCCCTCTGCTTGGGGCTTCTCACAAACCAGGTCTCCCAGTGAACACTGTCCCTGGTTCCCAACAGACACACAACTGCCCAACCTCTGCAGCGTGAGCCCCACACCTCCCCCTTGCCTTCCTGCTGTAGCTTCCATAGCGCGTGTTCAGAGTGGGATTAAAGCTTCACCACCATCTGAAAGCCTCCTGTGATTTGGTTTTTTTCTTTTTTGGCCCTGGGGATTGAACCCAAAGCCTTTGCACTGAGCTACACCCCAGCCGTTTTATTATTATTGAGGCAGAGTCACAATATGTTGGCCAGGCCAGACTCCAACCTGTGCTCCTCCTGCCTCAGCATCCCAGAATGCTAAAATGACATGTGGGCATCATCACACCCAGCATGGCCACCTCTTCTCTAGCTGACATCAGGACACACACAAGGCCTACAGGAGTGTGGAGTATCCTGGGCCCTTGGGTCCTCCTCTGCCTGATGCCCCTGGGGCTCTGCTGTACTGTGTGCCAGGCTGTGCTCACTTGGGTGTCATTTTGGTGATGCTCCTGCCCCACGCAGGTGTCCCAGAGCCCTCTTTCCCCACACAGCTATGTTGCTGGGGAGCCAGACCTGCCTACTTGGATCACTCAGGAGCTGAGGTGGGGGCAGCAGAGGTCTCAGGTGGTCAGAATCCAAGGCTGTCCTGTGCATTTCCCAGGAAGGGGCCACAGTTCCCAGCACACTGCAAATCCTACTCCCAGGGAAAGGGAGGTGGGGTGGGCACAGGCTGACCTACCCCAGTTCTAAACAGGACAAGGGCACCTGCCCCCACCTACCCCAGGCACCATGGTTGGGGCACCACAGCGTAGTGCCTGTCCCCAACAGGCATATGAGGGGTAGCAGTGAGGTGAACCCTGGCATCGGACTATGCAGCTTGTCAACGAGCAGTGGTGAAGGATGGATGTTGGGGCGGCTGGACCCAACATGGTAAGGATAGGGAGGCCTGCAGGGAGGGTCAGCCCAAAGGGCCGGGGTCAGCATAGAATGTTGGGAGTGACCACAGCCCTCAGCATTCTAGCCTCAGGGACAGTTATCCTGGCTCTCCAGCAGCTTTGGTGGGAACCAACCACAAGGTCAGCCATTGTCCAACCCACCCAGCCACAGCCATTTGATCTGACAATACCAGCCTGGAGGTGCTGCCACAGTGCTGTGACATCCCAGCGGAGAAACCCACCTCCATCACAGGGACCACATAGCACAGCCACTTGGCTCTGCTAATCTGGGTTTGGTGGAGGCTAAGCCCTGAAGATTTAAATGTTCAATAACATACATTTTACAAACAAGAGTTGAAAGTGCTCATCCCCAGCTGGACCTCTATTTCTAAGGTCACGAGCACACAGAGGTGCTGGGGGTCAGTGGTGATGGCTCACAGCTCTGCATCTTGTGCACTGGCAGGATGCACAGGGAGACCTTCACCGAAGCCTATGGCATTCACAGAATTCACTGTACCCAGACGAGGAAAAGGACCTTTCAGCCCATGGCATTAAAAAGGCATTCAGATCACAACCTATGGAAATGAAGAGTGAACATGAGGCCAGGGCCAAGTGGCCCTACAGAGATCTGAGGGCCAGCCCGGGCAAGGAGACCATCGCTCTGGGGGGTAAGGAGGCTCACTGGGAAACATGGGGGGTAGGGGAGTGCTCACCTACTAAAAGACCAGGTACTCAGGCAGGCAGCCTGCCCCAGGCCCAGGTGCACCTCAAGTTTCACCACCCTCCCTTAGCCATACTTCTTAATGGCTCTGGGTTTCCTTCCTGAGTACTGAACCTCTTCCCTGCAGTCCCAACTGATTAACACCCAACCTTTGTTAACACAGATCCCTTCACAGGCTCACGTTCTCCCTGGGTCTCCCTCACTAACCCTTGAGGGCATCCATGCTGAGCCAAGACCCTCTCATGAGTCACTTTAGGACATCCAGCGTCACCAAGAAACTGAGTCTTGCCTCAACCAAAAGGCCAGTGTGAGGATCTTGAGGGTACAGAGCCCTGGCTGGCACCACACCCAGGGGTCTCTGGAGAAATACGCCCTCCCTTAGCCATCTGTCACTCCCCTGTACCCCTAGAGCCTCCTGCCTGGCTGCTGCCAAGCCCCAGCTCCCCTCGTGGGTCCTCAATACGCCTGTTTGTGGTTGTCACTGGTTTAATGTGCTTTCTGGTGGTTCTGACAGATGCTCTCAGAGGATCGGACCACAGCAGTGCTACGTGGGGCTCCCCTGCAAGTGCTGCTCAGTGCCCCCCTCCTCCTATCCCCGGTTCCAGTCCTTCAGCCCCTCAGGAAGGGATGTGTCCTCCTCCAGGCCGCCAGTGCCCTCCACAAACTCCTCATAAGTGGACTTCTCCACGAAGGGCCGTGGGCCCAGCAGCTCGACCATGTCAGCCTTCTCTAGCACCTCCTTCTCGAGAAGCCGCCGGCCCACCTGGAACAACACCACCTGTCAGGCTCCTGAACAATGCAGCCCTCACCCCCAGCTGCCCTAGCATTGCCGCTGGCCCCACTTACCTTTTCCACCTGCTCCTGGCACTGAGTCAGCAGTTCTAGCGTGCGATCATAGGCAGAGCCGATGAGGTGCCGAACCTCCTCATCAATGAGCTGGGCAGTGGCCTCGCTATAGGGCTTCTCCACCAGAGCCTCACCTCTTTGTGGGAGGTCAAAGGACACCTGGCCCAGCCTCTCACTCATCCCAAACTGTACAATCTGGAAACACAGGAGCCCAGGGTGAGCCATACCCACAGGCTATGGGGCTGTGCCAGGACACCTACCTCTTACCTGCGCGTAGGCACTCTGTGTGACTTTCCTTAGGTCATCCTGCGCCCCCGTGGTAATTCGCCCAAAGAACAGCTGCTCAGCCACCCGGCCTCCCAGCATCATGCACATGCGGTCGAAGAGCTGCTCTCGCGTGTAGAGGTACTGTTCCCGGGGCAGATACTGGGCGTAGCCAAGCCCCTTGCCCCGCGGGATGATGGACACCTGCAAGACAGGATGGGGCCCTAGTCTGTCTCCACACAGTCCTCACAGGTGCTGCCTAGACCCACATGGATAGGGAGGAGAGGCCTGATCCAAGCCCCACACCATCCAGTGGGGCTTCCCTAGAGAGCAACCCTGGGGGCTGTTACTATGGAGACCACCTAGGTTGGTCCTGCAGCCATGAAGATTCTGGAGGCACTGAAAGATCCCAAGCTTAGGAGCCAAGCGAGCTTAAGATCAAAGTTTCTCTATGGAAGCCAGGTGTGGTGGCTCATGCTTGTAATCCCAGCACTTGGGAGACTGAGGCAGGAGGATCGTTGTGAGTTCAAGACCAGCCTGGGCTACAAAGTGAGCTCGAGGCCAGCCTGAACTGCATAGTGAGACCCTGTCTCAAAAAAGACAAAAAAAAAAGTTTCTCTACAGAGTCCATGGCTAAGGATCTATAGCCAACAGCCCTGTTCTGCCTCCCAGCCCCAAGTAATTAATCATGGGCAAACTCTAACCCACCATACTCCTCAGAAAGTAAAGGTGATGTTTGTGAGTACTGTGTCATGTGGGCGGACACCCAGACAGCCACACAGCCAGGTCCATCATGTCTCAAGACTACTTTGCCTCAGACAGTCGTGGTGACTGACCTTCAGCAGGGGGTCTGCGTGCTCCAGGAACCAGCCCACCACCGCATGCCCAGCCTCATGGTAGGCCACAGTCATCTTTTCACTGGGCTGCAAGACCTGGGTCTTCTTCTCAAGGCCTACAAATCACATTTCCTGTGAGCGAGGGCCAGGGAGGAAGGCCCACCACCCAGCCCTCCACAGAGGAGCCTGTCTGCGTCACACTCCACTCCCCGTCCCAGCTGTCCTTGCTGCTCGAACCACACCGCTTAGGGGGTGGTCACAAGTCAACTGCAGTGGAACAAAAAGACAGACACACACATGGATGAACAAGGGACGATTTCCACCATCCTAAAAGCCCAATGGGCAACAGGCATGAGACAAGGACAAAGCAACAATGGCACATGTCACATTGCTCCTACCCACTGCTACAGGGACAGTCAGCTCAGCAGAGTCCCCAGAATGGTCTTGAGATGTGCTGGTGTTTCCTGGTTAGCACAGCCTAGTATTACTGCACAAAGCCTCCTTGTACACACATTATACTTGGGGCTTTTTTATATTTTGTTTTTGTCTTTTGAGACAGCGTCTCACTATGTAGTTCTGGCAGGCCTCAAACTCACAGTGGTTACAGGCATATACCATAAAGCCCAGCTATGTTACACTGCACACAGATGGTGCTCAAGGATACTCTTCCACTGGTTGCCTTCAGCTCTGTGTCGGGGGTGGATGCTACTGCCGCCTACCTTCAGGAAGACTGCAGGGAGGACGGATCAGCCCAGCAGCCCCAGAGACCTAACTGTTGCTGAGGTGCTTGAGCTATAGGAGGGTGTGTGACTCGCCCCCTTCCCAGTACACTGGCTAAAGACAAGAAACCAGCGCAGCTATCCCTTCAGCTGAAGAAAATGTATTTACCAGGTATGGAGGGACACATCTTTAATCCCAGCACTCAGGGAGACTGAGGCAGAGGGATTGCAAGTTCAAACTCAGCCTGGGTAACTTAGTGAAACTTGCCTCAAAATAAAAAATAAAATAAAAGGGGCTAGGCCTGTAGCTCATTGGTAGAGTGCCCTGGTTTCAATCCCAAGCAGCAGGAGTCGGGGTGGTCCCTGCACAACACTGGGCAGCTCCCAGGAAAAACCACAACTCCAGGCACCCCTCTCAAACCCAACCTTTCAGGGAAGCGCTCTGCTGCCACCCCAGGCCTTCCCTAAGAAGCACAAGAGCTGCTGGACTTCCTCACATTTCCACATGCAGAGTGAGGCTGGGGCTGAGCAGGGCAGGCCGGGTACATCCCTGCTCCCTGGCTCACCTCCAATGACCCTCGCAATGGCTTGCTCGAAGTGCTTCTCCTGAACGGAAGGACTCAGGTGGCGGGCTGCAATCAATGCGGCTTCATTGCACACATTAGAAATATCAGCACCTGGCCCCAAAAAGAACAGACAGCCAACAGTCAGTGCTCCTGGCTGCAAAGGGCAACCTCAGAGAGGCCAAGGTTAACTTCAACATAGTACTCAAAGTCAATCAAAACTGCTTTATCGGTCACTTTGGATTATGGGTATGCACCACTGGGCCGGGCTATCAGTCACCATTTTTAGCCAAATTTTGTGGTTATACTTTATTGATGAATAATTCATCTACCATAAAACTATATGTACTGACTTTTCAGTAAACAATCAAGTCATACAACTAGTTGCAGGACACTTTCTTCTACCATTTCTGAGATACCCTGTACATGTTTTCACTTTAATTCCCATTCCTGAGCCCAGCTAATCTATTTCTTTCTCCTTGGACTCAGTTTCTGGGTGTTTTCGACAAATGGAAACATGGAAGATGTTTTGTCTGGCTTCTATCGCAGAGGGCAATATTTTCTAGGCTCATTCCTGTTGTACCACGTTGCAGTACTTCACTCCTAGTCAGAGCTGAAAAGTATTTTCATATACCACATACTGCTGATTCACTCACCCACTGGTGGACATCTACGGTGGTTCTGCTTTTGTGCTATTAAAATGATGATGCTATGCAATGCACGTACAAGTCTCAGTGAACAAATTTTTTTATTCTCCCAGGTATATACCTGGGAGTGGAACTGCTAAGAGTGAATTATATTGGAACATATAGTTATATATGTTTTACTTTTGGAAAGACTAGCAAACTGATTTCTACTGTGGCCATATCATTTTACATTCCCAACAGCAATACATGAGCCCTTCTCATTATCCTTGCCAAGTCTTGATTTTGTCCATTTTGTGGCTGCAAGCATCCTGGTGTGAATGAAGTTATATCTCGTTGAGGTTTTGATTTACATTCCCCTAATGACCAATAATGATAAGCATTTTTTCATACACTGTTGGCCATTGTTTGGAAATACATATCCAAGACTTCTGCCCATTTTTCAGTTGTGTTCTTTTTGTGGCTGAGCTGTCAAATTTTTTTACATACTCTGTCAACCCTTATGAGACACATGATTTTTAGTCTGTGAGTTGTTTTCTCACTTGGTGTTTTGATATGAAAAAGTTTATTTTTTTTTCTAGGTTTTTTTTTTTCTGGTACCAGGAATCAAACTCACGACCTTGCGCTTGCCAGGCAGGTGGTGTGCCGCTAAGCTAAATCCCCAGCCCTGAAAAAGTTTTAAGTCCAATATAGTTTTCCATTTTTGACTTATGTGGTCACATATTTTAGAAATCACCGCCAATTCAAAAGTAATGAAGATTTACCCTATGTTAAATTTCACAGTTTTACCTCTTAAATATAAGTCTTTTATCTATTTTGAGTTAATTTTTGTACATTATACCCCTGCGAAGTTGTGGTTCTGAGTTTGCAGCCTTGGTCATTCACAGATTTTTCTTTAATTGTTCATGGGAGGCCCTGCAATTTTCCAGAAACCGCAAATAGCCTCTGCAATATTTTTTTGGCACCAGGTTTGCAAGCAGCCAATCTGAGAGCAGTAAGTACTCTGTGAGGCTGATTGGCTGCTACCCTGCAACCCATCTTCAGCAGATGCACCAACATTCCCGCATTGCAACAGGTGGCTGTACCACATGTGGTTATCTGGAGGGCTCCGTTCTCGGTTTTATTCTTCTTAAAGCCCTAAGCTCCCTAAAATGTCTTCAAAATGCCCTGCACCTTCTTCTTTTGGTGGGGAGGGGCGGTTTACCAGGAATCAAACTCAGGGCCTTGCGCTTGCCAGTCAGGCACTGTGACACTGAGCTATATTCCCAGCTGCACCTCCTAAGGCTTTATTAATACAGTATTTTATTAAATTACGTAACTGTGCGAGAGATAACATATTTAGGGTTTAAACTATAAAAATAGGCATTTATTGGCATTTTTCTGACCATGTATGAAATCTGTGATTTTTCACAATTTGCAGTTGATAAATGAACACAACCTCTGCAAATTTCAGAGGTCCACTGTAGATGATGTGAGATAAGGTCAAATTTCATTCCTTTGCATAGAGATGTCAATTGTCCAAGCAACATGTGTTGAAAAGACTGTTTATTCTTCAGCTTTATATACTTGTGTTTTGTTTTTTTTTTAATTTGTTTGTTATGTTTCTTTGAGACAGGGTCCAACTATGCAATCCAGGCTGGCTGTGAACTCCCTTTGTAGCCCTGGCCAGCCTTGAACTTGTGGCACACTTCCTGCCTCAGCCTCCCAAGTGCTGGGATTATAGTCATACGCCATCACACCTGGCTGTACTTGGTTTTTAAAGATTACAGAAAAAAGTTACAAACCAAAAATACAATACTGGCACTTATTATTTACCTAAGTGGTTCCCTTTGCTGGTATTCTTTTTTTTTTTTTTTTCTTGGCGAAAGCATGTTATTTTTTACATCAGTGACAGGAAGTGTCAGAGCTTCACTGCTGATGCTGCCTCCTCAAGGCCCACAGTCATAAGCCTAAGGGCTGTCTGTAAGTAAAATCTTTTTGTTTTGTTTTGTTTCGAGATAGGGTCTCACTATGTAGTTGTAGTCCTGCCTGGTCTGGAACTGTCTATGGAGCCCAGGCTGGCCTTGAACTTGCAGCAATCTTCCTGCCTCAGCCTCCTGAGAGGTAGCCTGCACATCTTATAAAATTGTGATAGGTCTTCACATCAGTGAGGAGGGTTCTGATTGAGGAATCTTCCCTCATGACTGCCTTCCAGAATTTAAATTTTAAAGTTGGGGCTGCACACTCATTTAGCTCCAGCAATTTCAGCCACTAAAACCAGGGCCATGGGGCTGGGGATTTAGCTCAGAGGCAGTGCCTGCCCGGCAAGCGCAAGGTCGTGAGTTCAATTCCCCGTACTGGAAAAATAAATAAATAAATAAATAAAACCAGACGAGGTAATCATAGATACAGAATTGCCACCAAAGAAGGTTGTCTTCTTAGTCGGAGCCTCTTCTAAATTGTTAAATTCTTTCTTTAATTCTTCTTTTATGCTAGAACAGTCTATTTTGCTGTACAACAAAACTTACTATCAAAAATGGCACCTTAGAAAATAACTCTCAGATCATCTTCTGGAAAGCTTTCTCATCAAGGTCGCTGGGCAAAAGCTTCTTCCCTGGGTACACTTCGCCCAGGTACTCACTTGTCATGAGAGATTCACACATTAACTGGCCCTGGCTGTTTCCCAACACTGGCACCACATTAAGGGAGCTTCTTAAAGTGCCACTCAGGTTTATTTTATTAGGATGACACTGATGGTCTTGGGTGGGGAGGCTCTTGGCTAACATCACAGTGACAGACACCAACCTTCACATACCGTAGACAGTGCAGGAAGTCACTAATATTATTTCATACACTTCAAGTTATTGTCTCGTGTCCTTCCACTTCAGCCCAAAAGGCTTCCTAGTTTATTACTAGTAGATCTGCTCTGCACTTCTACTAGTAATAAACTAGTTTTCTAAAAGTCTGAACCAGGATCGTGCCTGTAATCTCAGTTCTGAGGAGGCTGAGACAGGATCACTGCAAGTTCAAGGGCAGCCTGGGCTCCACTGGGAGTTCAAGGCCAGCCTGATCTACACAGTGAGACCCTGTCTCTAAATATAAAATAGTCTATGTTTTCATGTTTCCTTCACTCCCAATGGACCATCTTGCCAGATATGAAATGCCCAGCTGAGTTTCTCCACCCCCTGCCCTCCACCCCTCCTCCGCTTTTGGTATTTTTGGAGACAAGGTCTTGCTATGTAGTTCAGGTAATCCTTAAACTTACTATGTAGCCCAGGCTGGCCTTGAACTTGTGGTGATCCTCCTGCCTCAGCCTCCTGTGTACTGGGATTACAGGCATTCACCACCACGCCCAGTTCAGCTGAGTTTCTGTCTCAGCATTCAAGCACATCACCAATCCCTTCAGCCTCGAATGTCTGCAGAGAATCTGGCTGTTACTCTCACAGAGGACCTTTGTCCATGTGTCCTCTGTCACTGCCACCTTCAGATTCTCCACCCTGGACTTTCACGGTTGGGTTACTACATGTCTCACATTTCCGAGTTTATTGTTACTTCTGAGTTTACTGAGTTTCTCAGATGTGTGGGTCCACATCTTTTGTCCAGTTTGGGAAGTTTTGAACCAGGATTTCTTTAAATATTCTTTCTGCCCTTAGGTTCTGCCCTCTTCTGGCACCCCCAAAATGCATGTGTTATCTTAATAGCAGCAGGTATCAGAGATCCTTTAAGTTCTACTTTTGTTTTGTTTTTTGGTGTTTTTGAGACAGGGTCTCATTACTATGTAGTTAAGTCTTTCCTTGAACTCACTATGTCAAGCCGGGCGTGGTGGCACACGCCTGTAATCCCAGTACTCGGGAGGCTGAGGCAGGAGGATCACTGCAAGTTTGAGACCAGCCTGGGCTACAAAGTGAGCTCGAGGCAAGCCTGAACTGCATAGAGAGACCCTGTCTCAAAAAAGACAAAAAAAAAAACCACAAAAAACAACGAACTCACTACGTTGCCCAGGCTAGCCTTGAACTCACAGCGATGCTCCTACCTCAGCCTCCCAAGTGCTGGGATTACAGGACTGTGCCACCACGCCCAGCTGCATTTCTATTTGTCATTCTTTTTTCTCCACTTTATAGAATGGATAACTTCATCTGAAGCTCCAAGTTTTCTGGTTCTCTTTTGTCTGCTCAAATCTGCTGTTGAACCCCTCTACTAAGTTTTTCATTTCACTTCCAGTAGTTTTCAGCTCCAGATCTTCTACTTGGCTCTTTCTTATAATTTCCATTTCTTTGCTACTTATTCTCTCTCTATTTGTTGGAATTGTTTTCCTAGTTTCCTTTAGTCCTGGGTCTATGGTGTCTTACAAACCTTAAGACACATTATTTTAAGAACTACAGGGCCGGGGATATAGCTCAGTGGCATAAGTGCTTGCCTGGCAAGCCCGAGGTCATGAGTTCGACTCCCGGTACCAGAAGGCTCATTGTGGGAGAAAGGTATTTTGATGAAGCAGCATCCCTAGGCACAGTGCTGGCTCCTCCCCCTGGGGGGCGCAGTGCCAAGTTGTCCCTGCCAAGAGGCAGTCCAGTCACTCCTGCTGTGTGTGCCCACTAGAAATCCCCACTGAGGGCCTGGGAAATTGAAGTCTGGTAACTTATTCCAGTCTTTTGACATGCAGATGGATACCTGAGTTGCAAGGGGAGAAAACAAGAGGCACGAACCACATTCCAGGCATGAGAACGACAGCCTTCACCTGCTGGTCTGGTGAGAACACCTCACTCACCACTTACCACAGCAGATGTGCACTCAAGTGTGAACAGCTTGACTAGTGCTGCGCAGAAGGCTGCGGGTGGCTGGGAAAGAGGCTCTGGTACATGCTCCCACAGTGGCAGAAGCAAATGACTGTGTTGAGGCCTTCCGTGTAGCCTTGCAAGCAAGGCTAAAATGGGATAAACAGGGCAAGAAGCCCCTTGGAAGGTCCTCACCCATTCTGGTAGGGAAACAAGTATCTGTGCATGGGAAATTGGGTTTTAATGAAAAAAGAAGAGAGAGGGCTGGGGATATAGCTCAGCGGCACAAGCACCTGCCTGGCAAGTGTGAGGTCCCAAGTCCGATTCCTAGTACCAAAAAAACAAAAACAAAACAAAAAAGAAGAGAGAAAAGCAAAGGAACTGCCCAGTTTAGAGCACAAGTCCAAGATCAAAGTATAACAACTCATCTCAGTCATCTTCCATGGACATGATTTTGGTCCTGTGCAATAAAGACTTACTAAACTGAATCAGAACTAAAACATTTGTTAAAATGATACAATAGGCTTTGGGGCTAGGATCTCTGAAGCCACTGAAATGTCCAAACAGGTTCAAAGTGACAGGGGCAGGATAAGCACTGCCCGGGACCCAATGAGCAGGCACAACAGCCACTTGCCAATTACCAGCAACTGAACACCCAGTTCCCACCAGGCTGAATGGACAGCCCAACACTCACCAGTGAAGCCTGCAGTGAGAGCTGCCAGCTTCCGTGCCAGGGCATCCTTACTGAGGTTTTCGGACAACTTGAGCGGGCGCAGATGGACCTTGAAGATGGATGATCTGCCTTTGATGTCAGGGGGACCTGAGAGAGAGCAAGAGAGCGAGAGAGAGACAGAGATCCATCTTCTGAGCTCCCTGGGCCTTCAGAACTGGGCTCTCACAGCCACTTCCCAAAACCACAAGGGTCGTCTAGAGGAGCCAGGGTGCAATGGAGGAAACAGGCCGAAGGACACATGCATGTGGCTTTGCAGCACACTGGAATACCACCTTCACACCTGATCCAGGGACCTGACAGCAGACAAAACAAGCACCGTGCATGGCAGCAAAGGGTGGCCACACAGGATAATTATGTTTTCCTGGGGAAGACAATAATGGCTGACTATCAGGGTGAAGGGCAAAGGATAAGTTTTTATCCTCTAAACTATCAAGTCATTATGACACTGAGGGAAAGTAGAAGCCGGAGGACACCAACCTGCCATGTCCCTGCCTCAGCACACACTGCAGTGACATGCTGATGGGTCTAACCACACATCTCTTATTCTTACAGGTGGACTGCTAGAAGACAGGGCCCAGCAACAGTATGGGCTAATTGAGCCCACGTTTTCAAAAAGTTACCTTAATTATTTTAAAACCTCTTCCAAACATACAGTGAATGAACTAGCCAAACTTCAACCTCAGGGGCCAATGCCCAAACCCAAGCATGCAATTCACACACACTCACCAATATAAATCTGGCGGTCAAAGCGGCCAGGGCGCATCAAGGCTGGGTCGAGGATGTCAGGGCGGTTGGTGCCTGCCAGTACCACCACATTGGTGGTGGAGTTGAATCCTGGACACAAGAGAAGCAGGTGAACCCAAGGAAGGCACAGGCACGACAACCCAGTGCTCTCCAGCTCAGCCCACACTGGCTTTGCTTCCCTCTGCTCATCCACACCCTACTGCAAGGACTGTGAGCCCAACATGAGCTCTGCCTAGCTACCTCAGGTTAGGCTGGCTCAGGCTGGGGCTGAACCTCCTGCTGACTCTTCCTAGGAGGGACCATTCACAAAGGCTCCACCTCCTCAGTATTCACTGTTCCCCGACTCCACCCAAGTCTCTGCTGGCAGGAAACCAGACAGCTCTCAGTTAACAGTGAGCCCCACAACCTGGAACCAGGGCTGAAGTCCCTGTGCATGGGCTCTCCATATCCTTACTTATGCCTGGCTTCTGGCAGCCTGACACCACGTGGCCACATCTCTACCTTGGCAGAGAGCAAAGTGTCTATCCACCCAGGTCCCAGTGGGCTTGCAGGGCCCAGGGCACAGGTGGGATGAAGGCAGACAGGACCACGTGGAAAATGGGGACACCATCAGAATATGAGGGCATGAGGCTCAGCCTGGGTGCCTGTACCTTCCTCTCCATTATTCTCTTGACGGTTCCCTCCAGAAGACTCAGTGAAAATTTATTTATATTTACAGTTAGATATAATGACAAGACTTTATAGAAGTGTCAACATAACAGGGCTGACGACTGTCCTTAGCATGGCTGGCATCCAGTATCCCCACCACACCCTGACAGGATTGGCGTATGGTGTGTGCACAAATGTGGTTTATGCACACTGCCCTCCTGGGTATCTGGAACCTTGGTACATGACCAACCCTCTGTGGAAACCCCAAGGAATTAAGTCCCTCAAGGGCTTCCTAGGTCAAAACCACCCAAATCCTCCTACAATTCCTCACCGGGGACTCTGGAAACTGCCCCAGTCTCCCAGCCTCAATTATCTTCCCCTGGTTGGTTCTCTTGTTTTTTTTCTATGATGAAAACAGCTCTGAGTTACAGCTCCTCCCAGCAGGCTTCCAAATCAAGTGGGGCCTTAGGGACACCAATATGACCCTAATAGCAAAGTGAAGATAAAATCTGCCAAAGATCCAGTGAGAACTTTTACAAGTTTAAAAACTGGTACATCTAGACACATCCCAAGAAGGCACACCCTGGTGGGCATCGCTCTGTGGTCAGCAGGACAAAGGCTCAGAGCAGGAACATGGCTCTGTCACTCCATCCTGTGCCTCCATCAGGAGACCCTGGTGGGCATCGCTCTGTGGTCAGCAGGACAAAGGCTCAGAGCAGGAACATGGCTCTGTCACTCCATCCTGTGCCTCCATCAGGAGACCCAACACTTGGAGCTGGAGATTTAGCTCAGTGGCACAGAGTCTGCCTGGCAAGTACAAGGTCCTGAGTTCATTTCCTGATACGAAGAAAAAAAAGACTAACACGTTCTAGTTTACCTCCCGGAGAAGCAGGTATCCGTCACCCCTGCTAATCTCCTCCTGCTGGAGGGCAGCGGAACGTGGCTGCCTCATCCTGCTGCTGTGCAATAAACAGGTGCACTGTGTGAATAGATAGTGCTTTCTCCACCACGTCTGCCTGACAGCAGCCTCCCTTAAGAGCAGACAAATTCTCTTCCAAGGGGCATCTTTGTAGGAACAAAAGGCTAGGAAGGTCATGTGACTTCCCAATGAGACACCACAGGTGGTGCTGACCGTTCAGGTCCATGCCATTCCACTTACCATCCATCTCTACAAGCATCTGGTTCAGGGTGTTCTCCTGTTCACTCTGACCCCCAAGGTGCCCACGGCCTCGCTTCCGGCCAATTGCATCGATCTCATCGATGAATAAGATGCAAGGAGCATTTTTCCTGGCCATTGCAAACATGTCACGTACCTGGAACAGGAATCCAGTCTTTGTTACTCACACACACAGGTCATCCCTAAGCTTCTCCATGGTGCTTAGCACCTGGAGGGTAGGGCATACTCTGGGCTCACACCAGGATCCTCCCCAAAGCCCACAGCTACCCAAGCTTAGTTAAGCAATTGGTGGGCACCTTCTGCAGCTGGCCACCCACACACCTACCCTTGCTGGCCCAACACCAACAAACATTTCCAGGAACTCCGACCCATTCACAGTGATGAAGGGCACGCTGGCCTCCCCTGCGGTTGCTTTGGCAAGAAGCGTTTTGCCAGTACCAGGCGGACCAGTGAGCATGGCTCCCTGTAACAGAAGGAGATGCTTGGCTCTCAAGGGAAACAGGTAGCACCAAGTCCCATTTTCCACCTAGGAACTGGTCGTTTACACAGGTAACCTATCAGATTGACCAATAACAATCTCACCAAACACCACTCTTAAAGCCTAGGAGTGTTTATTTTTAATCTTTTCTGCTTATAAAATTACTGCACACTCATTACTCACCACAGTTCATATACTGTAGACATGACACAGAAAATGAAAGTGCTCCACACCCCCACAAAGAAGAGTAGGTTCCTTTTGCAGGGAAAACTTAAGGAATAGCCCTATTGGGTCAGAGGACCTGAATGCTTCTTTTAATAATTACCATCATACTGCTGGCCCATGTACCCACCACAGCCCCATGTCAAAATCTTTGGCCACAAAGAATCCTATCAAGCTCTGTACCCTTGCTGACCTGAAGGGCAGAAACAGTTCCTGAAGTGCTTACTGTTTAGGTCATGTGTCTCATGTTCAACTATATCTCCTTTCTCTACTGTGTCCTGCCTTTGTCTATAATGGCTTAAGGTTTAAAATCACTGCTCCAGGCCAGGGATATAGCTCACTGGCACAACACCTGCCTTGCAAGCAGATGGCCCTGGGTTCAATGCCCAGTACAAAAAAAAAAAAAAGCCAGGGATATAGCTCAGTGGCACAGGCGCCTGCCTGGCAAGCGCAAGGTCCTGAGTTCAATTCCCAGTACCGTGGCCGCCCCCACCAAATCAGATCATCTTAAAGCAGATCATAACTTTAAGAACAAAATTGAGATAAAAGTGAGGAACAGGGCCAGGTGTGATGGCGCACACCTGTAATCCCAGCACTCAGGAGGCTGAGGCAGGAGGATTGCCATGAGTTCAGGGCCAGCCTGTGATATATAGTTCACAGGCTATATATATATAGCCTGAACCACACAGTGATACCCTATCTCAAAAAAAAAGTGAGCAGGACCACAAAACTCAAATCCACAGGTGTTGGAATTCCATGTCCCCCACACATGGTCACAGTGTCCTCTTCTCCACCCAAACATGTAGGACTGACACATCTTACCCATGATAAAGAGAGTCTTAACACTCCCTAGAATGTGACAGTCTCAGGAGCCACCCCTGATAGTGTGAGGACATTCTAGAAGGCAAAAGAGTAGCCAGACATGGCAGCAGTACATTCAGCAAGTGCACCTGGTATGAGTGCACAACCAATTCTTTGCACATGTGGAGAAACTGGGGATGGGACCCAGGATTTGTGCTTTCCAGGCAGGGGTTCTATCACTGAGCCGCATCAGCACCCTCCACCCTTTTAAAAAAAAAATTTATTTTGAGACAAAGTCTAAGTTGCCTAGGCTGGCCTCAAACTTGTGATCTTCCTGCCTCAGCCTCCCAGATACCTGGAACAGGTGTGCATCACTGTGCCCAGCTATAGCTGATTCTTCACAACCACCTTCCAGAGGGAAGGAAGTGGTACTTTTGAGAAGTCACCAGACTTCATACCCAGGAGTGGAAAGTCAGCTGGGCCCCAAGTAACTCTTTTGACAGCCACAGGACAGCAGGGAGCTCATGATGCAACACACAGGCTGACAGAGGCTCTTGCTTGTGGGAAGGAACTAGTACTCCAGTGAGATTCTTGTCTTGGTAACTACAGCTCCACCCACTCCTCTATCATAGGCACCCCCAGTAAATACAGTCACCTGAAAGAAACTGTGAAAAACCTCTGTGAGAAGCATCCACTTCAAGGCCTGGGTGTCAGCAGAGGTGCACACCCTGGGTGGCTGCTAACGAAGCCCACCAGGAGCACTCACTCACGTGCTCACCAAGCCACAGAACAGACATGCCCAGCCCCCTGCCTCTGCTCCCCCAGGTTCACACCCATTGCTAACCCTTTCTCTGTTGTTCAGAACAAACTGTCAAGTGGTGCCCAACTTGCAGGGAGGAGACAGAGAAGCTCAAGGCAACTGCAAGGGTCAGGGTGTCATGTAAGCTTGGTTACTACTACAACTCTTCTCTGATCCAGAATCCAAAACTGACTTAAAGCACCTATGACCCTACATGGGAAAAGAATCCATGGCTTCTGTAGGTTCTTAAAGGGTCTGTTACTACAAAAGGCACCAGCAGATAGACTGGCCCTCTGCATACCAGGGCAGCCAGCCTCACCACAGCTTCTGTGCCAAGGGAACACCCAGGCACACACCAAGCTCCTGTACATTCCTGTCCTGCCAGTGAGTCACTGGCTTTTCAAGAGGCAGCTGTATCTGATCCAAAAATCTATTCATTTGGGTTGTACTCATTTCAGTTATGTATGTGAGGGTTGGGGATATACCTCAGTGTATAGCACTTGTTTAGTATGCACAAGGCTCTGGGTTCAATTTGCAAACCAAAAAGTAATGATATTACATAAACTCGTAAAACAGGAGCTAAAAGCATTTCTGCAAAAACTAAGTTGAAGCCTAATGAAGACAGGTGTGGTGGTGCACAGCTATAATCCCAGCTCTCTGGGCGGCTGAGGAATAGGGATCCAAGTTGAAAAGCAGTCTGGGGTCTGGGGATATAGCTCAGTGGCATAAATGCCTGCTTGGTAAGCACATGCTTTGGGAAACTGTAATCCTCAAAATACTGCAGCTCTTCTAAACAATGAGACAGGGGAAAGCAGCTATGGAAAACAAACATAGCACTCACGAGAGGAGTATCAGTTCAGTATTACTACTTCAAAGGGCACATTTTAGAACCAAAGAAATCCTATAATCCCAGTACTCAAGAGGCTGAGGCAGGGAGATTGCCGCAAGTTCCACGTCAACCTGGGCTACATAGTGAGTTCACTTTTTTTTTTGAAAGAGGATCTTGCTATGTAGTGCAGGCTGGCCTTGAACTCATAGCATTCCTCCTGCTTCAGTCTCAAAGTACTGGGATTACAGACCTTACAGGAGTGCAACACCACACCCAGCTTTACACAGTGAGTTCAAAGCCAGCCTGAACTTAGTACATAGTGAGACCCTGACTCAAAAGACAAAACAAAACCAAAAAAATGTTACATAAAATGAGATTTTCTTCATGATTTAAAAAATGCTGTCAAGTGTGAGAGAAAACTATAAAAGACTATCTCAATCTGCTTCTAAGTTCTTGCTTCCTTTCTTTTTTTTTTTTTTTTTTTT